>NW_006921843.1:5180483-5212326 GCF_000298275.1 Orycteropus afer afer | reverse complement strand
ACTGGGAAGAGGTAACTAAGGGGAGGAAGTGGGATTGGAGCTGTTGCATTGTGGTAAACTGTGGTCAATGTCATGAGACAAAGTATATGTAAACTGCTGTATGGAAAGTGAATTTGCTCTGTAAATCTTCACCCAAATCACAATAAGAAGAAGAAGAAGAAGAAGACAGAACTAACTTTTCTAAACTTGGGAAGAAAATTATAAATCACAGGGTAACCTCAAAAAACAATGATAAATGGCAAGTACAGATATTTAGAAAATACTAAAACAACAGCAACAAAGGAAATGATAATACAATTCATATACAAAATGAGTTCAGCATAGAAAATTATATGGAACAAAGAAATCAGCAATACCACACACACACAAAAAAAAATAACAAAATGACAAACAAATTCATACCTGTCGATAATTACATTGAATGTAAATGGATCAAAAATACCACTCAAGAGACAGAATTGCAGACTGAATAAGAAAACATAACCCATCAATATGCTGTCTACAAGAGACATATCTTAGAGACAAAGACAAAAACAGACTAAAAATTTAAGGTTAGAAAAAGGTACATCAAGCAAATGGTAATCAAAACAGAGCACAACTGGCAATATTAATTTCTGATAAAATTTACGTTAAGATAAAAACCACCATAAGAGACAAGGAAGGGCATTATATAATAATTAAAGGATCAGTATAACAAGAGGACATTACCATAATAAATATCTGCACACCCAATGTGAGCCCCAAAATACATAAATCAGACTGTAACAGAATTGAAAAGACAAATAGATGACTCCACAGTAATAGGAGGAGACTTTAATATAGCATTTTCAATCAAAGATAGAACAACTGGAAAGAAACTAAACAAAGACACAGAAGAACTAAACAATACAATCCACCAGCTTAACCTTATAGACATCTACAGAGCATTTCACCCAACAACAGCACAATACACATTCTTTTCCAGTGTACATGGAACATTCTCCAGGATAGACCATATATTAGGCCACAAAGCAAGCCTTAATAAATTTAAAAGTATTAAAATACTGCAAATGATCTTCTCAGAGTACAATGCTATAAAATTGGAAATCAACAATAGGAAGATCAACGGAAAAAGAGCAAACATGGAAATGGAATAACATCCTCCTTAAAAATGACTGGGTGATAGAAGAAATAAAAATTAACTTTAAAAATTCCTTGAAAAAAACATGAATGAAAACAATACATGCCAAAATCTTTGGGACACAGCAAAAGCAGTGGTCAGAGGCCAATTGATAGCAATAAATGCACACATCAAAAAGAGCCAAAATCAACATTTTAATCCAACATCTCCAACAATTAGAAAAACAGTAGCAAAAAAAACCTACTGTCATCAGAAGAAAAAAATAATAGAGATTTGAGAAAAAATAAATGATACAGAAAATAGAAAATAAATCAACAATAGTAGAAGTTGGTGTTTTGAAAAGATTAATCAAATTGACAAACCACTGGCAAATTTAACAAAGGAAAAGAGGGAGATAATACAAATAACATGAATAAGAAACGAATTGGGTGACGTCACAACAGAAGCAATTGAAATAAAAAGGATAATAACAGGGTACTACGAAGAACTGTACTCCAACAAATTTGATAATCTAGAAGAAATGGACAGATTTCTAGAAACATACTGCTTAGCTAAACTAACACAAACTGAGGTGGAAAATTTGAACAGACCCATAACAAAAGAAGATATTGAACAGCTCATCAAAAAAATTACCAAAAAAATAAAACCCTCGTTCAGACGGTTTCCCTGGAGAATTCTACCAACCATTCAGAGAACTGACACCAATCCTACTCAAACTATTTCAAAACATAGAAAAGGATGGAATCCCCCAAATTCATTTTATGAAACAAGCATAACCTTGACACCAAAACCAGGCAGACATCACTCAAAAGGAAAACTACAGACTAATATCCCTCGTGAATATAGATGCAAAAATCTTCAACAAAATCCCAGCCAACAGACTCCAAGAACATATCAAAAACATAATACATTATGACCAAGTGGGGTTCATACCAGATATACAAGGATGGTTCAACATTAGAAAAACAATTAATGTCATTCATCACATAAATAAAACAAAGGAAAAGAACCACATGATCTTATCAATCAATTCAGAAATGGCATTTGATAAAATCCAACACCTATTCCTGATCAAAACTCTCAGCAAAATAGGAATAGAAGGGAAATTCCTCAACATAATAAAGGGCATATATGCAAAACCAACAGCCAACATTATTCACAACGGAGAGAGACTGCAACCATTCCCTTTTCAAACAGGAACCAGACAAGGATACCTTCTATCACCACTTCTACTCAACATTGTACTGGAAGTCCTCGATGCAACTCGACTCACTGCCATCAAGTCAATTCTGACTAAGAGCAACACTTCCTTAGATTTCTGAGGTGGTATCTCTATGGAAGTAGATTGCCCAGTCTTCCTTCTGAGGAGTAGCTGGTGCGTTTGAACTAACAGCCTTCTGGTTAGCCATCAAATGTCTTAGGCACTACACAACCAGAGTCCTAGTCAGGGCAGTAAGCCAAGAAAGGGAAATCATAAGCATCCAAATTGGTAAGGAAGAAGTCAAACTATCCCTATTTGCTGATGACCTGATCTTATATACAGAAAAATGAAGAGACTAAGCAAAAGAACTACTGGAACTAATTGAAAGATTTAGCATAGTAGCAGGATACAAGATCAACATCCCAAAATCACTTGGATTCCTCTACACCAGCAAAGAAATTGTTGAAAAAGAAATAAGGTAATCAATAACATTCGTTCTGGTTACGTAGCACTGCTCTGACAAGAAATATACCACAAATGGGATGGCCTTAACAAACAGGAGTTTTTTCTCACAATTTGGAGGCTTTAAGTCCAAGTTCAAAGTGCCAGGCTCTAGGGGCTGGGTGAAAGCCCCTAGACCTTGGGCTTCAGCTCTGCCGTCTTCTCCCAGCCCACTGGACCTAAAGGCGTCTCTTCACTCAGACAGCTGCTAGCTGCTGGGACTAACAAACCCAAGGTTGACAAGTAAAAAGGCACAGTTCTGATGTCACCAAACCACACGGCAGGTCATTAATTTAAGTCCACTGAAAGTCCCAACATCTGCAGAGCATGGCAGACTGCTGAACAATGACACAGCTAAATGTAGGGTTCAAGAATGCCATAAGCCAGAGACTGTTCCCAAAGCTGCTTCTTAATGCAGAAAGCAGACCACATACCCAAAGCAGCTACTCAGCTGCTCTAATAGATTCCACCATGGAGTTAATTACTAATCTCACCAAGGGGAATAACTACATTCAGCAGCCCAGCCACTCAACCAGGCCGAGCCAAGCTGACACACAAACATAACCACCACACCATTTACAATAGCTACCAAAACAATAAAATATTTGGGAATAAATCTTACCAGGGACACAAAACACCTATACAAAGAAAACTACAAAAGACTACTTCAAAAAACCATAAGAAATCTACATAAACAGAATTAACATACCATGCTTATGGATAGGAGATTGAACATTGTGAGAATGTCAATTTTACCCAAAGCAATCTATACATTCAATGCAATCCCAATCCAGATCCCATCAACATTCTTTAAGAATATGGAAAAAACAATCACTAATCTTATATGGGAAAGAAAGAGACAATAGATAAGCAAAGCACTATTGAAGAAGAAAAACAAAGTAGGAGGTCTCACACTCCTGATCTCAAAATCTACTATACAGCCACAGTAGTCAAAACAGCCTGGTATTGGTATGACAGACACATAGATCAGTAGAATAGAATTGAGAACCCTGAAACAGATCCATACGGTCAGCTTATCTTTGACAAATAGCTGAAATCCATAAAATGGGGAAGAGAATGTCTCTTTAACAAATGATGCTGGCAAAACTGGATATGCAGCTGCAGAAAAATAAAACAAGATCTGTACCTCACACCATACATAAAAACTAACTCCAGACGGATCAAAAATTTAAATGTGAAACCTAAAACTATAAAGTTTCTCAAAGAAAAAATAGAGACAAATTTAGGAGCCATCATTTATGGCATAAATAGTCTGTCAAGCATAACCCAAAATGCATAAACAGCAGAGGATAAACTAGATGAATGGGACCTTCTAAAAATTAAATTTGTATGTGCTTCCAAAGACTTCTCCAAAAGATTAAAAAGAGAACCTACAGATTGGAACAAAATATTCAGCAACAACATATCTGACAAAGGACTTATCTCTAAAATTTATAGAAAACTCCAACCCCTCAACAACAAAAAGACAAACAATCCAATTCAAAAATGGACAGAAAACATGAACAGACACTTCACCGAAGAGGATATTCAGGGGGCCAACAAACACATCAAGAAATGTGCAAGATCATTAGCCATTAGAGAGATGCAAATCAAAACAACAATCTCTCTAGCATCTTACCCCAGCACTCGTAGCACAGTTCAACAAGACAGATAATAAAAATGCTGGCAAGGATATAGAGAAATTAGTATTCTCATACACTGCTGGTGGGATTGTAAGATGATACAACCACTGTGGAAAGCAGCATGCCGATTCCTTAAAAAGTTGGAATTGGAAATACCTTTTGATCCAGCAATCCCATTACAAGGTATTTATCCTAAAGAAGTGAGGGCCAAGACAAGAACAGATATATGCATACCCACGTTCACTGCAGCACTATTTACAATAGCAAAAAGATGGAAATCACCTAGATGCCCATAAACAGAAGAATGGATAATCAAACTATGGTACATACATACGGTGGAATACTATGCAACACTAAAGAATAATGTAGAATCCACACAACATCGCAACGTGGATGAACTTGGAGGTCATTATGCTGAGTGAAATAAGTCAATCACAGAAGGGCAAATATTGTATTAGTTCAATATTATAAAAAGTCAAGGAAAGGTTTATATATGGAAGGAGACTTTATTTGTTGGTTACCAGGGTAGGAGGGGAGGGGAAGAAACACTGCAAAAATAAAAATAAAATAAACCTATTACTGGTTCAGTTTCTCTAGAGAACTCTAAAACACTCCCTATTCTCAAGATCCAGACCTTGATTATATCTGCAAAGTCCCTTTGCCATATAAGGTAACATATTCACAGGATGCAGAGATTAGAACATGGACATATTGAAGGGGGGCATTATTCACTCAACCAGTCTGAATAATACTATTTAAATAAGGATCCCACCTCCAACTAAACCAAAATCTTAATTAAGTGGATTTAAAAAAATAAATAAAGCAAATCTAATAAGGCAGAAATACATGTGTGGAGAGAGTGAGGACTTCCCACCATTTGTACAATAGTAGTAAGCTTGTTAACAGTCTCATTCAACAGATTGCACACAATGTGGACACAAACAAGCAAAGCAGCCTTATAAGTGAAACTTAGACAGCAAGACCAGAGCCTTTCTCTCTTCCATAGCTCTGCTTATTAAGACAGCCTGTAAACAAAGTAGGATCTCTTTCAAGAATACATTCTTCCTCCATCAATAATCTTGGGAAGAAAAGCAGTAACAAAAATCAATGAATGAATCATTAAGACTCATTGCGGTCAAGTCAATTTCAATTCCAACTGATAGTGACCCTTTAGGACAGACTAGAATTGCTCCATAGGGTTTCCAAGGCTCTAAATCTTTATGGAAGCAAACTGCTTCATCTTTCTCCCACTGAGTTGGCTGGTGGATTCAAACCACCAACCTTTTCGTTAGCAGTTGAGTCTTTAACTACTGTAACATCAGAGCTCCTTAGAAGACTTCTCACCACCAACAATTCTAAACATATACTGCAAACCTTCTTCCTTACTTATGACATGAAATTTTCATATCAAGCCCTAAAATCCTAAATACTGACCAAAAAAAAAAAAAAACTCCAACAGCACTGCCCATAGTGGTTATTCCAGGTGCCCTGGGAAGCTTCAAGAAATTGGTATGATTTTATACATCAACACCCCTCAGCAGCCAAGATCACCCCAAGATATACGGAGTAATTTAGCTTGCTTCCCATGTTAGCTTTTCAATTACTGAGGTATATATGTATGTTCTACTAGTCTCCTTTCCTCTGGCCCTCCACATTCGAGAAGGTTCTAGCAATTATGCCACAGTCAATTATAAGGTATTGGGTGGGTCTGTGTGTCCTCACAGTGTGTCTCCTGCATAGCTTTTGTGTGCTTGGAAGAAGAAACTGTTTTAAGAAGAAAGTCTTATTTCTCAAGGCAAAAAGTTGGAAGAAAGCGAAAGTCACCACATTTCTAGGCAAGGCAGGGAAGGTCCTGCACCCAAGCCCACAGGCGTTGCACTCCAGCCTTCCTGCTAGCTTCCATTCCACCTCCTCTTCCAGGCTCCCCCATTCCCCAAACCTAGATGGGGACAAGCAGTGAGATGGGGCTGTAGCTACTGCCTAGACCACTCTCCACAGTACTACCCAAAACAGCTTCTGGCTGACCAACACTTTTCAGGTTCTTGTAAATCCTATCCTCTCAAATGCCTCTTTTCCACAACTGAAGCCTGAAGCAAAGGATTCTTCCTGCCCCATCTCTGTATATATCGATGTAAAACACAACCTTTCCATTCATTCCTCAAATATCTACATGCCAACAAACCAATATTACACCAGGTAACAAAATCACAGACCTACCTGCCAGGAGCTTATACCCTAGTGGCATCAGAGCCAAGGAAGGGACAGGCTTAAAGGCATGTGACATGTTCTCTGAGGGCTGAGTCTCAACTAGGAAGCCCTCCTGGGGAAGTGCTGAAGTACTCTCCATATGCAAAGAAGTCCAAGCTCACCAGATGACTAGGACACAGGGAGGCATCCCAAGCACAGCAAAAGACAAGGGCTCAGAGATAAATTCCAGGACCAGAAAGAAATGAAGGCGAGCAGGAAGGGAGCTGCAGAAGGTAGGATGAGGGATGAGTTGGATTGCATGCTGTGGTGAAGGGTCACACCCAGCCCAAGAGCAGTAGGGACCACCACTGTCAAATAAGCTTCTTTAAAGACATCTTGGTTGAATGTGCATAATGGGCTATGGGGTGGCAGGATGCAAGATGAGGTTAGAAGGCTACTCTAGATGCTCAGGGAGGGTTGGTGGGGATGGCTGCAGGCTGAGACAGCTGGAGGAAGGACAGCAGGGCCACTGCACTGCCCCAAGCAGGCATGTGAGGCCAGCAAGAGGGTTCCATCTGGAATACATTTGCAATAAAGAGCTGGGAGAACACCAAGCAGAGCAGGTATAGTTGGCTACTGGACCTTTGGGTCAGGAGTGGGAAGCAAGGGGTAGGTGGAGCCCAGGGTGGAGCCAAGGTAGAAGGTGAGCCCCTGGAGGGGGAAGGGACCACTGATTCATGATTGAGGGGCACCAGGACATAGCAGACATCATCTGGGCTGAGTAAACACACCTCCACACACCCAGGGAGAGGCACTATCACAGGATGTTGGCAGTGCTGAACTTCCACCTCTCAAATGGGCATCCTAAGCCCCTTGGAGCCCTGGTTTCCTAATCTGTCAAAAGGGATCAACTGCACCTGCAAAATGGGTCAGTTGTGAGGGTAACAAGACAATGCAGCCTGTGTTCTCTGAATGTGCTGGGTAGAGAGAAGAGTTGGCAGGGAAAACAGCCTGTGTGTCTCCATGTTCCCAGTCTCCTGGTTGGAGCCATGTGACCAGATATGAACAACAGGGTGTGAGCAGAGAAACAGTGTCACTTTTTAACTGAAAAAAGTAAGGCCCATGGACTCCTCCAGTCTCTTCTGCCACCGTGGCACTGGGACCAGCTATGAGATGGAGGAGGCTGTTGACCCGAACAAGCTTCATGCAAGTGAGAAATGAACCCTTAGCATGCTAAGCTCCTGAGAGTTCTCCTAGCCTGGCCATCCAAAAATCAGAAAGACCTCAGGTACTCCTGGCAGCCCCGGTTAGAAGACTATTTCATTCTAACCTGAACTTTTCCAACACCCATAAGACTGCTTGAGGAAAAGGGGAAGTTATAAAGTCTTGATTCCATTAGCTTTGCTCTGTAATTTTGGATGACTCATGGTTTCTACAAATTATAGGGCTCCAAGACATTTCAGTGACAAATGTGGCAAAAGCCCCACTTAGGATGAGGAAATGCCCATAGAGGCAGTGGAATGGCTCAAGGGTTGCTCCATGGCCTCAGGTCTTGAGAATGAATGGAGATTTATTCTCTCAAGGGAAAGACCAGAGGGAAAAAGGAGCAGGCAAGCCTAGCTGTGATCTGGTCACACAACAGGTCTCTCTAGCAGACACTTACTCTATGGTCCAGGTTTTTAAAAAAACTCACTACCATCAAGTTGATTCCTACTTGTAGCAACCCCCATTGGGTTTCCAAGGCTATATGCTTTATGGAAGCAGACTGCCTCATCTTTCTTCTGCAGAGCAGCCAATTGGGCTCAGGTCTGAGTAAGGAGGCCTTAAAGGCATCCAGCCCAAAACTGGGTGGTACAGAAGGAGATGTCCTTTTGTGAGCGTGTCTGAGGAAAAAGAGGACATGCAGGCAACAACCCTGCACAGAAAACAATGATGGGAAGCCTGGGCAGCAGGTCAGCTGTGCTTAGCAATTGACTTCAGGGTCTGGCTCTACTTGCCACACTGAGTAACAGCTCAGGAAACACTAAAACTCACAGCAACATGTTTATGGGTGTTTTCCCCACTAATCCTTCACAAGGAAAATCCAAATGATGCTAAATTAAACCAGTGGATGAATGTTTCTTATGTACCTACAGTACTGTTGGCTGTGCTCTTCTCTGTCGCTCACCTGGACCAGGCTCCTGCGTTGAGGAATGCATTTTGCCCTATCCTACAGGGTGGATCCTCTCACCATCCCTACTTTACAGATAAGAAAACTGAGGAACAGAGCAGCTGCATGACTTGCACAGGGTTACACGTCCAGTTAGGGGTGCTGCCAGGATTCAAACCCAGACTGCCAGATTTCCAAGTCCTGCTGTTAACCAGTGCTCTAGACTGCCTCTCATAATGATTACTATAAAAACTTGACTGCAAAACAAAATCTTACCCCAAAAGAAAAAAACAATCAGCATTTCGCCAATTAATCCTATGACGCTGACATTCTCTACTGCGGCAACATGTAGTGACCATCCACTGTGGGACTCTGAGACCCTCAGCAGTGCACGCACAACACAGCTGGGACGTTAACCACACCTCATCCTGGGAGTCCTGGGACTCCCATGCTGTGACTTTGCACAGGGTTCCCAAATAGCTCTGCTGGAAATTTCTAGATGGCAAGGCAACCTAGGCACTTCCATCCAGCCTTCCCCAGCTCCTCCCTGTTCCCTTTCACATGGCTATTTCCCCCAATAAAACCCTCCCATGGTTGGGCAATCTACTTCGGTAGTGACACCTCCTGGGAAACCCAAGGAGGGGTCGCTATGAGTCAGGTCTGACTCGACAGCACGTAACAACAACAACATGTTTAATCCTGTATTGTATCTGTTCTTCAAGGATCCAAACTAACAGTTCTTAATGGAAAAGAAAATGTAATAAATTCACAGCAAAAAGCTCCAAAGCCCTTTGTAAAGCTCAGAACTAAAGACAACAAACACACTTACTGATTATTTTATAGTAAAATACCTTAATCAAAAAACACTATAAGCACGACCAGTCAGCTGCGTGATGCAGGAAGGGTGAAGGGGACACAGTGGCCTTCATACTCCCTTGACAACTTCAGCTTTTCACCCTGGCACAATGCTCAGAATTGTTTACTGTACAGCTTCACAAACGGAAGTAGATTGCCCCATCTTCCTTCCGAGGAGTGGCTGGTGGGTTTGAACCGCCAGCCTTCTGGTTAGCAGTCAAGTGCCTTAGGCACTAAGCTACCAGAGCTCCCAAAAAATATATATATAGCACAAAACAAATACATATTTTAACTAGTGATTTTAAGGGGAATCCCCTGTAGTGCTAGCCATGTAAGGAAACAGATGTAGGGTCCACCACAGAAGCCTCCATGAGCCCCATTCTGAATGTAGGGTGATCTCTACCTGGCCTTTCTTTGTAGTTATATCACCAAGGGCACACCCCTGAACACAAAGTGTGTATGTCTTTTATGTCTCCTGTAATCCATAAGTGTGCTTCCACCTGTCTTTTTTTACTTTACAACTTCTTTATCAAAGAAATCAAATCATGTGTCCTATAGCATTTCCCTCAGTTGGAATTTTCTTCTTTTGTTTTTTGTTTTTGTTTTGTTTGATGATGCAGAATGACAATTTATATATTTTTATTAATGTGGTAAAAAATACATATATCAAAATATTTGCCATGTCCACATTTTTTACATGTACAATTCAATGACATTAATTATATTCACTGTATTGTACAACCACGACCACCATGCATTTCTACATTTTTCATTACCCTTAATAGAAACTCAGTGCCCCCAAGCAACGACTCCTTCTTTCCCCCTCCCTCATCCCTGTTAACCACTAATAAATTTTCTCTCATGTATCTGCCTATTCTAGATATTTAACGTAAGAGGGATCACAGAATATTAGTCCTTTTGTGTCTTACTTTATTTCCCATGTTTCCAATGCTTATCCATGCTGTAGCAGATATCAGAACTTCATTTCTCCTTATGGCTAAGTAATATCCCAATGTATAGATGGATATCACATTTTGTTTATCCATATAGCCCAGCAATTCTTCTCCCAGGTATATACTCAAAGGTTTAAAAGTAGGGAAACAAACAGATTCATGTACAACAATGTTCATTGCAGCACTATTCGTAACAATTAAAAAGTGGAGATAATCCAAGTTCCCTTGATTGGAATTTTGATGATTGTGTCCTTGTAGCAAAGCTGAATTTTCAGTATTTCCTGCAAACTGAGGCTTAGATGTGGAGACTCAGACTCAGTTAAAATCTGGGGAGCAGAACGTTTCATGGGCAGTGTTATGTTCTCCACTGAGAGGCCCTATCCTGATGCTTGTCGTTCAAGTAAGATTACATGGGCTTTCTTAACCTCACGTATCTTTCTTCTGTATAAGCCCAGAGAACCATAAAAAAATATTGCCTATGTGCTCTTCTGTTCTCTAATTTTTATACTTGTAAGTACACTGATGGAGAACATAGCCATTTATACTATACTCACTCCCTTGGTTCCCTCATTTAATATTCATTCTATACATAACTATTTATCTCATGTTTCCCCCCTAATCTCCATGTCACTGTATACTTGGTTGTTTGAAGCTCATTATTTAGTATTGTGGTCCCCAAACTGTGCACTGAGGTGCTGTAAGGAGCTATACTAAACTCACAGAGGCATCACAGGATATTTAAATTGCTGGGGGAAACACAGCAACACTCAGCATCTGTTGGACACTGTGTGAACTACCGACTTGAAGGAGTTCATATTTGCAACATTACATCACACTACATTGCTTTCAAAGACAGTTCATGAAATTGGGCTTTTGTTGGTTGTTGTGATAACAAGTACCAAGGAATCTTTGAACATTAACAAATAAAATAATCTGGATGAAATGGACAAATTTCTATGACAAGTTACCTAAATTGCCTCAAGAAGAAAGAAAATCGCAACAGATCCACAACAGGTGACGAAACTGAATTACTAATCAAAACTCCCAACAAAGAAAAGTCCAGGACCAGATGGTTTCACTGATGAATTTTACCAAACATTTTAAAAAGAATTGACACTGTGGTAGAAAAGCTAATGTATTAACTTGGCTGGACCTGGTTTTGAGTGGTTGGGCAGCTGGATGTAGTTATTCCTCATGATGAGACCAGTAATCAACTCCATGGTGGAATCTACTGTGAACAGCTGAGTAGCTGCCTTAAGGATGTTGTATGCTTCCAGTATCTAAGAAGATGCTTTGAAAAAGATCTCAGAGCTTTTTGGCATGCTTGGTGCCTGCATGTAACTGAGTCTTCATTCAGCAGTCTGCCATTGCCTGCTGATCTTGGGACTGTTTCTGGACTAGTGGCCTGATGTGCTGCTTAATAATCTTGGGACTGTGCCATTTTACTTGTCAGCCTCAGCAGCCAGCAGCTGCCCGAGTTAAGAGATGCCTCCAGCTTCAAGGGGCCAGGAGCAAGAGGCAGAGCTGAAGCCCAAGGCTGAGGGGACTTCCACCCAGCCCCTAGAGCTGGCACTTGGAACTCAGACTTCTAGCCTCATAAACTGCAAGAGAATAAATCCCTGTTTGTTTAAGCCACCCATTCGCGGTATGTCTCTCACAGCGGCAATACAGAACAAATACAGACACCAAACAGCAAAGAAAATGAAATAAGACAGAAAAGAAATGAGATATCACAAAAATTTTAAAAAAAAACTTTTGTTCATCAAAAGATTTAACCAAGAAAGTGAAAAAACAAACTATCGACTGGGAGAATACATTTCATGGAATATATTCCATGTATCTGACAAGAATCTAATTACCAAAGTAAATATAAAACTTTAACAACAAAAAGACAGATAACTCAATCATAAAATGGGCAAAGGACTTGAACAAACATTTCACCAAAAAAAAAAAAAAAAATTCAAATGGCCACTAAACACATGAAGATATATGCACAGCATCATTAGCCATCAGAGAGATGTACATCAAAACCACAATGAAACACCACTTCACTCCCACTTGTTGTTGTTGTTAGGAGTCACTGAATTGGCTCTGATTCATAGTGACCCTATATACAACAGAACAAAATACTGCCCAATCCTGTGCCATCCTCACAGTCATTGCTATGATTGCGCCCATCATTGCAGACCCATCTCTTCTCTTTTGCTCTTCCAAAAGAAGAGATGATCAATCCATCTCTTCTTTTTTGCTGATCATCTACTGTACCAACCATGATACTCTTCTCCAGGAGCTAGTCCTTCCTGATAACATGACCTAAGTAGATGAAATGAAGTCTGGCCATTCTCACTTTCAAGGAGCATCCCAGCTGTACTTCTTACAGGCCAGATTTGTTCGTTCTTCTGGCAGTCCACAAAATTTTCAGTATTCTTCCCCAATACCACAATTCAAAGGCATCAACTCTTTTTCGGTTTTCCTTATTCATTGTCCAACTTCCACATGCATATGAAGTAAATGAAAATACTTGGCTTGGGTAGGCACACCTTAGTCTTCAAAGTGACATCTTTGCTCCTTAACACTTTAAAGAGGTCTTTTGAGTCCTAGTGGTGCAGCAGCTAAAGCACTCAACTGCTAACCAAAAGGTCCACAGTTTGAATCCACCAGCTGCTCCATGGGAGAAAGATGTGACAGTTTGATTCCATAAAGCTGTACAGCCTGCAAAACCCTATGGGGCAGTTCCATTCTGTCCTATAGGGTCACTGTGAGTTAGAATTGGCTTGACAGTAGTGGGTCTGGTTTTAGAATGGCTAAGGTAATAAAAAGAAAATAACAAATATTGGCAAGAATGTAGGGAAACTGGAACCTTTACCCATTGCTGGTGGGAATACAAAATGGATACCCCTTGTGGAAAACAGTATGGTGGTTCTGCAAAATACTAAAAACAGAACTATTATATGACCCAAAAATTTCACTTCTAGGTATATTCCCAAAAGACCTGCAAACAATTCAAAAAGAGACTTATATTCCAAAATTCATTACAGCACTATTCATGATAGCCAAAGGTGGAAATAACCTAAATGCCCTTTAATAGATGAATGGATAAACAAAATGTAGTACTCAACTAGAAGGAGAAATGATACAGTATGAATGGAGCTTAAAGACATTATGCTGCCTGAAATAAGCCAATCACAAGAGAACAAATATCATATGACTTCAACTATATAGAAAGACAAAAAAAAGGCAAATGTACAGAGACCGAAGTTAATTAATATTTCCAGGGATGGGAAAGAAGGGGAAAAGGGGGATTAACAGTGGTAGAAAAATTGCATGATGATGAGTAGGGTTACAGAGCTGCTTACTGTAATTGCTGTCAATAAGGAGTACACATGTAAAAAGTTGAATTGGCAAAATTGTGTGATAGATGTATTTACAGCAATGACAAAAAAAAAAAAAGTAGCTACTGAGGCTGCTTATGTACAACCAAACATCTCAAGGGATCTGGTTCCTTGCTTTGGAGGTTCTCAAGGGACATCCCAGTTATTGGCCTAATAATAATGTGTTTAGTGCTTCTGTTCTAGCTCCTAGTTCACTGTGTAGTGCCTGGGGTCTTAAACTCATCCAAGTGGCCATCCAAGGCACAACAATTGGTCTCTGCTCACCTGGAGCAACAGGAAAGGAGAGACAGGAACAGGAGGAAGATATAAATTGCTAATTTGCCGCCATGAGCAACTGCCTCCTTTGCCATAAGACCAGAAGAACTGGATGATGCCTGACTACCATTATTGACTATTTTGATTAAAGATTCTATAGAAGAATCCTGATCAAAAGGATCCTGATCAAAATGCACAACAGAATTTCTAATTCTCATGGACTCTAGACTTTCTAGAGCCATGGAGGATAGATGAACCCCTGAAATTATTGCTCTGTGATAATCTATAAACCTCAGACAGAAAATATACCTGGAAGTCTTTTTAAAACCAAACAATAATTAACTGGTAAAAAAAAAAAAAAAAAACTGCATTAAGCATTATAGTCTTTTAAGAACTACCTCTATGGGATCAAATTGCCAACATCAACCCAAAAGATTAGATAGGAACCTTAGGGAGCAGTGAGTTTATGTCAATGAGGGATGAACAATTCAGAACAGGAGGGTGAGAATGGTTGCACAACTTGAAGAATGTAGTCAATGTCACTAAATTGTACCTGTAGAAAATGTTGAATTGATGTATGTTTTCCTATGTATGTTCTCATTAATAACAACAAAATAAATGAAATTTGTTGTTGTTCTTGTTGTTATGTGCTGTGTCGGCGCCAATTCATAGTGACCTCCTCCTTGGGTTTCCCAGGCAGTATCACTATGGAAGTAGATTGCCCCACCTTCCTTCTGAAGAGTGGCTGGTGGGTTTGAACCGCCAGCCTTCTGGTTAGCAGTCAAGTGCCTTGGGCACATAAAAAGGAATTGATCCTTTTAAAACTCTTCTGAAAAACAGAGGGGAGAGAACACTTCCTTACTCATTCTATGAGGCCAGCATTACCCTGACACCAAAGCCAGACAAGGACAACACAGGAAAACTATAGATCAATATCCATCAAGAATATAACAAACATCCTGTGCTCAAGGACTGGAACACTTAACATTGGTAAGATATCAATACTATCTACCCAAAGCTATCTAAAGAAGTCAATTATTAGCAAAATTGTAACCACCTCCTTTGCAGAAATGAAAATCCAGTCGTCCGATTCATATAGAGTTATGGGGGGCACAAATAACTAAAAAAAATCTTACAGAAAAAGAAGACTAAAGTAGGGAGACTCATACTTCCTGATGTCAAAACTTACTACAAAGCTACAGTAATCAAGACAGTGTGGTACTAGTATAACGACAGAAATATGGACCAATGTAAAGGAATTGAGAGTCCACAAATACACCCATATAATTATAACCAATTGATACTGGCCACAGCATTGAAACAACTGGATTTCCACATCCAAATGAATGAAATTGGACCAATACTTCATATCATATAGGAAAATTAACATAAAATGGATCAATGACCTAAATATAAAAGCTAAATCATAAAACTATTAGAAGAAAACATAGAGTGAAATATTTAGGACACTGTTTTAGGCAATGGATTCACGTGTTAGACATGACACCAAAAGCATGAGAAATAAAAGAAAAATAGATAAATTGGACTTCATTAAATGAGAAATGTTTGTGCATCAAGGGACATTATCAAGATAGTAAAAAAGACAACCTACAGAAGGGAGAAAATATTTGGTAACCATGTATCTGATAAGGATTTACAATCCAGAATATAGAAAGAACTTTTACAACTCAACAACAAAAAGACAAATGCCCAATCAAAAACAATTACCAAAGGGCTTGACTAGACATTTCTCTGAAGAAGATATAAATGGCCAATAAGAACATAAAAAATGCTCAATATCATTAGTCATTAGGGAAACACAAACCAAAATCACAAAGAGATACTACTTCTTTCACATTAAGGTAGCTATTATAAAAAAGACAAAATGTCAACAAGCTTTGAAAATAACAAGTGTTGGTGAGGACGTGGAGAAACTAGAACACTCATTCACTGCCAGAGGAATACAAAATGGCACAGCCGCTGCGGAAAAAAGTTCCTCAAAAAATTAAACATAAAATTAGCACATGACCCAGCAATTCTACTCTTAGTTGTATACCCAAAAAGACTGAAAGGACAAACTCAGATATGTGCACACCAATGTTCATAGCAGCATAATTCAGAACAGAGAAAAGATGGAAATATTCCAAATGGTATACACATATGACAGCATATTACACAGTTATGAAAAGGAATGAAGTTCTGATACATGCTACAATACAGATGATCCATGAGACACAAAAGGACAAATATTGTATGATTCCACTTATACAAGGTACCTTGTTGTTGTTGTTGCTGTGTGCCATCGAGTCAGACCCGACTCATAGCGACCCCTCCTTGGGTTTCCGAGGAAGCAAATTCATAGCAACAGAAAATAGAACAGAGGTTTCCTGGACATATGGGGAGGGGGAGAATGAGGCATTATTGTTTAACGGATATAGTTTCTGTTTGAGATGAGGAAAAAATCTGGAAATAATCATAATGACAGGAGCTCTAGTGGCACAGTGCCTAAGGCATTTGACTGCTAACCAGAAGGCTGGCAGTTCAGACCCACCAGCCCCTCCTCAGAAGGAAGACTGGGCAATCTACTTCTGTAGTGATACTACCCTGGAAACCCAAGGAAGGGTTGCTATGAGTCGGATGTGACTCAACGGCAGTGAGTTTGGTTTGGTTTTTGGTATACAACATTGTGAATGAACTTAATACCACTGAATTGTACACTCAAACACGGTCAAAATGGTTAATTTTATATTAAGTATATTGTATCATAATTAAAAAAAAAAAAAAGGAGGGGCTTCCAACATCTCCTACAGACCCATCACTACCTACCATTATTTGAGACTCTAGGACTTCAATTTCTTTTTCCAAGAGCACTGCAAAACCTCTGTGTCTATTTTAAACTATACTGAAAAACCTCTCAGGAAAGTAGAATTTCCAGCAGGCCTACACTTTCATTCCTCTATAAGCAGTCCAACAAACATGCAACTAAACCAAGTCAAAACCTCTAGAACTGGTCTGAATATAACCTCTGCATCTCACCATTCTGGTTTTGAAATAGGAGTTTCTGTCCATTACTGATTCTGGCTATAGAGATAAGCTCTGCATGAATAATTGATTTTTAAAGAATTTGAACTAAAACCATATCAAACTAAGTTAAACAGAAATTGACCACTTTCTTCTCTTGGATAATCCCAGGGGTGGCAGTGGTGGTTCAGTGGTAGAATTCTTGCCTTGCATGCAGGACACCTGGGTTTAATTCCCAACCAACGCATCTCATACACCACCACCACCTGTCTTTCAGTGGTTGCTTGCATATCACTATTGACACTAAACAGGGTTTAAATAGAGCTTCGAGACTAAGACAGACTAGGAAGAAAGGCCTGGTGATCTACTTTCAATAATCAGCCAGTGAAAGTTCTATGGATAACAACAAGCCAATCCACAACTGATCATGAGGCTGGCATAGGACGGGGCAGTATTTTGTTTTACTGTACATAAGGTTGCTATGCAACGGTGACTAGCTCAAAGGCAGCTAAGGACTACAACAATGAGGAATGCCTGCCCCTGCCTTCACTCCTTTCCTGTAACTTGGGCCTCAACTACCTGACTCTCACCATGCAAGCAGGCCTCCTCCAAACACTGAATCTTTTTTATCCTGGGCAGACTTCAGAGGCAGAGGTGAAGGCTCAGCTGACTCTACAGTATCCCTATCCCAGTTCTCCAATGTGAGCTGCCCTCCTATGGTCTTCCCTGTAACCTTAAACTTCAGCCCCCATTGGTGTCTGTTCCAGTACTCACCCCTCTGGTTCTAGTCCCTGGATGGCTTCATGCAGCAGGCAACAGGCCTCCTCCATCAGGCTTCACCAGGCAGTGGCCCTCAGCAATGCTGGCTTTAGGAGCTCCCAGGGACGATTTCTAAGTCACCTGCTTGGACCCCATGCTGCAGGTTCCAACTCCCTATACCACTCTGGCTGTCCATGTTACACATCATTAACACCTATGGGCAAGACTGTGCTGGTGGTGCCCACATGCTAGAGCAGGCAGGTGATGGAAAGGTGAGCCTGTGGGGTCAGCATAGTTAGGCAGCACAGCCTTCAATGCAAGGGGGTGGGCCCCAGGGCTCAGGCCATCGTTCAGGGCACTTCCTCTCTTTAAGAAGACCTATTAATTAGGAAAATATCAATCAACATAAACATCCAAAAAATGTAGTGCTG
This sequence comes from Orycteropus afer afer, assembly GCF_000298275.1. Classification (NCBI taxonomy): domain Eukaryota; kingdom Metazoa; phylum Chordata; class Mammalia; order Tubulidentata; family Orycteropodidae; genus Orycteropus; species Orycteropus afer. The sequence goes on along the minus strand of NW_006921843.1, from coordinate 5,193,859 downwards.
GGAAAAAAGTCTCTCCTCATTCCATTTTATCCTGAGGGGAAGAAATGGATGATGGAAGGAAGTCAATGAGGGAAAATGTGCAAGGGCCTTCTGGTCGGTCACTAAGGTCTGCTGTGACACTCTCCCCTCAGCTGTTGAGGTCTGGCATGGTCTAGTCAGGGAAGAAGGCCTGCCTTATGGCCTGCAAGTACTGACCCTTGCACCCACCCCTGGGAAAAAGAGCTTATCCTTCCCCTCCCCTCTGCCAGGGCCAGTCAACTGGGAAGGCTGCTGAATAGAGGAAGGAAGGTTGTACTCAGACTTCCAACTCTGGCCCAAGGTTTGAACCCTATCCATTACAAGTCAACCCCTCACCATGCTCCCACGGCCAGGAACTCCCATGACAGAGCCCATCCTGGGCACAGGGAATAAACCAGAACACCCCATGCTGGGAGTTGTCCAGACCCACCAGATGGACTGTGGCTCTCTACGATTAGAAAAAGCTACCTGGTAAATCAGCTGCCCTCAGCTGTCCCACCCCTCTAAGACCTGTCTGTGTGGACACACAGTTCTAAGGGTCTGCCTTGCCTGTCACTACTCAGCTCTCCCTTCTTCATCTTTCCCTTCCCATCCCATGCAGTCACTCTGACAACAGGCCAGCTCGCATAGCTATGACCCTGTGTGGCCCTCATTCCCTGGGACCTGACAACACAGGAGGGTGCTTTGGTCTGCAGCCTTCCCAGGACCCAGGCCAAAAGGGAGGTGTCTGTGGCAGAAGCTGTACCAGAAACTGCTCCCACCAGGAGCTGAGTCTCCAGAAACAGGGACCTTCCTTTACTTGCTGAATATCTGTGCATTTTAATAGAACTTCCCAAAATATCACTCTGCAATTATTTCCTAAGACTTAAGTGGGATCCCCAAATACATACAATTAAGACAAAATTATAATTTTAAATTACTGTTAGTTTGAATACCCATAAAACTTTCCAACCTCTAAGCCAAATGCAGACAACAACATCTTAATTAACCCTCAGGCACTGCTGAATGCCTGGAAATGATCACTTTGGAACTTCACAGAAGGAAGCAACTCTTAAGAAACTGTCAAAAAAAAAAAAAAAAAAAACCCTCTAGAAACTGTCCTTATATTTCTATATTTGCAAAATTAGAATGTTTCTGCTGCAATATCCTGAAGGAGCCATGGTGCCTGTTGAAATGTGGCCAGTGATCAGAAGTAGGCAAGATCACCCCCCAACCCTGCTTTACTGGGGGGTAAATTGGGGTAGTGGGCAACACGAGGTTCCCTCTGATGGATGGTTGCATTTAATTACCTGTTGAACCTCCCTATCATGTCCTCATACCCAGGTCTTCTCTAAGGTCTGGGAGCTCTAGAATGCTAGACTCAATGTCCCTCCTGGGCAGCCACCAGCTATGGGACAAGATATCCGTGATCCCTCAAGCTGCCCTGAATGCCAGCAGAAGGGCAAAATACACTCACACTCTGGCCAGTGCTCCACGGGGCTGCTGAGAGACCTGGAGCCAGTTCCCCTACTGTGTGGCCTACAGGAGACCAAGAGAAGAGGGGGTGACTGTCTTTGGAGGGTTGTTCCTGACAGCTTGTCTGGCTTTCAGTCCCCAGCATTTGGGGCTGGCATCTGTGTCTCACTGTGAGAATCCAGAGGCTGGAGACTGTGACAAACTTATCTCCCAAGGGGAAAAGAAGAGTTCCCCAAGGAGAGGATGCCTGGTGCCCCAAGAGGTGAGGGGTGCTAGCCTGGGGCCACCTTAAAGGACCAGCTGAGGAGGATTGCCCCTCTGAAGAGGCAAGGTGACTCCAATGGAGGGATGCAGGGTGGCAGTACAGTTATGGACAGTACACTGAGAATATGAAAAGAGTTGCAAGTCCCAAGCAGAGGCATCTCTAAGAAACGCCTAGCAGCACCCCTCAGGAGACTGAGCCCATGCTCACTGTCTCCTAGACCCCAAAAGGACCAGCCCCAAGCCATAACAGAGAACAGTGCCCTACCCCCAGGTACTCCATCCCTAGGGCCCCAACCCCAAAGGACAAGGCTCTGGCTAGCATGTGAAGAGGCATGTGAAGATAGAAGATGAGGATTCACACTCCCCTCCAATGCCAGCTCCCAAGGTCAGCCAGGCTCCAGGGGAATTCCAGGTTGGGGAAGAGTCCAGAGATTGTGTTAGGACTCACTTTTATTACTGAAATGAGATGAATGTTGGGACTGAAAGTACTCAGAGAACTTTTTAGTGCCTTTAGAATGACAGAAAGCTCTAGGACCTACCTAGTTAATCATTTGGGACCAGGAAAGAACTTGTCCCCAGGGCAGGTTTGGGGAAACCGAGAGGAAGGAAGCACTTTCCTGCTGGTTTCTTCTTCATGTTGGGGCAGAGCAGCACCACACTCTGCTGTCTCTGTGGGACACCATACTACACACATATTGGGTAGGAGCTGTAACACATGCTTCTCCAGCAGGTTCTCAGCTGGTGTGCAGGACCACAAAACTCCCCAAGTGTGCACGTGTGCATGTGTTCAAAGTGCTTGGCATAAACCCAGTTCAGAACTATGGAAAGCTCTGCCTACATGCATGCTATCTGCTGGGTGGGGTGCATGGTCAGCCCCAACCACATGGACTGCTGCCTCATCCCATATCTTGGTGGTCAGCACTTAAAGCTCAGCTCCAGACTGGACTATCTTCATGGGCTTCTAAAGTGAAAGCCAGTCCCCAACATCAGCTGTTTTTGGAAACACCCCAGCAGCAGCAGGGACCACAGATTATCTTCTCGTCCATTTCTACTCTTTACTGATGTGGCTATGAGGCAGTGGTCGTTCAGAGGTAGAATTCTCACCTTCAATGCAGGAGACCCAGATTCAATTCCTGGCCAATGTATCTCATGTGCAGCCACCTATCTGTCACTGGAGACTTTAGTGTTGTTAAGATACTGAACAGATTTCAGTGGCACTTTCAAACTAATACAGACTAGGAAGAAAAGCCTGGAGAAAATCAGCGAATGAAAACCCTACAGATCACAATGGCCTCATCTGCAACTGACCATGGGGATGGTGCAGGACCAGGCAGCATTTTGCTTTGTTGAGCATGGGGTCACCATGAATCAGGCAGGAATGGTTGGACAGCAACTAACAATACAAAATGACAAACCTGGGTGGCTAGGCCTGAGAAAAGGGCAGGGGGGATGGCTTTGGGCCTCTCTGCAAACTCAGCTAATTCTGCCTTTCCACTGACTTCCTTTTATGTAGATCTAATGGATTAATTTTACCTTTTAGGTAGAATAACTGCTATCCTGACATGAACATTTCATTATGCACAGAAGTAACTCTAACTTTAGTGGGTGGGTGGTAGATCCACACTTTCTCATACAAGAAATATGGTCTTTAGGAATATATATTTTCCCCCTTTTGGCAGTGGAATTAGGAAAATAATATTTTTCACACTTGTAATTAAGAGCAGAACAGATGGTGACAGTGGAAAAATCTGTTTATGAGAACTGATGCTACTGATGGTATTATCTACCAGATGGGGAGAACAGGACAGTTTTGTTTTTTGTTTTTTTTTTTTGTTTGTTTTAATGTGCAGAAGATCCTATTACAATCCACAAAACACATTACTGGGATTGCAGGGAAGGTGGAATAGAAGGTTCATCCACAGTAAGAAGGCAAAACAGCTGGCAATTTAGAAGTGATCAGAAGAAAACTCCATCTTCTTTTGTGCTAAGAAGACCAATTCTGCTGCTCCAGGGAAGCCCAGGCTCTCAGAACTACCATGGAGCAGTATTTTAAAGCCAGACTATCAAAACCCTGCAACAGGCAAACTAAATTATAAACCTGCATTTTAAATGGTAACAGTGCATTGTTTCCTATATCCAGCGAAGAAAGACAGGAGACCGAACCCTCCGATTTGTAGTGTCACTTATCTGGGTCTTAAATTCACCAAAAACTACAATGCAAAAGAAATATCCTACAAATTAGCATCCATTCCTTACTAGGTGGTATATCCTCATTATTTACCACCTTTGTTTCATTCATTCAGGATGTGCCAGGCACTTTCCTGGGTGTGGGGGCACAGATGAGAACAAAAAAGCAAAGTTCTTCCAGTGCTCTGAAGTTTATGTTCTATCAGGGGCAACAGACAGCAAGTAAGTCAACCAGTAAAGAAAGAAAATAATTCTATGTGGTGATAAGAGTTATGAAGAAAATCAAAGCAGGGGAAGCCTGGGTTTCAGCTCCAATATAGAAAGAGATTGGGAGTTGTTCTCCATTCTTATAACAAGAAAAAGTGGAATAAATGAAATTAACAACTTTTCTTAAACCTGTAAGGAAATTGAGTTTGCAGGTCAAACTACCACTCCCAAATCTAGAGAGATGGGATTCCAGAGAGTCACTGTTAAGATCTGCTGACTTGGAACAGAACCACTAAAGCCAAAATGCTAGTTTGGGTAATTTTGAGGAATTGCTGGAAGCTAAGTGTGGACTAGCATGACCATAACTAATTCCTGGGGGCTGGAATCTTAGGGAGAGTCCAAACTTTCAAGGACTTTACCCTCAGGAACCCCACCAGGTTCTTTTAATGAAGATCCAAGAAACATCCTCTCATGTCTCTGCCATGAGGTGGGGAAAAGTAATTATTCTGAAATATACTCAGAGTCTTCTCCATAAGGTAAAGTCTCTCTAGAGAGAAAGCCCTCACCAGAAACTTGTCTCAGATTCGTGGAGAAGGGCATTCCTTTCACTCCATCCCCCTCTAGCCTTCCCACCTCACCTAATTGGGAGGTAGAGGGAGGAACAATACAAGAAGAAACACTTGTGAAATATTCTCAAAGCCCAGATACACAGGCCAACTAAAAGTCTGAGATTTAATCATAAAATTATGTAACACTTCCTCTCACCCACACTTTACCACCATATCAACAGGGTTCCAGCATAACAGTAGTGAATCAGAGCTGAAAGAACTATAAGACACAGACTCTCTCTAAGGAGAAGTACTTCAGAAAGCTCAAAGTCAAAAGAGGAAACAAAAACAAAGACACTAAAGGAATTTGAAATCTCTGCCACCTACAGCTATAGCAAACATTAAACACATCCCAACTTCTATTCAGATTAACATATAATCATACACAAACAGTCTATTTACCTGAGTTTCTATTTATAAGAGAGTCTAAATGGCAATAAAAAAATACAGTGTGAAGAAACAAACCAAGTATCAGAACCAGACTCAGATGTGACAACTGGAATGATCAGACAAAGAATTTAAAATAACTATGGTAAGTGTTCTACCAGAAAAAGCAGACAACATGCAAGACTAGATGGCTAACATAAGCAAAATTGAAAAGTCTAAGAAAGAATCAAAAAGAAATGCTAAAAACTTAAAGAAAAAAACTTAACAGAAATGAAGAATGCCTTGATGAGCTCATAAATAGACTCAACATAGTTGAGAGAAAAAAATCAGTGAGTCTGAATATTAATCAATATAAACATCCTAAACTGAAATGTAAAGAGAGAAAGGAATAGGAAAAAAAGAATAAAACATCCCAAAACTGTGGAACAATTTCAAAAGATGTAACACACATATAATTGAAATATCAAAACAAGAGAAAGAAGAAAGAAGAAAAAATATTTGAAGTTATAATGGCCAAAAATGTTCCAAAATAAATGACAGACGCCAAACCACAGATCCAGGAAGTTCAGAGAACACCAAACAGACTAGATATTAGAAGAAGAAAACAAACCAACCTTACACTTAGCTATATCACACTCAGACTGAAAAAAGGAGACAAAAAAAAAAAGGCAAAAAGAAAATGGTCAAGAAGCTGCAGGTAGGGGGAGAGGGTAATAGCCTACTTATAGAGGAGCAAGGACAAAGATATACATCAGAAGTCTCATCAGAAATTATACAAGCTATAATGAAATCTTTAAACCGCTGAAAGAAAACAACTTAGAATATATCCAGAAAAGGAGCCTTCAGATGAAGGAGAAATAAAAATCTTTCTCAAGCAAATAAAAACTGAGGGAATTCATCATCAGTAGACATACTCTGAAAGATATGATTTATATCATACAGAAGATTTTCCTCAGACAGAGGGAAATTATATAGGTCAGAAAACTGGATCTGCTCTGGTAGCATAGTGGCTAAGACACTTGCCTGCTAACCAGACGGCTGGCGGTTCAAACCCACCAGCCACTCCTCGGAAGGAAGGTTGGGCAATCCTACTTCCGTAGTGATACTGCCTCGGAAACCCAAGGAGGGGTCGCTATGAGTCGGGACCGACTCGACGGCACATAACAACAACAACAACATAAAGAAAAGGAGAATGTCAAAGAAGGAATAAATTAAACTAAAATAAAATCTTTTATTTTTCTTGTTCTTAAGTGATCTAAAAGATATTTATTTAAAGCAATTTCAGTAACAATGTAATGAGTAACTATAATGAATGGGTAAGTGAAAATGAATGGCATGCAATGTCAAAAGGGACAGGGAGGAGGAAATGGGAATATTCTGTTATAACACAACTGTACTGCAAGTGAAGAACTATATATTTGAAAATTTATTTTTATATTTATATTATAAACTCTAGGGAAGACACTAAAAAAATCTAAAGCAGTATAAATAATAAGCTAAGAGAAGAGATAAAACAGAATCATATAAAGCACTCAGTTAAAATCAGTGAATGGAGAAAAAGAAGCCATTAGCAAGAATAAAAGACAGTTACTGAAAGTTAGCTTTTAATCGAAACACATAAATAATCGTTTTATGTGAGGGATACAAATACATCGATTAGAAGACAGAGTGTTAGAATGTATTTGCAAAAAAGGAAACAGCTATATGTTGACTTCAAGAAACACAGTTCAATTATAAAGACTCTGGTAAGTTAAAAGTAAAGAGCTGGAGAAAAATATACCATACTGTGGTGCAACAAGTTTCTTTATATGGCCTTTTGCCTTGTTTTTTTGGAAAAAACAGCTTGGGATATTTTTCCCATAAGCCCTAAGAAGTCATTACCTTTGTCCTAGTTCTTTGGAGAAGCAACTTTGGAGATCTCCCAGGGTCCTTTATACCCCAGAAAGTTTGTTATTTTTGCCCACAGGATAAGCCAGTTTCTACCATCAGAAAATGTTACTGTTGTACAAGACATGAATTGAATGATATCTCATGGGTATTGAGAATTGGTGGAACTCTGGTCTGGTGAGGGAGTTTAGCCTTGTAACTGATGGACAAGGTATATAAATGGCTGAAATGCAAAAGGTTTTTTAGAGGCCTCCTGGTGGATAGGGGCCAGGAAGAGAGCATGTCCTTTGGGACACAGAGACCCCTCACAGATCTGGTTAAAGACACAAACAAACAAAACCTGTAGCTGTGAGAGCAACTAGCAAAGACCTAGGCAAGTTAGCTAAAAAAAAAGCTGCAGCTGAGAGAGATACTGGCTGAGGCTGGGCTTGCAGAAAAAGAGAGTCACGTTCAGGAGCCAAACAGTCCTGAAGATGCTCCACTGGCTATGAGCTGAGCTGGGCTAATTAGTAGTGAAAGGCTTACAGCAGATGAGCCCAACAGCAAAAGAGCAGCTGAGAGAACTGAGCAGAGAAGAAGTAAAAGCTACTATATGTTAAACTGGCTATGAGCTGGGTCAGTGTATTGCAGAGAGGTTGATGGCAGAGATGGGCAGATAGTGGATAGTCTGACAGCAGTGAGGCCAAATGGTAGAAAAAAACTAAGAGAGCTGAGCAAGCTGCTACTCTGGCTATGAACTGGGCCAGCCAGCAGTGGAGAGGCTGACAGCAGAGAGCCAAAAGCAGAGAGATCTGACAGCAGAGAAGCCCAATGGTAGAGGGTAGCTGAGAGAGCTGAGCAGAGAAGAGTTAAGAGCTCCTATACTGATTAAGAGCTGGGTAAATTACTGGCAGAGAGGCAGACAGTGGATAGCCTGAAGGCAGAGCAAATAACAGCAGAGAAGCCTGGTGACAGAAAGCTGAGCAGGCTGCTATACCAGCTATGAGCTGGGCAAGTTAGCAATGGAGAAGCCAAAGATAATGAGGCTGACTGCAAAGAGGCCTGACAGAACAAGCAGGAAAAAAAATCAGTAAGGATACAGATGAACTCAACTGCACCATTGATCAACTTGAACTAGTTGACATTTATAGAATACTTCATTCAGCAACAGAACCACATTAGTCTCAAGCTTGCATGGAACATATGTTCACTAAGACAGGCCACATTCTGGGTCACAAAACATACACTTTGATATTGTTTCAAAAAAATACAAATCATATGGCAAATGTCCTCAGACCAGCATGAAATTAAACTACAAATCAGTAAGAGAGAGCAACCTAGAAATCTCCAAATGCTTGGAAATCATTTCCAAATAACACATAGGTCAAAGGATAATTCTTTTTTTTCTTTTTTTATTGTGATTTGGGTGAAAGTTTACAGAGCAAATTCACTTTTCATATAACAGTTCATATACACTTTGTCTCATGACACTGACTACAATTTACCACAATGCAACAGCTCCCCTCCCACTTCCTCCCCATAGTTACCTCTTCCCTGTGTCCTTCCCTCCATGCACTCCTACCCTCCAAGCTGTCTCCCTGTCCACACACAGCCCTTCTATTATCCCATGATTATTCTCTCCAAGGAGTGTATCTCCCTAATGTAAATGTTCAGATCATATGCTTGTCTTTTGTTTGGCTGGAAGCCACAGAAGTGGGTTCAATTCCAGACCTGAAGGGCAGCTAGGGACCATAGTCTCAATGATTCCATCAGGCTCTATCAGACCAGCAAACCTGGTTTCTTTTTTTATTTTTTAATGATTTTGAGTTTTGTTCCACATTATTCTCCCACTCTATCTAGGATCTCCCACATAGATCCCCCTCCAAGTAGTTGACAACAGTAGCCGGGCACCATCTAGTTCTTCTGGTCTCCAAGTTGTATAGGCTGAGGATCACATGGTATACAAGTTGCTTGGACTAATTGTTTCCATGAGTCTTTGATTTTCTTCATTCTTCTTAGCTCTGGATGAGGAAAGACCCATCATTGCACCGAGATGGCCACTTGCAAGCTTTTAAGATCCCAGTCACTACTCAACAAAATAGAATGCAGAACAATGTTTTGTGTAGTATGTTATGGCAATTGAGCTTGATGTCCCCTGTGTCTGTGGCCCTGAGTCCACAGGTCCAAGTACTCACTCTCTCTGGGTAGCTGGATGTGGCCAAGAAGTGACTACAACCTTGTCCCTTGTCAGCACTATTACATACCTGGGAATTCTTACAGAACATACCAACACACTTATAGAAACACTGTCTGCCAACCCTATACATGGTCTTGGGCACAAAGAAGAATTCTTAAGAGAAATTCTAAGAAAATGAAATTAAATTAAAATGGAAATAGCACTTATCAAAATATATGGGATACAGTAAAATTTATAGCATTAAATGCATATATTCAGAAAGAAAACCAAAAAACCAAGCCCACTGCCATCAAGTTGATTTCAACTCACAATGACCCTCACAGGGTTTCCAGGGCTATAAATCTTTACAGAAGCAGACTGCCTAATCTTTCTCCTATGAAGCAACTGGTGAGTTCAAACTGCCAACCTTCTGATTAGCAGCCAAATGCCTTAACCACAGTGCCACCAGAGCTCATATTCAAAAAAAAAGATAGATCTAAAATCAATAATCTCAGTTTCTACTTTTGGAAATGAGAAACAAGAGCAATTTAAGCCTAAATAAAGCAGAAGAAACATAATAAAAATTAAAGCAAAAATCAATAAAATTCCAAACTGGAAAACAATAGAGAAAATTAATTAACCAAAAATCTGGTTCTTTGACTAGGCTAAACAAAAATAAAGAGGGAAGACACAAATTACAAACATCAGAAATGAAAGAGAGATGCATATGGTCAACATATATAAATCCATTTGATTGGGAAAGAAAAATCTCTTCAATAAATGGTACTGGGAAATTTTGATTTCTACATGCAGAAAAATGAAAAAATCCATGACTCACATCATACACAAAAACAAATTAAAAATGGATTAAGGACTTAAATTTGCAAAGTAAAATGATAAAATTCTTAGAAGAACAAGCAGGGACAATGCAGTAAGGCACACTTTCAACAATGGATTATCTAATATAATAACTAAAGCAAAAAATAATAAATAAAAGACAAAATAAATAAATGGGACCTCATAAAAATTTAAAACTTTTGTTCATCAGAAGATTTTACCAAAAAAAATGAAAAGATAAGCTATAAACTAGGAGAACATCTTTGGAAACCACACATCTGACAAGAATCTAAGAATCAAAATATATATAAAACCTTAAAAATTTAACAATAAAAACACAAATAAACCAATCGTACAATGAGCAAGGGATGTGAATAGATATTTCACCAAAGAGGACATTCAAGTGGCCACCAAATACATGAAAAGATACTCAGTATCATTAGCCATCAAAGAGAGAGAAATCAAAATCAAAATGAGATACCATTTCCATCAACTAGGATGGATAAGAAAGGGAGCCCTGGTGGTACAGTGCCTAAGTCATTTGACTACTAACCAGAAGACTGGTGGTTGAAACCCCCCAGCTGCTCCATTGAAGGACGGTGAGACAAACTACTTGCATTAAGATTTACTGCCCCGGAAACCCAATGAAGGTGGCTATGAGTTGAAAGGATGGATAATACAAAATAAAAAAAAATTAAAAAACCAGAAGAGGATTTGGGGAAAATGGAACTCTTACACATGGCTGTTATAATGCAAAATGATACAGCATTATGGAAAACAGTGTGGCGACTCTTCAAAAAACTAAACATGGAACTAACTACCTTATAACCCAGAAATTCCACTCCTAGGAATATACCCCAAAGACTTGAAAGCAGACACTCAAAGAGAGACCTGTATACTACCGTACACTGCAGAACTATTCACAATGGCCAACAGGTAGAAACAACCTAAATACTCATCAACAGATGAATGGATAAACAAAATGTAATGCATACATATATGGAATACTACTCAGCCAGCACGAGAAATGTAGGCTTAATATATGCTACAATATGGATGGAACTGGAAGACATGATGCAGGGTGAAATAAATCAATCACAAAAGGACAAATAATGTATGCCCTCACTATATTTAAAAAAAGACAAGAAAAGGCAAATGTATAGAAAACAAAGTTTAACTGTGGTTACCACACGCAGGAGGAAGGGGGAAAACAGGGTTAATGGTGGAAATATCCCATATCAAACTGATTAAGGGTCACACAGCTGATTATTGAAATTGCTGTCAATAAGTTGTCTACCTGTAGAAAGTTGTATTGGCAAAAGTTCTGTGATAGATATGCTTACAATGACAACAAAAAATAATAAAAATTAGCTGCTTAGGCTGCTTAGAGGAGTCAGCCACAGGGATCCAGGTGAGGAGAGGGAACCCAGGCCACAACTCACAAGCAACTAAGTGGGAAAGTGGGGGACAGGAGAGAAAAAGGCCACGAGGACCAGGACAGAGCAAGGAGTCAGTGGCAGGGATCCTGATAAGGGGAGGGAACCAACGCCATGCACCACAAGTGGCAAGGTGGGGAAGCGGAGGAAAGAAAAAAAAAGGCCAGGGGGACCAGGACAGAGTGAGGAGGCAGCAGGAGGGATCCAGGTAAGGGAGGGCGGAGAGGTTTCGAACACCTGAGGGAGACAAACTTGTCTGTTGGTTTGACCTTATGTAGTGATGTGTTGCTGTGAGTACTGAGGCTGTGCCACTGGTGTTTCAAACCCAGGGAGGTGAACATGGTGCAAAGGTTTCAGCGCAGCTTGCAGACTGAAACAGACTAAGAAGAAGGAAGAGCTTACCCACTTCTCAAACAATTGGCCAGGGAGCACCTTATGAATAGCAGAGAAACACTGTCAGCTACATTACTATGCAACTTTATGAATAGTCTGGAAACATTGTCCGATACAGAGGAGGAGGATGAGCCACTTAGGTTAGAAGATTCTCAAAATACAACTGGGAAAGAGCAGCAGCATCAGAGTAAAACCAGCTTTACTGATATGAATAAGGTAAAGCTTTTGAGACCTCCATTTGCTGACATGCCACAACTTAAATTGAGGAGAAACAGCTGCAAGCATCCATTAATAATCAGAACATGGAATGTAAGAAGTATGAATCTAGGAAAATTGGAAGTTGTCAAAAATGAAATGGAACGCATAAAGATTGATGTCCTAGGCATTAGTGAGCTAAAATGGACTGGTTTTGGCCATTTTGAATCAGATAACCATATGATCTACTATGCCGGGAATGACAATTTGAAGAGGAATGGTGTGGCATTCATCATTACAAAGGATATTTCAAGATCTGTCCTGAAGAACAATGCTGTCAGTTATAGGATAATATCCATACACCTACAAGGAAGACTAGTTAATATGCATATTATTCAAATTTATGCATCAACCAACAAAGCCAAAGATGATTAAATTAAAGATTTTTATCAAATTCTGCAGTCTGAAATTGACCAAATATGCAATCAGGATATGTTAATTATCACTGGTGACTGGAATACAAAAGTTGGAAACAAAGAAGAATCACCAGGTAGCTGGAAAATTTGGCCTTGGTGACAGAAATAATGCTGGAAATCAAATGGTAGAATTTTGCAAGACCAATGACTTATTCATTGCAAATACTTTTTTCAACATCACAAATGGTGGCTATGTACGTGGACGTCACCAGATGAAATAAACAGGATTGACTACATCTGTGGCAAGAAGCGATGGAAAGGGGCAATATCTTCATCCAAAACCAGGCCAGGAGCTGATTGTGGAACAGACCATCAACTGCTCATATGCAAGTTCAACCTGAAGTTAAAGACAATTAAAACAAGTCCTCGAAAGCCAAAATATGATCTTGAATATATTCCTCCTGAATTTAGAGACCATCTAAAGAACAGATTTGATGCATTCAATACCAATGACTGAAAACTAGAAGAACTGTGAGATGACATCAAGAACATCATACATGAAGAAAGCAAGAGATAACTAGAAAGATGAAAAAAGAAGAGAAGACTGAAATGGATAACAGAAGAGACTCTGAAACTTGCCCTTGAGTGGAGAGTAGCTAATGCAAATGGAAGAAATGACAAGATAAAAGAGTTGAACAGAAGATTTCAAAGAGCAGCTCAAGAAGACAAAGCCAATCACTATAATGAAATGTGCAAAGACCTAGAGTTAGAAAAGCAAAAAGGAAGAACATGCTTGGCATTTCTCAAGCTGAAAGAACTGAAGAAAAAATTTAAGCCTTGAGTTGCAATATTGAAAGATTCTATGGGCAAAATATTGAATGATGCAGGAAGCATCAAAAGAAGATGGAAGGAATAATCAGAATCACTGTAC
>NW_006921843.1:5170404-5173609 GCF_000298275.1 Orycteropus afer afer | reverse complement strand
GCATTAGTAAGCTGAAATGGACTGGTTTTGGCCAGTATGAATCAGACAACCCTATGATCTACTATGCTGGGAATGACAAATTGAAGAAGAATGGCATGGCAGTTATCATCACAAAGAATGTTTCAATATCTATCCTGAACCACAGTGCTGTCAGTGATAGGATAATATCCATATGCCTAGATGGAAGACCTGTTACTACTACTACTATTCAACTTTACATACCAACCACCAAAGCCAAAGATAAGCAAATTGAAAATTTTTACCAACTTCTGCAATTTGGAATTGATAAACTATGGAATCAAGATATATTGATTATTACTGGTGATTAGAATGCAAAAGTTGGAAACAAAGAAGAATCACTAGTAGTTGGAAAATATGGCCTTGATGATAAAAATGACCCCAGGGATCACATGAAGAATTTCACAAGACCAATGACTTATTCATTTCAAATACCATTTCTCAACAATATAAACAGCAGCTATACATGTGGACCTCCTGATTGGAATACACAGTAATCAGATCAAAGAGGAGATGGAGAAGCTCTGTATCTTCAGCCAAAACAAGGCCAGTAGCTGATTGTGGAACAGACCATCAACTGCTCATATGCAAATTCAAGTTAAAGCTAAAGACAATAAGACAAGTCCACAAGAACCAAAGTATGACCTTAATTATATCCCACCTGAATTTAGAGACCATTTAAAGAATACACTTGACACATTGAACACCAATCACGAAAAATGAGATGAATTGTGGGATGACATCAAGAACATCATACGCGAAGAAAGCAGGTCATTAAGAAGACAAGAAAGGAATAAAGACCAAAATGGATGGTAGAAGAGACTTTGAAACTTGCTCTTTAATATAAAAATGACACAACCCTGCTTGATGAAAGTGAAGACAACTTGAAACACTGATGAAGATTTAAGACCACAGTTTGCAGTATGGATTACACTTCAACATAAAGAAAACAAAAATCCTCACAACTGAGCCAATAAGCATCACAATAAATGCAGAAAAGATTGATGTTGTCAAGATTTCATATTACTTGATTCCACAATCAACATCAATGGAAGCAGCATTCAAGAAATCAGATAACATATTGCACTGGGCAAACATGCTACAAAAGACCTCTTTAAAGTGCTGAAGAGCAAAGATGTTTCTTTGAAGTCTGAGGTATGCCTAACCCAAACCATGGTATTTTCAGTTGTCTCATATGCACGAGAAATCTGGACAATGAATAAGGAAGATACAAGAGGAGTTCATGCTTTTGAGTTGTGATGTTGGCAAATAATACTGAAAGTACCATGGACTGCCAGAAGTAAAACAAATCTGTCCTGGAAGAAGTATAGCCAGAATGCTACTTGGAGGCAAGAATGGGCCAGACTTCATCTCACCTACTTTGGTCATGTTGTCAGAAAGGACCATTCCCTGGAGAAGGATATCATGCTTGGTAAAGTGGAGGATCAGTGAAAAAGGAGAAGGCCCTTAACAAGAAGGAGTGACACAGTGGCTGCAATAATGAGCTCAGATATAGCAAAGATTGTGAGGCTGGTGCAGGACGGGGCAGTATTTCATTCTGTTTACACAGGGTCGCTATGAGTAAGAGATAACTTGATGGCACCTAAAAACAACAATAACAAGGCTGTTCATGTACAACCAAAAACCTTATAGGATTTCATTCCATGGTTTGGAGGTTTAGGGCTATGGTTTCAAGGGACCTCCTAACGTGCTTAGTGTTTCCATTCTACCTCCTAGCTCACTGTGTCTTCAAAGCTTGCAAGTGGCCATCCAAGGCACAACAATTGGTGCCTATTTGCCTGCAGCAAGAGAAAGGAGAGTCAGGAATAGGTGGAGGATATGGAATGTGTGGCCAATTGCCTCCATGAACAACTACCCCCTTTGCTATGAGACCAGAAGAACTGGATGGTGCCCAGTTACCATTACTGAATATTTTGATCAAAGATTCTATAGAAGAGTCCTGATCAAAGAGGGTAAAATGCAGAACAGAATTTCAATATCTTGTGAAATCTAGACTCCCTGGAGCCATGAAGCTTAGATGTACCCCAGAAACTACTGCCCTGAGGGCAACTTTAAACCTTAAACCAAAAATATAGCCTGAAGTCTTCTTAAAACCTAACAATAATTTTGTTTAGCTAGTGAAAAATATCTATCTTAAGATTATGCTCTTTTAAGAATGATTTATATAGGATCAAATGACAACAGCAACTCTAAAGATTAGATAGGAATCTTAGGGGGGGGCAGTGAATTTATATTAATGGGAGAGAAACAACTAAGAAAGGAAAATAAGAATGGCTGCAGAACTAGAAAAATGAATAAATGTCACTAAATTGTACATGTACAAACTGTGGAACTGGTGTATATTTTGCTGTGTATATTCTCAACAACCACAACAAAAAAAGTAAAGTTGAAAAAAAAAGTAATGAAAGAGAGGTTATTGATACCAATTCCAGAGACATTAAAATGACAACAGAAAACTACAAAAAAAAAAAAAATCTATGCCTAAAATTGACAATTTGGATAAAATGGAACTTTTTTTTTTTAATTGTGATTTGGCTGAAATTTATAGAGAAATTGGTTTTCCATTCAACAACTCACACACATTTTGTTTTATGATGTTCATGGAAATCCCCAAGATGTAACAGTACTTTTTCCAACTCCTCCCTGTGTTTACCATTTGCCTTCGTCTTTCTTTCCTGTCCCTTCCTGCCTTCTTAGCTTTATCCCTGAGCAAATGCTAAGCTTTTGGTCTCATATGGTTGATTGTTCTAATAAGTGCATACCTTGCTGGTATTATTGTTCACCCTATAGACCTGTCAATCATTTGGCTGAAACTTGAACCACTGCTGTGAGTTCAGTTGCTGACTTAAAGGGTGGCTAAGGGCCATGTCTCAGGGATTCCACAAGTCTCTATCAGACCATTAGGCTTACACTTTTGTGTGTGTGTGTGTGATTTGGGTGAAGATTTACAGAGCAAATTCACTTTCCATATAGAAGTTTACATATACTTTGTCTCATGATATTGCCCACAGTTTACCACAATGCAACAGTTCCCCTCCCACTTCCTCCCCATAGTTACCTCTTCCAGTGTCCATCCCTCCATGGACTCCTGCCCCCTAAGCTGTCTCCCTGTGCACAGGCAGCCCTTCTTTCTCAATGATTGTTCTCTCCAAGGAGTGTATCTACC
>NW_006921843.1:5159211-5167029 GCF_000298275.1 Orycteropus afer afer | reverse complement strand
TCTGCTAGTTAGGGTTTAGTCCACTTCTATATCCTTCCCTTCAAGGCTCAGGGGTCCAGGATTATCTTCTGTGTCTGTGTTAATTGGCTTCCCTTTTCTTTGTTGAAGAGGGTCTGTCAGTCTGGTCTTTTTTGATTTTTAGTTTTGTTCCACCTAGGCTTACTCTTTTTTATTAATTTGAGTTTGTGCTACATTTTTCTCCCTGGAACAATGTCTTAAAAGGCACAAACTACCAAAACTTACACAAAGAAGAGCAGATAAACTAAATAGCCCAATATCTATTAAAGAACATGAATAAATAATTAATAATATTTCAAAAAAATAATAATAATAATGCCAGGTCCAAATGGATTCACTGATGAATTCAACTAAACATTATGGAAGAAATAATTCCGTTTTCCACAATCTATTCCAGAAATTAGAAGAGGAGAGAACACTTCCTAACTCATTCTATAAGGCAAGCTTTATTACGTGATACCAAAGCCAAAAAAGACATTAAAAGGAAAACTACAGACCAATATCTCTCATGAATATATATACAAAAGTTCTCTACAAAATATTAGCAAATTGAATCCAACAATTCATAAAAAGTGACCAAATAGAATTTATCCTATGTATGAAAAGCTAGATCAACATTGGAAAATCAAGACAGTATACTACATTTAGCCTCTAGTCCAACAGGCTAAAGAAAAAAAAAATCGTATCATCATATCAATTAAGACAGAAAAATTATTTGACAAAATCCAACCCTCATACATGATTTAAAAAAAAAAAAATCACCAAACTAGGAATAGAGAAATCCTTCAGCTTGACAAAGAACATCTACAAAAAACCTAAGCTATTATAAATAAACAAATAAATAAATAATAATGGGAGCTCTGTTAGCATAGTGTCTAAGGCATCTGACTACTAACTAGAAGCCTGGAGGTTCAAACCCATCAGCCACTCCTCGGAAGGAAGATTGGTAATCCACCTCCGTAGTGAGACCACCTTTCTATTAGGGTAATGCAAATAAAATTACAAAAAAGGAGTCACTTCGCACCCACTAGGATGGCTACAATTGGAAAAACAAAAAATAACAACTGTTGGAGAGGATATAGAGAAATGAGAATCCCCATGCATCACTTGTGGGAATGTAAAATGGTAAGGCTGTTGTGAAAAATTGTTTGGTTTACCTCAAAAATTTAAACATAGATCTTGGTATAGACATATAAATAAATCAATGGCACAGAATTGAGAGCTCAGAAATAAACTGGTTCACAAATGGCCAATTAATTTTTGAAAAAGGTCTTCAAGTCCATTCAACAGGGAAAGAATAGTCTCTTCAATAAATGGTGCTGGACAAATGAATCTCCACATGGAAAACAATGAAGTTGGATCAATACCTCACATCGTATAGGAAAATTAATACAAAATGGATCAATGACCTAAATATAAGAATAAAACCCATGAAACATAAGGTAAAAATTCAAGAGCTTGTTTTTGATGGTATATTCAAGGACAGGACACTAACAGCATAAACAACAAAAATAATTAATTAATTAATTGAATTTTATCAAAATGAATTTTTTTTAGCATCAAAAGACTTTATTAACAAAATAAAGAAACATCCCACAAACAGAAGAAAATATTCAGTAACCACATAGTAGTTAAGTGTTTAATATCCAGAATATATAGAGAACTCCAACAACTCAACAACAAAAAGACAAACAACCCAACCAAACACCAGGCAAATCAAAAATACCAAACTCACTGCCATCGAATTGATTCCAACTCACAGCCACCCCACTGGGTTTCTGAGGTGATAAATCTTATGCAAGTAGATTGCCCCATCTTCCATGCATGGAGCAGATGGTGAGCTTGAACCACCAACCTTCTGGCTAGCAGTCAAATGCCTTAGGCACTGTGGCACCAGAGCTCCTTATACACTAGGCAAAGGACCTAAATAGACATTTCTCCAAAGGTGATATATAAATACCCAAAATGCACATGAAAAGATTCTCCATTTTTATAGTCATTGGGCAAATGTAAATCAAAACCACAATGTGATACCACCTCACACTCACTAGGATGGCTATTAGAAGAAAAACAGAAAATAACAAGTGTTGAGAAAGATGTGGAGAAATCGGAGCCCTTGTGCATTGCTGATGGATATGTAAATTAAAGCAGCCACTATGGAAAAGTTTGGCAGTTCCTCAAATAGTTCAACACAGAATTACCGTATGATCCAGTGATTCCATTTCTAGGTATACACCCAAGATACTTGAAAGCAGAGACTCAAAGAGATACAAGTATACAAAAGGCATAAATAATACAAGAGGCCATCAACAGATGAATGGTTAAGCAAAATATACATACAATGGAATGTCATTTGACCATAAAAAAAATTAAATTCTTGTACATGCCACAACGTGGATGAACCTTGAAAACATGCTGAGTAAAAATAAGTCAGACACAAAAAGATAAATATTGTAGATCCCACTTATATGAAATATCCAGATTAGGCAAATGCAGAGAGATCAAAGTGTATTAGTGGTTACTAGGAACTCTGGTGGTGTCATGCCTAAGGCATTTGACTGCTAACCAGAAAGAAGGTTGGTGGTTTAAACCCACCAGCCACTCCATGGAAGGAATACTGAGCAACCTACTTCTGTGAAGATTTACCTCCTCAGAAACTCAAAGGGGGTCTCTATGAGTTGGAATTAACTCAATGGCAGTGAGTTTGGTTTTGAGTTTGAGGGGCTAGCAGGAGGAGGATATGTACATAGACCAAGAGCCAGTTTGGGGTTTGTTTGTTTGTTTGTTTTTAACAGAACAAGAGAATACTGCCTGGTTTAAAATCAGGAAATGGATATGTCAGGGCTCTATCCTCTCACCATACTTATTCAATCTGTATGTAAGCAAATAATCCAAGCTGAACAATATGAAGAAGAATATGGTCCTCAGGATTGGAGGAAGACACATTAACAACCTTGCTTGCTGGAAAAAAGCAGACTTGAAGTACCTACTGATGAAGATCAAAGACTACAGCCTTCAGTATGGACTATATCTCAAAATAACCAAAAAAAAAAAAAAAACGAACAAGAAAAAAAACAAAATACTGCCACCAAATCAATTCTGAGTCACTGACCTCTGGGTTTCCAAAGCTATAAATTTGTACAGAAGTAAATTGCCTCATCTTCCTCCCATGGAGCCAGCTGGTGGGTTTGAACAGCCAACCTTCTGGTTAGCAGCCAAATGCCTTAACCACTACACCACCACAACTCCTTATACCTCAACTTAAAGAAAACAAAAATCCTCACAAGTAGACCAATAAGCAACATCATGATAAATGGAAAAAACATTGAAATTGTCAAGGATTTCATTTTACTTGGATCCACAATCAATGCCACGGAAGCAGCAATCAAGAAACCAAATGACACATTGCAGAGAGCAGATCTGTTGCAAAAGACCACTTTAAAGTATTCAAGAATGAAGTTGTTACTTTAAGGACTAAGGTGCACCTGACCCAAGATTTTCAATCACCTCATATGCATGCGAAGGTTGGATAATGAAGAAAGAAGACAGAAGAAAAATTGATGCATCAGTTGTGGCGTTGGTGAAGAATACTGAATAAACCATGGAGAAGAATACTGAATATACCATGGACTACCAGAACAATGAACAAATCTGTCTTGGAAGAAGTACAGCCAAAATACTCCTTAGAAACAAGTATGCCGATACTTCACCTCATATACTTTGTATGTGTTATCAGGAGGGGCAAGTCCCTAGAGAAGAACATTGTGTTTTGTAAAGCAAAGGGTCAGCAACAAAGAGACGGACACAGTGCTGCAACACTAGACTCAAACGAAGCAACAATTGTGTGGATGACACAGGACCAGGCAATATTTCATTCTGTTGTACTTGGGGTAGCTATAAATGAGAACCGACTCAACAGCACCTAACAACAATAGTGGGAGGAGGGAAATAGAAGTTATTCCTGAAAGGACACAAAGAGTTTCTGTTTGGGGTGATGTAAAACTTTTGGGAATAGGTACTGATGATGGTAGCATAACACAGTAGATGTAATTAATGTCACCAAATTGTACACATAAGAATAGTTTAAATGACAAACTA
Organism: Orycteropus afer afer; assembly: GCF_000298275.1. NCBI lineage: Eukaryota > Metazoa > Chordata > Mammalia > Tubulidentata > Orycteropodidae > Orycteropus > Orycteropus afer. Next base: position 5,162,913 of record NW_006921843.1, on the reverse strand, counting down.
TTTGTTATATATATATTACCCCAATAATTGCTTTCAAAATGTTAGCACAGAATTACCACACAACTCAGCCATTCCACTCCTATGTATATACCCAAAAGAACTGAAAACAGCTATTCAAACAAATATTTGTATACTGATGTTCATAGCAGCATTATTCACAATAGCCAAAAGGTACATGAACTAATGAATTGATAAATAATGTGTGGAATAACCATATAACGCAATATTAAATTTAAAAAAAAAAAAAAAACTCACTGACATCAAGTCAATTGCAACTCATAGCGACCCCTCCTTGGGTTTTGAGGCAGTATCTCTACAGAAGTAGATTGCTTAGTCTTCCTTCCGAGGAGTGGCTGGTGGGTTTGAACCACCAGTCTTCTGCTCAGCAGTCAAATGCCTTAGGCACTATGCCACCAGAGCTCCCACCAGAGCTCCTAATGCAATATTATTCAGCCATAAAAAGGAATGGAGTACTGATACATGCTATAACATGGATGAACCTCAAAAATGTTCAGCTAAATGAAAGAAGCCAGAATCAAGAGGTCACATGTTATATGATCTTATTTATATGAAATGCCCATAATAGGTAAATCCACAGAGTCAGAAAGTAAATTGGTGGTTGCTAGGAGTTGGGGAAAAAGGAATGCGAATTGACTGTTTTATGAGTATGAGTTCCCATTCTGAGGTGATAAAAATGTCTCAGAACTAGATAGACATAATGACTGTACAACATTGGGGAATTACTAAATGCTATTAAATTATGTACTAAATGCTACACTTTAAAGTAGCTAATAGTTAATTTATGTTATGTGAATTTTACCTCAGTTAAAAAAAAAATCCTACAGATAAAATTATATTAATGGTAGGAAAATGAACACTTCCCTCCTAAGATACAGAACAAAGCATTCAGATAGAAAACAACCGCCTCCTAGGTGATGAAGGAAGTGCAGACAGAAAATCCTGTCTAAGATTTGTCAGCACTGGTGTTGGCACCCTGGACAAGCAGTCTCCACACAGCAAGGGGGAGCAGGGAACTGAAGAGGGAGTGAGTGGGCTGACTTCTGGCTTTAAGGAAACAGGCTTACAGCCACTCTGCCTCTTCTCTCAAAATCATTCAAAAACAATAAGAACAAGAAACAGAAATTAAAACTGTTCTGCAAATCACACCAGATGAACAGCTGAAGCAGGGTACAGGGATGAAGAGACACCAGAGGAGAGGTCAGCACAGGAAGTAGATTGATGGTGGTATAGCCACTATATGCTCCCATCCCCCAACAATCTCATACACACACACACACACACACACAGCAGCAGCAACTGGAAGAATCAATGGTGTTTGAATTCTGGAATCCAGCCAAAGGGTTACAGCAACCTGAATCAAGAAGACAACATAAAAATGGCAGAAAAGCTTTGGTTTTCTGTCCATCCTTGTGCCACCCACTGTGCCACTGGGTATGGTCTAGACAGAGCAGAGCAACCTTCATAAACCATAAAAATGGTGAAAATGAGAAATTGTTGTTATATATATTTATATATAAAACATATATATATATATATATATATATATATATATATATTATCATAAATTTTTAAAAAACAGTAAGTGAAAAATCTCAGTGTCTCAGGGGGAAGCTGAGCATAAGTCTTTTACTGTCTATATCCTCAACCCCACCTCCTCAATCCCCTTAAAGGGGAAGAACTCAGAGACTCACACAAAGGTGTGGATCCAGAAAAAGCGGGCTATCTGACAGTCTGTGTAAGGAGCAGCTGCATCCCACAGTCACTCAGAAGAGAAGAGGGGCATTTTCTGGGAAGAGAGCTCAGGACGGGGTAGGTCACGAGATGTCACAGCACAAACCACCTGGCCTGGAAGGCTGTGTAAGCTGATCCACAAAGCTGCCTTTATCCCCACCACCACCACCTGGGACAGGGCTTGGTATAGAGATGATGCCATGTGGCTGAGCTGTGGAGCTGCACACCATTGGTTTGAACTCTGACTCTGCTGCTTTCTGGCTCCACGTATATGGGCAAATCATCTTTTCCCTCTGAATCTCAGCTTTCTCACTGGTAAAACAGGTTGTACCTATTACATTCAGTGTGGGAATTAGGTGAGCCACTATAATAGTGCCCAGCTCACGTATGTGCAGAATAAATAGTGGTAGTACTACCTTATGATCTCATGATCTACCCTAACCCTGACTGATACATACTATATAAGGATTTAATCCAATAGAAGGGTGCAAGCAGTTAATGAACTCATCTACTAACTGAAAGATTGGAAGTTCGAGTACACCCAGAGGCATGTCAGAAAAAAAAAAAGCCTAACAAATCTAATTCTGAAAAATTAGTCATTGAAAATCCTATGGAGCATAGTTCTACTCTGAGCTGTGAAGCTGCACACCATTGGTTTGGAATCCCATGACTCAGAATCAACTCAATTCAACGGCAACTGAAAGTACTCCCACTAAGTCCTCAATAAACATCTGAAGGCCTGCACTGCTACAGAATTGAGAGGCAGGATAAGGCTGGGGTGGGCTGGGAAGTTTCCTGAAAGAGGGTATCAAATGGGAGGCACTGAGCCAGCTTGGCAGGTGTACATGGTACAGATTAGGGAAAGGGATGCTGAGGGGTCAGCAGGAGTAGAGTCATTGGAGTCACTGGGTAGGGCAGTGTAGGTGCCCAAAGGGGGTCTTGGATTCAGGGGCATGGCAGAATGGAGCTGGAAGGTGGATCATACCATCCCCTAACTGACAAGACTGTGGGCAGCAATGGCTCCTGTTGTGCACTGAGTTAGGTGTCCTGCTGAGAAAGGGACTCATGAATTATAAGTTATTATACTTGGCTGTCAGAATGCTCCTAGCCCTACAGGAGTGGCTGGGTATCCCAGTGCCCCAGCCCTGCAGTGAGAAGACTGGTCTCTGTGTTCCCCGGCAGGTCTTAACCTGAAGTAACATGCCCTCACACTGCCCTCAGTCCTGGTGATGTCTCAGACACAGCCTAACACTGAACAATGTACTTTTGGGACTTTCAGCAATGGGCCCCAAATTCTTGGCTGCCCTGCCCCACTGGCACCCCCAGTGAGGGTTCTGCCATACTGGCAGCACCTCGGTCCAGCCACCTGGGTCAACTGAGAGTGGCCTGGTATATAGCAATCTAAGGACTGTCAGTGCAGGTTTGGTAAGGAGACCCTGCTCACTTCCAGTGATCCTCTCTCAGTTCCCAGTGGGGAGAATAGTCACAGGAATGCTCTGGGTCATAGGAACAGTTAAGAGGAAGGGGCTGCCCAAAGAAAGAATCACCACAGCCCGCATGGGAATCACAGGCACTCCAGGCAACAGAGAGAAGGGGCTTGGTGGGTCCTGATGACATATTTTCTGAAAAGAAGGATCTACAGGGTTTAGTAAAATGCTTAGCCTACTGTGTCCTCCAGAAACACCCTGTGCCTTTCCTGTCATTCTCAAAAAATGTGAATTTGTAAAATTACTACAAAGGGTGAAGACAAGATGGTGTCCTGCTAACATACCCCAACCAATCCCTCTACAACAGAGATTCAGAGAAATTCACTATAATAGATACTGCAAAAACAGTGAGGAGGCCACATGTTCTGGCCTCCTCTAATCCCACAAGAGGAAGACAGGATTACCAGCAGTAACCCAAGGCCTATTACTGCAAGGCCAGACATGCTGCCTCCCTCCAGCCTTT
>NW_006921843.1:5148882-5158861 GCF_000298275.1 Orycteropus afer afer | reverse complement strand
AGCATCAGAACTCTAAGCACCTGAGAGAGAATGGGCACCTCCCAGAACATTGTTTTGTGCCACTCCCAACAGAAATACTCCAGGTGGACACCATCAGCAATCAGGAGCTCCTCAGTTGCTCATTCCACCACTGAGTTTACAATGACTTATGGGTAGAAAAGCCATACAAATAATTTACTACACTGCAGATACAAATAATGATCCTGGGATTTTGTGCATCTACTGACAAGATAAAATACTAGATTAAATGCAGATAGGAAAGGGAGCAAGGTTAGTGACTGAGGAAAAAAAGCCAGACTGGACAAAGAGAAGCCATTAAAACAAAAAAAAAGACAAACGGGGGAAGGGGTGGTTGCGGCAGGAAACTTCATGGAATCCACACAGCATTAAAGACAAAGGATAGACGGATAGACGGATAGACAGATCAGGAGGATTTCAGGTAAGCCAAAGCTATGTGGGAGAGGACTGTACAGGGAAGTGGTTGGACTTCCTCTAACTTGAGTGGCTGCAGAATGAGGAGGGAGTAAAGGAAAGGGAAGAACTCTCCCAAGATAAACCACACCCAAAACTGGACCTACTGCAGCCAGGTCCATTCTAACTCTTAGCAGCCCTTTTTGGCACTAACTGGAGCTGCCTCCTGGGGTTTCGGGGCCTGTGGATCTTTGCGGAGGAGGGCTGCCCTATTTTTCTCCTGTGGAGTGGCTGCTGGGTTTGAGTTGCAGGGCTTTGATTGGCAGCCAAATGTCACCCTCAGCAAACCACTATAAACAGAGTCAGGGGCTGCAGCTATTCCTTCCCACGCTTGCGCCACTAGCTAATCTATCTCACATTAAGCACAGAAGACATGGACCTAAAACCTTCTCCCTTGGAGGGTACCTTCTTGCACCAGTCTCCTTTTACCTACATAGGTGCACACTCCAGTAGATGAGTAGATTCTGCCACAACTGCTTGCTCTCAGGGTTGCTGGCTGACCATAACTACAAAAGTCCCTCCTTCTTAATTACCTTATTTTCCCTTTATTTTTCTACTTTCCTCTTTCCCAATTTTTCTTCCTTTCTATCTGTTCATTTACCCCTTTTCCTCTTATTCTTCTTTCATTTTCACCAATCTTTCATCCCAACCACCCCCCTCACCTTTTTTTTTAAGTTTCCTATTTTTTTTTCCTTTTACCCAATTTTCTATCTTTTATTTTTTATTGCATCTTTTCATATTTTCCATCTCTTCTTCTTCTCCTTGTTTTTTTTTTTTTTTACTCTTTTTCCTGCCTCATCTAATGGGAAGAAGACATTAACTCTCCACTAGTCAGCCATTATCTACTAAACCGACCACCTCACCCAACAGATCAATATCACCTGCCCCATGAGACAAAAATGGACAGTGAAAAACACCTGTTCATGCCAACTGCAGTCCTCCTCACAACAGAGAACTGCACCCACATTCCCACCAGTTATTCCATCAACCTAGAGAAACCTGGGGAGTGACCCAGGACAGCCAAGTCAACAACCAAAGAAACACACCTGCCCTATACTTCCAGATATATAAAAGTAAAGTAAAACATAAAATACAGGTGAAACAAATAAGTACATTGCCAACAAATAAAGAGGACAACTTCAAAATGTCTCAGAGACAATGTAAACTAAAAAAAAAAAAAAAAAAACAGGAAACAGGACAAGGTAGTGGAAACAAGTGTCCAAATTTAATTAGGAAATCTCCCCAAGGAAGAACAGGTAACAGAACTATCTGATAAGGAATTTAAAAGACTGTGTGTGTGTGTGTGTGTGCATGTGTGTATAAACACACATCTATATATATATATAATTTCCAAGAACTCAACAAAACCATAAACAGAAGCAAGGAGAAGACAGACAATACCCTTGAAGAATTCAGGAAAATCATACAAGAGAAAATGACAATGCAAATGGACAATCAGAAATCATACCAATAAAGCAATTAGAAATCTAGGAGATGAACACTAAAATTATGCATGCACATAGATAGCACACTCAAAAGGCAAAAGAGTAGACTTGAACTGGTTGAAGGACATTATTTCCCAGGTAGAAGACAAATCCCTTGATACCAGCTTGTATGAGGAAAAATCAGAACAGAGAATGAAGAGAGATGGGGCGGGGGGGCAACTAAGAGTTTTATTGCATGATATGAAAAGAAATAGCATCCGCTTGATTGGAATCCCAGAACAAAAGGAGGCAAAAAAAAAAAACCACCATGGCACTTGTTAAAGGCTTGTTAGCACAAAACTTCCCTAATACCATGAAAGACGAAAAGATATCCATCCAAGAAGCTCGAAGAACCACATACACTGCCATACAGGATAGATCCCAAGAGAAATTCACCAAGACATATCATAATCAAACTTTTCCAAACCAAAGACAAAGAAAGAATTTTGAGAACAGCTAGGGAAAACAAAATGTTACCTACAAGGAGCAACCAGTAAGACTAAACTCTGATTTCTCAACAGAAATCATGCAGGCAAGAAGACAATGAATGGGATGACATATACAAGACCTCGAAGGAAAAGAATTGCCAACAAAGAATTACATATCCAGCCAAACTGTCCCTCAAGGATGAGGGCAAAATTAGGATATTTCCAGACAAACAGAAATTAAGGGAATTTATAAACCAGACAACCCAGACAAGAAATGCTAATAGAAAACCAACAATGGAAGACGAATTAAAACCAAGACACATGACACTGCCACCTAGAAACCAACCCAGAAAAAGAACTCTCAAAACAAAAATAAGCTTACAAAAATGTAAATAGAGAAGGAGAGGAGTCAATCTGTAAACAACACCAACAACAAAGCAAGTAAAGGGAATAAGAGGTATAATTATAAAACTTCTAAATGGAGAGGAAGTCAGGGCAATGGCTATATAGAATAGACTGTTCTAAACTTAGGGAGATAACAATTTACTACATGGTAACCTGTGGTGTACTAAATTACTTAGTGTGGCTTTTCTACCCAAAAGTCTTTGTAAACCCCAAGGTGGGATTTTCTATGAGCAACTGAGGAGCTCCTGATTGCTGAAGTTGTCCACCTGGAGTATTTCTGTTGGGCATGGCACAAAACAATGTTCTGGGAGGTGCCCACTCTCTCTCACGTGCTTAGAGTTCTGATGCTGTGATTGGCTAGTTTGACCACCCTGCCGGGCTCAAAAGGAGGCCTCCTGGAGGCAGAACTCTCTCTGACTGCTGGTTGAGGAAGACCTGCTGCCGAAAGAGACACGTGCTGCTGGGAAAGAGACGCAAGAGACACGCATTGCTGAGTGAGACACCGAGGGACCAGCACTGCTGGGAAAGAGACTGTGAGAGACTGCTGGCTGAGGGACGGTGGGCTGGGAGGGAGACTGAGCATTTTTCCTGAACCTGAATTATAGCCTGTGGTGCTTCCCTAATAAACCCTGTAATCTGTGAGCTCTGTGTGACCACTGCAGTGAATTATCGAACCCAGGAGGGAGGTGGTGGGTGCTTTGGGAGGAACGGTTGGAGCAAGGGGTGGAGGGGGGAGGCAGCATGTCTGGCCTGGCAGGAATAGGCCTTGGGTTACTGCTGGTAATCCTGTCTTCCTCTTGGAGGGTTAGAGGAGGTCAGAACATGTGGCCTCCTTGCCGTTTTTGCAAACCACAAAGAAAATTACCACGCCTTCTAATCAAAATAAGAAAGAAGAAAATCACAAGGATTTACTAAACACAAAACCAACAACAATGAAGAAAAGAGCAGAAAAAAGTATAACAAAATGAACTCAGCACAGAAAACTATTTGGAACAAAGAAACCACCAACAACATAACAAAAAACACAGAAGAATGACAGTAATAAATTCATACCTATCATTAATTATACTGAATATGAATGGACTAAATGCACCAGTCAAAAGAAACAGAGTGGCAGATTGGGTCAGAAAAGGAGACCCATCAATATGCTGCCTACAAGAGACCCACCTTAGACACAAAGATAAAAATTAATTAAAAATCAAAGGTTGAGAAAAAATATATCAAGCCAATGGCAAACAAAAAGAGAGCAGGAGTAGCAATTCTAATTTCTGATAAAATACACTTCAAGGTGAAAAACAGCATAAGAGACAAAGAAGGGCATTATATGATGCTGAAAGGGTAAATTGACCAAGAGGACATTATCAAAATAAATATCTATGCACCCAATGAAAAAGCTCCAAAATGCATAAAACAAATATTAACTGAATTACAAGGAGAAATAGACAATTCCACAATAGTATTAGAAGACTTTAACACATCACTTTCAGTGAAGGGCAGAACAACCAGAAAAAAAAATCAACAAAGATAAAGATTTCAGCAACACAATCAACCAACTCAATCTCAAAGACATATACAGGACACTCAACCCAATAAAAACACAGTTCACATTCTTTTCCAGTGCACATGGATCATTTTCCAGAACAGACCATATGCTAGGTCACAAAACAAGCTTCAATAAATTTAAAGACAGTGAAACACTACAAAGAAACTTATTGGATCACAATGCTACAAAATTAGAAATCAGTAACAGGAAAACCAAGGAATAAAATCAAATACATGGAAATTGATAAAGTGTGGGGGGAAAAAAATCTTACAAACAAACAAGAAGAAAACACAACATACAAACATACAAACCTTTGGGACACAGCAACAGCAATACTAGAGGTCAATTTATAACAATAAATGCACACATCAAAAAAGAAGAAAGAATCAAAATCAACACCTTACCCAAACAACTCCAACAACTAGAAAATAGAAAATAAAGAAGAGTAGTCTCCAGAAGAAAGGAAATAATAAAGATCAGAGTGGAAATAAATGAAGTAGAAAACAAACAAACAAAAATAGAAAAAAATCAACAAGACTAGAAGTTGGTTCTTAAAAAGGATTAACAAAATTGACAAACCACTTGAATATTTAACAAAGGAAAAGAAAGAGAAGATGCAAATAACACAAATAATAAATGAAATGGGTGACATCACAACAGAATCAACTGAAATAAAAAAGATAATAACAGAATATTATGAAGAATTGCACTCCAACAAATTTAAAAACATGGAAGAAATGGACAAATTTCTAGAAACACAAGACCTACCTAAATTAACACACTCTGAAATAGAATATTTGAACAGACCCATAACAAGAGAAGAAAATGAGGACATTAAAATAAAAAAAAAAAAGAAAAGAAAAACTCCACACACAAAAAAGTCCTGGCACAGGGAACAAGAACAGATATATGTACACCCATGTTCTTCACAACACTATTTACAATAGCAAAAAGATGGAAACAACCTAAGTGTCCAACAATAGAAGAATGGATAACCAAACTATGGTACATACACACAATGGAATACTATGCAACACTAAAGAGTAAGGTAGAATCTGCAAAACACTGCATAACATGGAGACATTATGCTAAGTCAACAAATATAGTATTAGTTCATTATTGTAAAAGTCAAGGAAAGGTTTAAATATGAAAGGAAACTTTCTTTGTTGGTTACCAGGGGTGGGAAGGGAGGGGAGGGAACACTGCAAAAAAATAAATAAATAAATGCATTGACCCATGTCACTTTAGTTTTGTCTATTTCACTGTACATAAATTATATTTCAATAAAATGTATTAAGGGGGGGAAAAAATGTCCTGGCCCCAGAAGGCTTCACTGGAGAATTCTATCAAAGGTTCAGAGAACTGACATCTATACTACTCAAAATATTCTAAAACACAGAAAATGATGGAATACTCCCAAATTCATTCTATGAAGCAAGCATAACCCTGATACCAACACCAGGTAAAGACACCACTAAAAAGGAAAACTACAGTCCAATATCCATCATGAATATAGATGCAAAAATGTTTAACACAATCCTAGCTAACAGAATCCAACAACATATAAAAATAATAATAATACACCACAATAAGGTGGGATTTATACCAGGTATATAAGAATGGTTCAACATCAGATAAAAATCAGTGAAATCCATCACATAAATAAAACAAAGTAAAAAACCAATATGATTATACCAGTCGATGCAGAAAAGGCACTTGATAAAATCCAAAACCCATTCCTGATTTTAAGAAAGCTCAGTAATACAGGAACAGAAGGGGAATTTTTTTCAATGTAATAAAGGGTATATAGCAAAACTAACAGCCAACATTATTCTGAATGGAGAGACACTCAAAAAGCATTCCCCTTGAGAACTGGAACTGGACAAGGATGTCCTTTATCATCACTTCTATTCAACATTGTATTGCAAGTCCTAGCCAGAGAAATAAGACAAGAGAGAGAAATAAAAGGCATCCAAATGGGCAAAGAAGTAAAGCTATACCTATTCATAGAGGGCAGGAGCTCTAGTAGCATAGTGCCTAAGCACTTGACTGCCAACCAGAAGGCTGGCAGTTCATATCCTCCAGCCACTCCTCGGAAGGAAGATGGGGCAATCTACTTCCATAGTGATACTGCCTGGGAAACCCAAGGAGGGGTCGCTATGAGTTGGGTCTGACTCGATGACACATAACAACAACAACAACAATTCATAGAGGGAATGATCCTATACATAGAAAATCTAAGAGATTCAACAACAAAAAAAAGTAATAGAACTAATAGAAAGGTTCAGCAAAGTGGCAGGATACAAGGTTAACATTGAAAGAAAAAAAAAAATCAGTTAGATTCCTCTACATCAACAAAAAGATCCCTGAAAAGGAAATAAGGAAAACAGTAGCATTTATAATAGCTACCAAAAAGATATAATACTCAGGAATACATCTCAGCAGGGACACAAAAGATCTATACAAAGAAAACTACAAAACACTACTATAAGAAACTATAACCAAATCAAAAGAGGACCTCTGGTGACATGGAAGAACATGCAATGTTCATGGAGAGGAAGACTGAATATTGTGAAAATGTCAATACTACCCAAAGCAATCTATATATTCAATGCAATCCCAATCTAAATTCCAATAACATTCTTTAAAGTATATGGAAAAATCTATCACTAACTTTATATGGAAAGGAAAGAGACCTCAGATAAGCAAAAAAAAAAAAAAAAAAAAACCCACTGCTGCTGAGTCAGATCTCACTCATAGCACCTGTTCCTGGGGTTTCTGAGGCAGTATCACTAAGGAAGTAGATTGCCCAATCTTCCTTCCAAGGAGTAGGTGGTGGGTGTGAACTGCCAGTCTTGGTTAGCAGTCAAATGCCTTAGGCACTAAGCAAAGCACTACTGAAAAAGAAAAACAAAGTAGGCTGTCCCACACTCCCTGATCTCAAAACTTACTATACAGTCATGGTAGTCAAAACAGCCTGGTATTGGTACGACAGACAAATAGACCAGGGAACAGAGCTGAGAATATGAAAACAGATCTATCCATCCACGGACAGCTTATCTTTTGACAAAGGGCCAAAACCCATTCAATGGGGGAGAGATAGCCTCTAACTAATGGTGCTAGCAAAACTGGATATCAACTTGCAGAAAAATGAAACGAGATCTATATCTCACACCATACACAAAAAAGGAACTCAAGATGGATCATAGATCTAAATATAAAACTCAAAACCATAAAGTTCATCAAAGATAAAACAGGGGCAAACAAACCTTCCTGCTGCTGTTTTTATGTGCCATCAAGTCGTCTCTGACTCACAGCAACCTTATGTACAATAGAACGAAACAGTGCCTGGTCCTGTGTCAGCCTCATGATCCCTACTACACCTGAGTCCATCGCTGCAGCCACTGTGTTAATCCATCTTGTTGACGGCCTTCCCCTCCTTCGTTGACCCTCCATTCTACCAACCATGACATCCTTCTCCAGAGAATGGTCCCTTCTAAATAAATGACCAAAGTAGGTGAGACCAAGTCTGGCCATTCTCACTTCCAAGGAGCATTCCAACTGCACTTCTTCCAGAACAGATGTGTTAGTTCTCTTAGCAGTCCATGATCTTTTCAGTAGTCTTCACAAACACCACAACTCTTCTTTGGTCTTCCTTATTCATTGTTCAGTTCTCACATGCATATGAGGCAAATTGAAAATACCATGACTTGGGTTAGGGACATCATAGTCTTCAAGAGATATCTTTGCTCTTCAGCACTTGAAATAGGTCTTTTGCAGATTTGCCCAATGCAATACATCTTTTGATGTCTTGATCGCTGCTTCCATTGGCATTGATTGTAGAACCAAGTAATATGAAGTCTTTGATAACTTCAATCTTTTCTGTATCTGTCGTGATGCTGCTTATTGGTCCCGTTGTGAGGATTTCTGTTTTCTTTATATTGAGGTGTAATCCATACTGCAGACTCCAGTCTTTAGCCTTCATCAGTAAATGCTCCAAGTCATCCTCACTTTCAGCAAGCAAAGTTGTGTCATCTGTGTATCTCAGGTTGTTAATAGCCAAGTGAGGGCCTCCAGCACCACATCCATTTGTTGAAACATCTCAACGGGTATTCCATCAATTCCCGGAGTCTTGTTTTTCACCAATTCCTTCAGTGCAGCTTCAACTTCTTCCTTCAATACCATTAGTTCTTGATCATATGCCACCTCCTGATCATTTACCAATTCTTTTTGGTATAGTGACTCCGTGTATTCCACCCGTCTTTTTGTTTGTTTGTTTGTTTATGTTTCCTGCATCATTCAATATCCATGGACTCTTTCAATATTGCAATTCGAGGCTTAAGTCTTTTCCTCAGTTCCCTCAGCTTGAGAAATGCCCAATATGTTCTTCCCTTTTGGTTTATTAACCCCAGATATTTGCACATTTCATTACAATAACTGACTGCCTTCTCAAGCTGCTCTTTGAAATTTTCTGTTCACCTCTTTTATCCTGTCAATTCTCCCATTTGCTTTAGCCACTCTCCATTCAAGGGCAAGTTTCAGAGTCTCTTCTGGCATACATTTTGGTCTTCTCTTCCTTCCCTGCCTTTTTAATGACCATTTGCTTCTTCATGTATGATGTTCTTGATGTCATCCCACAACTTGTCCAGTTCTCAGTTATTGGTGTTTGATGCATCATTTCTATTCTTCAAATGATCTCTAAATTCAGGTGGGATATAATCAAGGTTGTATTTTGGTTCTCGTGGACTTGTTTTAATTGTCTTCAGCTTCAACTTGAACTTGCATATGAACAATTGATGGCTGTTCCACAGTCAGCTCTGGCCTTGTTTTAGCTGAAGATATTGAACTTCCCATTGTCTCTTGGGCACTCCGTCTGGCAAAGTCCACATGTACAGCCACCATTTGTGTTGCAGAAAAAAGGTATTTGCAATGAATAAGTTATTGGTCTTGAAAATTCTATCATGTGATCTCCAGTCTCATTTCTATCACTAATGCCATATTTTCCAACTACCGGTGATTCATCGTGGTTTCCAACTTTGGCATGCCAATCGCCAGTGATAATCAACACATCTTGATTGTGCATTTGGTCTATTTCAGACTGCAGAAGATGATAAAAATCTTCAATTTCCTTATCTTTGAGTTGGATGGTTGGTGCATAAATTTGAATAGTAGTAGTGTTAATTGGTCTTCCTCATAGGTATATGGATATTACCCAATAACTGACAGCACTGTACTTCAGGACAGATCTTGATACATTCTTTGTGATGATGAATGCCACGTCATTCTTCTTCAATTTGTCATTCCCAGCATAGTAGATCATATAATCGTCTGATTCCAAATGTCCAAAACTAGTCCATTTCAGCTCACTAATGCCTAGGATATTGATCTTTATGTGTTCAACTTCATTTTCAAAAACTTCCAATTTTCCTAGATTCATACTTCATATATTCCATGTTCCAATTATTAATGGATGTTTGCAGCTGTTTCTTCTCATCCTGAGACATGTCACTTCAGCAAATGGGGCCCCTAATGTATGGCATAGGAAAGCCTGGTAGTGTAGTGCCTAAGGCACTTGACTGCTAACCAGAAGGCTGACAGTTCAAACCCACCAGCCACTCCTCAGAAGGAAGATGGGGCAATCTACTTCC
>NW_006921843.1:5121960-5148309 GCF_000298275.1 Orycteropus afer afer | reverse complement strand
GCTAGAGAGATGAAAATCAAAAGAACAATGAGCTATCACCTCATGCCAGCAAAGCTCAACAGGACAGAAAATAACAAATGCTGGTGAGGGTATGGAGATATTGGAACTCTCATTTACTGCTGGTGGGACTGTAAAATGGCATAACCACTGTGGAAAATGGTATAACACTTCCATAAAAGGTTGGAAATAGAAATATCATTTGATCCAGAAACTCCACTACTAGGAATATATCCTAAAGATTTGAGATCCAGGTCAAGAACAAATATATGCACACCTATGTTCATTGCAGCACTATTCACTATAGCTAAGAGATGAAACAAGCTAAGTGCCCATCAAGGGATGAATGGATAAGCAAACTATGGTACATACACACAATGGAATAATGTGCAACATTACAGAATAATGAAGAATCTGCTAATCATCTCATAATGTGGATGATCCTGGAAGACAATATGCTGAGTAAAATAAGTCAATCACAGAAAGACAAATATTGTATGAGTCCATTATTATAAAAATTCAAGGAAATGTTTATGCAAGGAAGGAAATTTACTTTTTTGGTTCCTGACTAGAAGAGTCATGTGTTGGTTTGGGTGAAGGTAAAGACAATATAACAAACATATGTGACCAACACAATAACAATAGGGAAAGGGAGGACACAGAGATGCATGCAAAACATACAGACAACATAGGCAAATAGTATTACATACACAATACTGCATTATCAGTAACAACAAACTCTAGTTTACAAGTGGATACATAGACAGGCAAGATCAGGTGAACAGAAATATATGCATGACCACAGATAGATTTGGCTGAAGATATTCCTACATGTGTATTTGTGCTACAAAAATATCCATTTACATTATAGAGTTAACAAGGGACAAGACTGGGGTATCTTCTTAGCCACAACCAAGGATCTTGAGGGAGTGAGTCGCCAGGCCTACAGGCTTGGAACTATGGTCTCAGGGGGCATCAAGCTCAACTGACACCACATAGTACATTAAAATATTGTTCTACATCCTACTTTGGTGATTAGTGACTGGGGTCTTAAAAGCTTTTGAATGGTAGTCTAAGATGCAACTACTGGTCTCTCCTCATTTGGAGCAGAGTAGAGTGAAGAAAATCAAAGGCATATGGAAATAATTGATCCAAGAAACCACAATCTTAGCCGTCGGGATCCTAAGACCAGAAGACTAGATGATACCTGGCTACCAATACCAACCACTCGGAAAGATCAAAATTGGAGATCCTAGATAGAATGGGAGGAAAAATGTAGAACAAAATTCAAAAAACACAAAAATGATCAGAATTACTGGTCAGATAGAGACTGGTGAAACCCCTGAGACTATAGCTCTGGGTTATCCTTTAGGCCTGGAATTGGACTCACTTCAATGGATTAGCTCTCAGCCAAACAACAGAAAGGCCTATGAGCAAAACCAAACTCACTGCGGTCTAGTCAGATCCAACTCATAGCAACCCCTCCTTGGGTTTCCATGGAAGTATCTCTACTGAAGTATGGTGTAGTGCCTAAGGCATTTGACTGCTAGCCATTAGGCTGGCAGTTCAAACCCACCAGCCACTCCTCAGAAGGAAGATTGGGCAATCTACTTCCATAGTGATACTGCCTCAGAAACCCAAGGAGGGGTTGCTATGAGTTGGACCCGACTTGAAGGCAATGAGAGTTGTTCTTTTATGAGCAGGAAAACCTACCCCAGGGAGATGCTTCCCTTAGTACAGTCAACCATGAGAGATCAAGAGGACAGCATTTGTGTAGAAGCAAAGTTAGAATGCATAGGTAAGAAGGACACATGGACAGGGTAGTCAGAGGGAGGAGACGAGGGGAGATCCATTTATTGTTGGGATTGTAATCTATGCCATGAAATGAAATATGTATGAACTTTTAAGTGTAAAACTAATCTGCTTTGTAAATTTGTACCCAAATCACAATGAAAAATAAAAATTACTTTGAAAACTATGAACAAATTCAGCGTGGTTAGAAATGGGTGTGTGCAACAGCACCTATGACTGTTCTCACAGCTCCAATTAGCACCTTAGCTGAGACCCACACACAAATGCTTTGTTGGACAAACACAATGAACACTGTAATAGGTTCTACTCACCAGGAATCTCTGGAGCACGTGAGGGCTCTCTACCTATGCACGGGACAGTCCTGGGCTTGGTGGTAGGCTCAACAATGCTGAAATATTAAGCCAACTGCAATTAAAAAAAAAACATAAACAAGTGTCAGTCATTCATAAGCAGAAAGGTATTCATCAGCCAGAATGACAACTCCCACACCATCCTGTCTGAAGTGGCTCAAACACAAAGAGCAGATCACCAAGATTCTCCAGTGCCATACAGTCAAACAAAGATCACAAAAGTATCATGAAAGCTTATCATACCTTCTCTTCCAAGGTTCAAGGTGAGCCCACATTTTCATTCACAAAGGTCAATAAATACAGATAGTTAATGAGGAGAGTAAGGAAGGTATTTCTCAAACCCTTTTGGACAAGATACAGGAAACCCTCTACTATTCATATTTCAGGTTTCATTTGCTAAGACAGGAAACGAAATACATCTATCAAAGTTCTGTTCTCAGCTTTTTTTTTCCCCCAAAAGCGGCAAAACGCTACACAAAATACTGAGCTTGACATCGTTTTGGATGACTTATCTTAAAAGATAAGAAGAAAGGAGTCACAATCTACTTCTGAAAATCAGCCAGTGAAAACTCTATAGATAACAACATTATGGTCCAATCTGCAACTGATCATGGGATGGTACAGATGCAGAATTGGGCAGCATTTTGTTCCACTGTACACGGGGCTACCATGAGTTGGAAGGGGGACAAACATGATTGCAGCTAACAAAAATATCTTAAAATTTAGTGTGAGCCATACAGGGGAATAAATCCCACAAAATATACTAATGAACCCTTTTCAAAAACAGGGAAGCCATAAGACATGTTAGTATAGAGACTGAGCCTGGCCTGATTTGTAGGTGACACTATCTCCCCCTGGGACCTGGGCAGTACCCCTACCTAGCCTGCAACCATCACAGGCACTCACAGAGCTGAGCTGCAGAGCCATAGATGGCTTGGTTCACCCCTGGCTCTGTCACTTACAGACTGAAAAGACTACATAATCTAACTGTGCCTCCGTTTCCTTGCCCCAAAGAGCTGTGGGAAAGATTGAGATATTGTATGGGGAAGAGCTGTACAGTCCAAGAGAAGCATGCTGGATGTGTCGGCTGATGTTCAGGCCCCACCTCTAGCACCTGCCACCTAACCAGTCTCACTTTTCTCTTCCTACTATATAAAAGGAGGTGCTGACTTCAATAATTTATGAGGTTCTTTGAGCTTTAAAATCAATGGCTGCCATATCCTTTCTTGATACTTCCTCTGGTCTGTTTCCTGCCCATTGAGCAGGTCACCCAGCCACAGGCTCCTAAGTCCAAACATAACTCCTTCCATGGACCCACTCAAATACTGATGGGTAAGGGCAGCACTTTTCCTTCAGAGGGGTGGAAAACCCAAGCCAAACACCACCTGGGCTGCCCCCACTGTAGCATGGGCATGAGGAACACAACTACAGGCAGGGATGATAATAAGGTATGTGCAGGCACAGCATTCTAGGAGACAGTCACTGACTCTGGACCACAGTGTATCAGGCGATGTCTCAGATCCTGGGCCCTGCCCACCTCTCTAGCCTTGCCCCATCACACCCCAAGGCCCTACTCTGCCTCACCCCTTCTATGCCTGTGTTTGAGCCATTTCCTTTTGTGCTGCTCTAGAATCCTCCTAGCAAACCATATTTATTCTTCAAAACCCACCTGGGAAAGACTTCCCTGAACTCAGTGGTCAGCACACTTTCTCGATTCTAGCTTGTTCCTACAGTTCCCTCAATCACTCCTGACCTTCTCTCCTGCTCCCTCTAGGGTTGAAGGGCCTTCTAGGGCACAGCATTTGCCCACTGGAGATTGTGCTTCAGGCCAGCAAACTGAGGGCCTTGAACAGGGCCTAGGAAGAAAGGGAAGATAAATGCAAGTAGCTGCAAAGACTGGAAAAAGGACTTCAAAGGCTGAGGTTAGGAACATCAGGTTGAGGGTCAAGGCCACCAGACTACAGCAGAGAAGAAGAAACAAAACATGACAATGGAGCTATAGTGAGCTTCTAGCACCAAGCTCAGAAGCCAGTTCTTACCTTATAAGCAAAAGGGGAGGGAGGCACCAGAAGTTACTGACTGTAGAAGGGAGTTATAGTAACAATACAGTACAAGTTGACCTGGGTTAGGCGAACAGGCCCCATCCAGGACACTCCAAAAAGGAAATCCAGATGTTGCCCTGTGGGTCAAATTGCAAAGCCTCTCTGGAAGAAGAGAGAGGAGGACCCCTTACCAGCCCCTGGAGGGTATGCTGATGAAACTGCTTCAGGAGACAGCCCTCACTGACCAGCAGCTGTCCTACCCCCATAGCTCCCCACTTGAGCCCTGAGCAGAAGGGCTGGGCTTGCAGACCACCTGTCAGTCACACTCTCACACTGCCTGCACCAGTGATAAGCTGCAAGATTACTACAATGAACAAATGCTTCTAACCCGGCTGCCTGTTCACCACCATGGAGACAGAGGCAGCACACACACACTGTTTCTGACATTAACAGTACAGTCAGCTTCTTGGTCACACTGCCCCTTTGGAGAGCATCCACCAGGTGAAGCTGAGTATGCAGCACTAGGAGTCAGGGCAGCTCCATCACACACTTATGCTGGCTAATCTGCCAGGTGCCAGCTCTAGTCCTCAGCTCCCCACTTGCTGCAGTGCCTAGCAGCTGACCTTCCTGCAGGACACACGTGATATCCTGTCCCTCCCCTCCTACCCTCATCCCCATCCCAGGCTCCATCACTCACACACTCCATCCTAACTGTGTTGAAACTGAATAAGTGTTTCAGGGAAGTTCAAGACACCACAGCAACTCATAATTCCCCAGGATTACTGGGGGCCAGCTGCTGCCCTCTATGTCGCTTCCCACACAAGAAGGAATTCAGAGAAGCACGAGGGTGAGAGTCTGTACCCCAGGCCAAACCTCCAGTCCACTCTAGCTTATGTTTTTAAGTAAAGCACTAGTCAATGTCAGCTGTCTACTAGCAGTAACTACCTGGGGTCCACACCTCAAGTCATGGTGACTCTTGGTGAAGGTGGCCCAGTTGGTAACTGCCAGATGAAGTCCTGGTGTACTGGAAGACAAACCACCATCACGACCACCAACAGGCCCTTTCTGGCTCTGGACCCTTGGACATCAGAAAGATGGGCACACCCCTGGGGATTTGGGCATAGGGTCAACCTGCCTCTAGGACCAGTGGGTTGCTGTAGTCTCTAATATGATGGATCCACTTCTCACTCAGAGCTGGCTCCTTCTGCTACATGGCCAGGCTCCCCACCCTGCCCCAATTTCTCTCAAACTCACACAGGTCACCATGTACACATCCCTCCTTCATTTAAAATCTTCTGGATACTAGGAGAGTTCCCATTACATCTCCTTCCCAGGCTCACCATCCCAGATGGCTCATCAAGGGCTTTCTCCCCTGGATCTTGAAGAATCCACAGTATGGCTTAAAGGGAAAATTCATACTCTTCCAGCAAATAAAAATAAAAGCCAGAGATGGGGAAAGCAGAGGTGAGAATGTACAAACCAGGATGGCAGGGGCGCAGGTGTGCAGACCAGAGGCCCTGCCTAGGCTGTTCCAACAGGCCCAAACACAGTTGACCTCCAGACAGCTAAAGCAGAGAGGATATGCATGGCCTCTTCATTGGGTCCCAGCACTACAGCCCACATTTTTGAAATCTGGTGCTTGCTCAACCCCCTGAGAGCCAGAGGTCAGAGAATACTAAGTATTCACAAGGAAGCCCAGTATGAGTCCAGCCACCTATGCAACTTGAGAGAACTTCTCTCTTCTTCCCCTACAACCTCTCAATTCATCTGAGGGCTACTCAAGTTAGGCAAAGCCTCAGAGTCATCCTGAACCTTTCTTCTTCCCTCATGACTCATCATCAGGAAACCATGCTGAATGTGCCTCAAAATCCATCAGGAATCCCACCACTGCTCCCTGCCCCTTCTTGCCCCTACCAGCAGTGTAGACTGACCCTCCATCATCCCTCCCACAAAAAGCTGCAGTAGCTCCTAACAGAGCTCACTGCTCCCACATGGCTCCTCCAGTCTAGCTAGTCTCCACACACCTTCCCCAATGATTCTTTCCAAATGCTGATTCCTGACCACAGTCTCCCAGAACTGGCACAGTCTGGCATACCCTCACCATCCTTCATGTCTCTTGCTATAACTCTGCCCTTGCTCCCTCAGCTCCAGCCATAGTACCTTGTGGCTCTTCCTCAAACACACCCAGAAGGTTCCATCTCAGGGCTTTTGTACTGGCTATCGCCCCACATCCACATGGCTCTCCCCTCCTCTCTCCATATCACCCTCATACATCACCCTCCCTGACTACCATATTTAAGACTGTAACCCACCACCACCTAGCAATTCCTGGCCTCCTTTTCTGCTATTTTTCTCCACAGCACTTAAAACCAAAAACTCAAACCAGCTGCCATCAAGTGGATTCTGACTCATGGCAATCCTATGTGAACTGAGTAGGCTGTACTCCATAGAGTTTCAGGTCTGTGACCTTTCAGAAATAGATTACCAGGCCTTTTTTCTGAAGTGCCTCTTGGTGGGTTCAACTGCCAATCTTTTGGTTAGTAGTTGACCGCTTAACCATTTGTGCCACCTTAGGACCCCTCCATAGCACTTACCACCACCTAAAATATTATTTATCTTGATAATCATCTGCCTTCCCTAGAAATTGAGGTCTTTAGAAACACTCAATAAATATTTGTGGGATGAATGAATGAGTCTGTGAGCCCAGGATTCAAGCAGGGCCTATGCAAGCCACAGAGAGCCCCATCCCCTCACTGCCCTCCACTTCACACAATGATGATAACACCACTCCTGTTCCCCAAGCTGCTCAAAAGGAAGCTCAGAGAAGTCCTTCCGAGGTCTGATTGCCCCATCACAATCCACCCGAACCACCACTACTCAGCACTCAGGGATGGATGGACAAGAGATCCAGGGCTGGAGGATAAAGCAAGGAGGGGTAGTACTGACCCAAAATGCTCAGCTGGACCTGCCACAATTCCATGGTTGCAGCCCTGGCTATTCCTTAGTGATACCCCAGGCAGCAGGCACAGGGCCCAGGCCTCAAGCTAGTCAGAAGTAGCCACAAGGGTACCTGTGCTGCAACTGGAAGAATCAGGTGGAGCCAGACCGCTGGCCTCAAATCTCAAGAACTGTGGGATTTATGAACTAGTGAAGTGAAATTATTTCACTTCTCTGTCCAAAAGGTCAGTGGTTTGAACCCACCAGCAGCTCCATGGGAGAAAGATGAGGTAATCTGCTTCTGGAAAGATTTACAGCCTTGGGAACCCTGTGGGGCAGCTCTACATTATGCTACAGGATCACCATGAATCAGAATCAACTCGATGGCAGTTGGTGGGTAGTAATGTCTTCTCAGTATCCTATCCTTAAAATTGGGGTAGGGGAGCACCAACAGCACTGATCTCTAGGGCTGCTGTGAGGATGATGTGGTTTAACACATGCCACACTGCCTTGAAGAGGGCCCATGAGAAAGTGGGCGTACTAATCAAAGCAACACCTATGGCACAAAGAAGCTCTGAGAAGCTGAAATGAGAATGAGAAAAACACCTTTGAAAGATGGAGAGAAGCTAGCATTTTAAATAAAATGAGAAGAAATAGCATTCCAACAGTTGACATAACAAATGGCCCTTTTTTCAATACTGATACAGAATTCACTTTCCTAATCTGAACATGGGAAGCTCTGATAGCATAGTACCTGAGGCACTTGACTGCAACCCAGAAGACTGGTGGTTCAAACCCACTCCTCGGAAGGAAGGTTGGGCAATCTACTTCCATAGAGATACCGCCTTGAAAACCCAAGGAGGGGTCGTTACATGAGTTGGGTCCAACTCAGTGGCACATAACAACAACAACAACATGAACATACTCTGAGCAACACTTTGTAAAAAAGTATAGAAACATTAAATTTTGCTAGAATTTTCATGAAATAAAAAAGCACACACTCTCCATGATCAAAGTAAATAATCCATCATGGAATATGGTGGGTGACTCCAGAATAATCATAGGGCATGTCCATCCACTAATTTATAATTCTGGAGCCAAAGATGCCACAGAGTACCCTCCCATCAGTCAGGCTCCCTGAGCAAACCCACTACACAGCATTCTCACAAACCCACTGGAGTGCAGAAGGCTCGTTTTTCTACTTTTTCTTGGAGGTGAGAGGTGAGGAACACATGAGCAGGTTGCAGGGTCCCCATACCATCAACTCTCCTGATTCTACAACAACTCTGCAAGGTGGAGTGTCACTCTCTGTATAAGACAGGAAGGAGTTTGTCCAAAGCTGACCACTGGTAGGCTGGAGGGGCATGCCTTATCCAGGTAGCTATGTGTGGCACAAGGCAACCCCAGTCAAGGACTGTGACGCCTTGGGAGAATGGCCAAAAGGTGGGCAGGGAAGTCTCAGATGGTCTGGCCCTGGACAGATGCTGTGCTCAGGCCAAGCCAACCACACAAGACAAAGCTGAGGGGGTACATGTTCTTTCACAGAATCTCAAATCCATACCCTTCCTCAAAGTGCCTCCACCCTGTGCCTTCCAAAGATCCCTGCTGCCGAGGAGAGTTCAGAGAACATTTTTCCCTGGAAAGGTGCTCCTCTTGGTGGGATTCTGACACCCTCACCAACACAATGCACATGAAGGCAGCCTGCCAGGTGCTGTAAGCAGGCTCTGAAGACAGCAGCCAAGTGTCTGGGTATGAAAGGATCAGGATCAACTGTCCAAAGCAGCCAACATATGACTTTGGAACATACTGACCACTATGTTCTGTGTGTCTCAGAGCATGGTGCTGGGAAAAAGAATGAGCAGGACCCAGGACCTGCAGAGATGGTGTCAGGGCAGAGGGATCAGGACAAACCCACCCCAATGGCCTGGACAAAGAAAAGGACTATTTTCAGATGAGAATGTTGGTCCTGGAAACCATAGCTTGGAAGGATCCACCTCAAGGATGCTGCAGCCAGCTCTGCCCAGTGGAAGAAGAGGTCCCAGTTCAGAGACTGAGCCTACCTGAGTTCATGTTCTCATGCTGCCTTACAAGGCCACAGTAGGCTTGTGAAGGGAAAATCACTTGCTCACAGTCACATGGCAAAGTCAGCTCTGCAGCCAGGTTTCACTCCTGGGCAGCCATATCCCAAGGCTCTACTGTCCTGCAACTGCTGCCTGTCTCTGTGGAGTCTTGACAGGCCTGAGGCACCCTCTGGGTCTAGGATACTTGTAGCATTAAAGGTAGGGTATGATGATGTGAGTGCATATAAGCTTTCATTGGTATTTTTCTGCTTTGCCAAATTTTGAGAATGTTATATGATTTTGTTTCAAATCTAAAGGACATTTCTTTTAATCTATTCTATAAACTTCCTCAAGATGGTCAAAGAGAGGTAAAATGATGGAGATGCCACTAATCACACAAAGATTCCTCAAGTGGACCGAAATTTTCACCTATTACATGAAGTATTCTCTGATGCATGTGAGTTTGGGGCACTTTGGAAAAATCTGTCCCCTGCTGAGCTCTGGTGGCACAGTGCCTAAGGCATTTGACTGCTAACCAGAAAGTTGGTGATTCAATCCCATCAGCCACTCCACAGAAGGAAGACAGAGCAATCTACTTCCATAAAGATTTACTGCCTCGGAAACCCAATGGGGGTCACTATGAGTCAGAATCAACTTAATGGCAGTGGGTTTGGTTTGGTTTTGGTTGGCTCCCCAGACAAGACTAGAAGTATGTGCCAAGCCTCCAAATCACTGCTTTCCCTCTGGCCACGTAGCCCTGGCTACTTAAGGACACTGAGGTCCCCTTGAATTGTCCCCTTACAATGTGGACAACAATCTAGTACAGGACTACAGCTTGAAGACCATTACTAAGCTGACAGCCCCCAGATATCTACTTATACTCAGAGCCCTCTGAAGGGCTACACTCGGCCATCCATGGGCTCTTCCAACATCTCTGCTTCCAAGTACAACAGCATTTCAAACTCTGCATGCCCAAAGCTGAGCCAAGCTTTCCTTACAAGCTCCACCTCCACCACAGCTTCGCGTATCCCAGCCAATGACAATGTGTCACCTACCTGGTGTCACCTCTGTCCTTTTTCCTTCTCACCCCACCTCTGAGCCTTCAATAAATCTATGCAGGCTCTAGCATCAGGTGTCCCCAGAACCCCACATCCTCTCCTCCTCTCCACCACCCACCCTGGCTTCAGCCTCCATGCTCTCATGCCTAGACTCCTATGGTCACCTTGTAACAGAGTATCCTGCTTCTACCCTCACCACAAGAGTCCATTCTACAGAGCAGCCAGGGTGATTCTGCCAGAACAATTCAGAATGAGTCTACACCAACAGAGCTCCTTCAGAACGAGCTAGATGCTTCAATAAAATGCAGGAGTAAGCACAGGGTTTCTTTCTGGAAGGATGGAAATGTTCTGGAATTAGATAGTATTGATGGTTGCATGGAGCATTTGGGTGGTGCAAATGGTTAACACTTGCAGCCACTAACTGAAAAGATGGCAGTTTGAACCCACCCAGAGGTGGCTCAGAAGGAAAGCCTGACAATCTACTTGCATAAAAATCAGCCACTTGAAACCCTATGGAGTACAGTTCCACTCTGACACACATGGGGTCACCGTTAGTCAGAACTGACCTGAAGGCAACTGGTGTTGTTGGTTTGATGGTTGCATAACCCTGTGAATATACTAAAAAATCACTGAATTGTATGCTTTAAAATGGTGGATTTTACAGTGTACAAATCATATCTCAATAAAGATCTTACTTAAAAATGTTTATATCATAGATCAGATCCTGTCCCCCTCTTCTCAAGCCTTCCCTAAGGGATCTCTGTCACTGAGTAAATGTTCTTATCCTGGCCAGAAAGGCCTTCCATGTCCCTGTCTGCACTCTGGCCATCCTGCTCCTGTGTGCTACACCCAACCATGCTGTTTTTGCCAAGTCTGCTCCTAGTAACACTTGGTAATGCCTCGATCTCCTCAGGGGTGCTCAAGTGTCACCTTGGTTTCCCACTGAAGAGTGCACCCCTCCTCCTGCTCCTTTGTCTTGTTATATTCACTATGTATTACCCACCTCACCCCAAGGATTGATGCCGTACCACATCCATCTGCTTTGTTCACTGAAGTACTCCTAACACCTACAATAGTGTGTAGCAAATGGAAGGCATTCAATAATGGTCCTCCAAATACTGATTTGATGACAACACTGTCCCTGATTGACAGACGTGGAGATTGATGCCCAGGGAAGCCACAGCCTTCCCAGGCCACCCACTAGGTGGAAATGAGTTGCCACATGAACCACAGTCTCCGGACTCAACTCCATGCTCCTCCACCATCCCCACACTACCGCTGAGATCTGTTTACACATTAATTCAACAAAACTTCTCAAGCACCTCCTATGTGTCAGGCACCAGGGCCTAGAGTGAGCTAAAGCCCCCTGAGCAGTTCCCAAATATAATAGCTCCAAAGGGAAAGTGCCATCCCCACCCAGGCCTCCTCTGCAATGTCTCTCATTCTGGGGACAGAAGGGGCACTTCCTCCCCACACACCCCACTCCACTGAACACACCAGAGCCCACAGGCAATGCTTTCTGAATAGCCACAGCTGAGAAAGCACATCGTTAGGGAAGGTGTCCCTGTAGGAGCATGGGAGACCAGCAGTAATAACAGAAACACTCATATCCTGGCTATACAATTCTAAAACCCTCTCTCTACCTCCCTCACTATTCATAATGGCATAGGAGGTACTCCTCACAATGAGTGAGCATGAACAAGGGTAAGGACACTAAATTATTTGGGCTGGTGTGCCTTTCCACTGTGCTGGGGGAGTAGCTGCCACATAATATCACACAGTTGGCCACTCTACATCTGACACAATGACACAGAGCCAGGTGGCCTGGTTATCTGCTTCCTGCTTTGGAAGTCTGCATAGGCACTTGCAGCTCTCCATCCCACACACCCACCACATATATACCCACCCCACACACACACACATATCGCCCTCACACACACACTCCCACAAACATCCATCCCCGTACATCCATCCCACAGACTCACCACCCCCCCACATACACCTATCCCACATGCCCACTCTTAGGTTCCTCCCCTTCAAATATATCTTGCCAGAATATCCCAAGACAAACAATACAGCTTCCAAGAGTGTATAAAGAGGAAAATGTGGTGACGAGGAGCACAGATTATTCCCTTTTGCTGGAAGAAGCCATTTTACTTCACCTTGCCCTCTGTCCCTCTCCTGATGACTGCCCCAGCTTCACTGGGACATGAGGAGGTAAGGGATCTAAGCTGCACTGAGACTACTTGGAGGTTCCCTGTGGGTTCAAACCTTCTGAGCTATCACTGTGTGCCAGCAGCCATTCCAGGTGGCCAGTTGAACATACGCTGGGTTTGAATCCCAGCTCTGCCAATCACTCACTGTGACACTGGGCACATTTATTAACCTTTCAGTGCCTCACTTACCTCACCCATGGACTGGAAATAATTTTTTTCTAACATACAAGAGGCTGTGAGACATAAATGAGATAATCTATGTGTATAAGACTCTCAACATAAAGCCAGTGCCTCAGAAGTGCTCAGCAAATGATTGCTGTTTGGGAGGTACATAATCACTTTGCAATTTGGACTTCATTCTTGGTTCCTGTGAGCCAGACCACACCTGAGGCTAATGAGTGGAAGCTGGCCAGACCAAGGGCTAAGGGGCTTGATGTTGACTAAGCCTCAGAAAGCATGATATAATCTATCATGGCCATGTGGGGAGGCCAGTGAAAGCCCTGAGCCCTGGGGCTCAGATGGAGCTTCCTGGGTGGTGACTATGACAACACTGTCCCTGATTGACAGACATGGAGATTGATGCCCAGGGAAGCCACAGCCTTCCCAGGCCACTCACTAGGTGGAAATGAGCTGCCACATGAACCACAGTCTCCTGACTCAACTCCATGCTCCTCCATCATCCCCACGCTACCGCTGAGTATAGCATGTCACCCCATTGGGACACAGCAGCTCCACGCTGGGACCCTCTTCATTTGTATCACTTTTGGATATAATAAGTCTGCAGCTGCAAGTATAGTGTGCTTTTCATAAATTTTGTGAATCATTCCAGTGAATTAAGGAACCCACAGAGTCAGTAAGAACCTATCTGGCACTCTTGAAAGAAGGTGTCCTTCTAACTTGAGCTATGACTCAGCTCTCAGTGGCTATGCTTGGAGAAAGAGTGCCACTTGAGTGGCTAGACTGAACCCATTTCCACACTTTAGGAAACAGATTCATACTAATCCTTCACTGCACAGTTAGTAATGAAGGTGGGATGTACACTATTCCCATTGCTTAGTCCAGTGTTGTTTTTATTACTATTTGGGCTGAGTAGTTGGGGAATAGATTGGAAGCAGCTAACTCTACTGGCCCCTCCTTTCCAGTGGTTCTTAGGTAGTGGATGGCTGAGCTTTGATAAGCAGATAAAAGTGGACACAGAAGGTGCTGAAACCAGGGAGGACAGAAGGGCAATGTTCCAGCAGGCCCCAGTGCTGAAGGGATCACCAAGGGGGCATCAGGACACAGAAGTCCCACACCCAAAGGCCAGTACTTCCCACCAGCACAGCATCTGCCCCTTTCCCATCCCACAGGTAGTAAAGATGCAAAAGAATATTACCTTCTTAAAAGGACTGCTGGTAAGATGGAGGAATAGGCAGACAAGCAACACAGACCCTCTTCAACAAAGAAAAGAAAAACCAATTGACAGAGATACAGAAGATAATCCTGGAACCTTGAGCTTTGAAAGGAACTATACAGAAGTGGATTAGACACCAATTAGTGGAAAAACCTGAATGGAAACAGTGAGTACACAGATGGTCAGAGCTGCGGACTGTCAGCTACTCTGACAAGACCAACAGCCTGAATATTTCCAAGTGGTGTTAGGACCTAAGAATTGACCTAAAGATCAGTCCTGGTCACCAAAGGCTGCAGGGACAACTGCTCTGGTGGTCTATGACTAGGAAGGGAAACAACAAGGAGGAAGACAACCTGAGCTATGGACTTTCTGCTGTCCAGAGGGCACAGCCATTTTGATTGTTTACACGTGGCAGCCATTTTGGATATTTAAAGTGACCAAGAATGCAGCCGTCTTGAATGTTTACAAGTGGCAACCATTTTGGATTTTAAAGTGATAGCATTCTCATTCGGATTCCAGGGACCGAAGAACAGACTCTCTCTGCCAGGGTCGGCAAGGACATATGAGAGGCTGACAAAGGAAAGGAGACAGGTGGGGAGTGTATAAGTGCTGTCAACTAGGGAATAGAGGAGCACAGCACAGTACCCTGCCTGTACAGATAACATACAAACAAAACAAAGAAAACAAAAATTGTGGGCACGTCACTCCAACATATAATCACCAATTAAATATGAACACAAAAACTTCACAATGCCTCAAGACAACAGAGCATCACAGTTCACACAAGATAAAGCAGGAGAAACAAGGCACGAGGATACAGACCCAAAACACATCCCTGAGGAAGACACAGCATTGGAACTCTCTGATAAGGAATTCAAAAGAATTATATTTAGGTATCTTCAAAGGATTGAGAGACAGACCAAGGAAAACACAGACAAAACCCTAGAACAATTTTGGAAGAAAATACAAGAACAAAATGACAAAATAAATGAAAAATTAGAAATGATCTAAATCTACAGACAGAAATCCAGAAGATTAATACTAAATTGTCAGAAATAGATAACACATTGAAAGGGCAAAGGAGTAGAATTGATGCAATGGAAGACAGAATTAATGAGATTGAAGACAAAAACCTGAATACTTCTTTGGAAAGGGATCAATCAGAAAACAGTTCAAAACAAAATGAAGGAAGCCTAAAGTTCATGTGGGATACCATCAAAAGGAATAACCTACATGTCATTGGAATTCCAGAACAGGAAGAGAAAAACAAAACCACTGAGAAAATTGTCCAAGATTTGCTGGAGGAGAACTTCCCTGATATGATGAAAGATGAGAATATATCCACTCAGGAAGTCCAACAAACCCCAAACAGGTTAGACCCCAAAAGAAAAACACCAAGACATATCATCATCAAACTCACGAAAACCAAAGACAAAGAAAGAATCATAAGAAGAGCAGCATGGGAAAAACGAAAAGTTACCTACAAGGGGCAACCAATAAGACTAAGCTCTGATCTCTCGACAGAAACCACGCAGGCGAGAAGACAGTGGGATGGTACATATAAAACCCTGAAAGAGAAAAATTTCCAACCAAGAATTATGTACCCAGCAAAATTGTCCCTCAACTATGATGGTGAAATTAGGACATTTCCAGAGAAGCAGAAATTAAGGGAATTTGTTAAAACCACACCAACCTTACAAGAGATGCTAAAGGGAACCCTTTGGACAGAGAAGCAACAATAGCCAACAACAACTAACCATTAACACATATGATGATATAACCCAGAAACCAACCCAGCTATGGAACTATCCAAAGTAAATAAGTCTACAAGATTGTAAACAGGGAACCAAAGACACCAACCAACAAATGAGGACAACTACAAACCAAAAAGAGGGGAAAAAATCTGTGTCCTTACAGAACTTTTAGATGGTAGGGAAGTCAAGACAACTACAAGATAGAACGGACTGTTCTAAACTTGGGAAGAAAACTATTAATCACAGGGTAACCTCAAAGAAAAATGATAAACCTTCACATCAAAATAAAAAAGAGGACCAACATAAATATTCAGCAAATACTAAAACAATAGCAATGAAGGAAGTGATAACATGATTCATAAACAAAACAAGCTCAGCATAGAAAATTATATGGAACAAAGAAATAGACACAATGAAAAAGCACCTGACAAAAATGACAGCAAAAAATTCATATTTGCTGATAATTCCATATCTGGCAAGGGACAGATCTTTAAAATTGATGGAAAACTCCAATGCCTCAACACCAAAGGAATTAACAATCCAATTGAAAAATGGGCAGAAGACATGAATAGACACTCACCAAAGAGGATATTCAGGTGGTCAGCTAATACATGAAAAGATGCTCACAATCATTGTCCATAGAGAGATGTAAATCAAAACAGCAATGTGATATACCATCTCACCCCAGCACTGCTGGCAAGGTTCAATGACACAGAAAATAACAAATGCTGGTGGGGATGTGGAGAGATTGGGACTCTCATACACTGCTTGTGTGACTGTGAAGTGACACGACCACTGTGGAAAGCAATATGGCGATTCCTTAGAAAGTTGGAATTGGAGATACCACTTGACCCAATCTCATTACTAGGTATATATCCTAGAGAGGTGAAAGCCAGGATAGGAACAGACACATACACACTCATGTTCATCACAGCACTATTTACAATAGCAAAAAGATGGAAACAACCTACATGCCCATCAGCAGAAGAGTGGATGACCAAACTATGGTATATACACATACTGGAATGCTATGCAGCACTAAAGAATAAGGTAGAGTCTGCAAAACACCGCATAATATGGATAAACTTGGAGGACATTAAGCTGAGTGAAATAAATCAATCACAGAAGGACAAATACAGTATTAGTTCCTTGCTGTGGAGAGTCAAGGAAAGGTTTATCTATGGAGGGAAACCTTCTTTGTTGGTTGCCAGGGGTGGGAGGGAGTGGAAGGAACACTGTAAAAAAAAAAAAAATTCATTGACTCGTGTCACTTTAGTTTTGTGTATTTCACTTACATAAATTATACTGCAATAAAATGCATATAAAAAAAAGAATATTACCTTCTTAAAACAGGAATGAACTATTAAGAAATGACTAGTGACCTAGCAAATTAAAAAATATATATGTATTTGATATTTAGAGAGTCCTTGAATGGTTCAAGAAGCTCTGCTGGTGCTGTGGTTAAAGCATTGGGCTGCTAACCAAAAGGTCACAGTTCAAACCTAACCACTGCCCCACTGGAGCAAGATGAGGCAGTCTGCCTCCACAAAGATTTACAGCCTTGGGCAGGGTTGCATGGAAAGGAAGGACACAGGGAAGAGGTAACTATTGAGAGGAAGTGGGAGGGAAGATGTTGCATTGTGGGAAATTACAGTCAATGTCATGAGACAAAATATATGTGAGCTGCTGTATGGAAAGTGAATTTGCAGGTAACTATGGGGAGGAAGTGGGAGGGGAGCTATTGCATTGTGGTAAACTGTGGTCAATTACATGAGACAAAGTATATGTGAACTGCTGTATGGAAAGTGAATTTGCTCTGTAAATCTTCACCCAAATCACAATTAAAAAAAAAATAAAAGTGAATTTGCTCTGTAAATCTTCACCCAAATCACAATTAAAAAAAAAAAAAAAGAAAGAGAGATTTACACCCTTGGAACACTACGGGGCAGTTCTACTCTGTCCTATAGGGTTGCTATGAGTCAGAAGTTAGTTGATGGCAGTAGGTTTGGTTTAGGTTGAATAGTGCAAAGATGCT
Organism: Orycteropus afer afer; assembly: GCF_000298275.1. Taxonomy (NCBI): domain Eukaryota; kingdom Metazoa; phylum Chordata; class Mammalia; order Tubulidentata; family Orycteropodidae; genus Orycteropus; species Orycteropus afer. Next base: position 5,130,655 of record NW_006921843.1, on the reverse strand, counting down.
CTAGTGGTGCAGTGCCTAACACACTCAGCTGTTAACCAAAAGTTTGACAGTTTGAACCCACCAGCCACTTTGTGGGAAAAAGATGAGGCAGTCTACTTCCATAAAGATTTATAGCCTTGGAAACCCTATGGAGCAGTTCTACTCTGTCCTATAGGATCACTATGAGTCAGAATTGACTCAATGACAGTGGGTTTTGAATGGTTAAAACAGTTAACACACTTGGCTGTTAACTAAAAGTAGAGTGGTTCAAACCCACCCAGAGGCACCTTGGAAGAAATGCCTGGGGAAAAAATCAGCCAATGAAAATCCTGTGGAGCACAGTTCTACTCTGACACACACAGGGTCACTGTGAGTTGGAACTGGTCTGGTTACTTGATATTTGTTGTTGTTGTTTGTTGTTATGTGCCATCGAATTGGACCTGACTCATAGCGACCCCTCCTTGGGTTTCCGAGGCAGTATCACTACGGAAGTAGATTGCCCCATCTTCCTTCCAAGGAGGGCTGGTGGGTTTGAACCGCCAGCCTTCTGGTTAGCAGTCAAAGGCCTTAGACACTATGCTACCAGAGCTCCCACTTGATATTTAGAGGGTTGAATTTAAGAATGGATACACTTGAAGAATAAAGTAGCAATGTGGAAGAGATAGCTAAAGGACTTTCCCATAATGCTGTGCAAGCAGACCATGGAAAGGAGCCTACATGAGGACTAATTTCTCTTAACTCGTACTATGGCCATGAGTCTCCCAAAATGTCCCTCTAAAGCCCCACCATTATAGTCCATTCCTCTCTAAATTGAGGGGTGTTAGTGTGAATTCTCGTATTTTGACCATTCCCTTTCCTTCACCAGTACTTCCTCTTTGGAGTGGAAGGAGCAAAGAAAACCTTAGGAATTATGTCAAGCTTTAGGACCTTGGCTTCTTCCCAGAATGCCATGGTTCATGTTCACAACCTGAGAGAGTATCCCTCTCTCTTCACTTGGTTGTTAGTGGTAAATGACTTAAAGAGAAATCTATTTTTTTACATTTATTTATTTAGGGAAATCCCAAGGAAGCCTTTCATAAGATCAATTCAGCATTATTTACCAAAAATTTAAACATGCGTGTCCTATTACACAGCATCTCTATTTCAAGGACTCAGAGATATATGAAATGGTATCTGTACAAGGATTTCACCACAGCAATCTTTTAAAAAGCTGGAAGCAACCTAAGTGCCCATAAATAGGTTAAATAAATTATGGCAGAGTCCACACACTGCAACACTCCAAGGCATTAATTTAAAAAAAAAAAAAAAAAAGTGGGTATAGAGCAAGAATGTACCAACAGAGAGATTTTAAAGAATGAAAATAGCAAGTGGATAGAAAAGGTGCATGTGTACAGAGCACACTTTTATCTCCATCAGGCTAACTAAAAAACCTCCACTCATCTGTCAGTTTGTCAAATTGTGGTGTCTTGTATGTTACTGTGATGCTGGAAGCTATATCACCCATAATTCAAATACAAGCAGGGTCACCTGTGAAGGACAGGTTTCAGCAGAAATTCTAGACTAAAACAGACTAGGCAAAAAGGCCTGCAAACTACTTCTGAATATTAGTCAATGAAACCTTATGGATCACAAAAAAACATTGTCTAACTCTTGCTTTGGACATGTCATCAGGAGGGATCAATAGCTGGAGGAAGACATTATGTATGGTGCAGCAGCAGACCAGCAAGAGTGTGAGAGGCCCTTGGTAAAAAGGGTTGGCTTAACATCCGCAGTAAACTCAAACATGCTGGCAATCATGAGGACTATGCAGGACCAGGCAATGTTTTATTCTGTTTTAAATAAGGTTACTTGACACCAGTTACCTAGCTAGCTAGCTAGCTAGAAAACAGATATAGATTCTCAAGTCCATACAGAAATGCACAGATGTACAGAATGGGCTGGAAGGGCCCACAACTCTTGTGGCTTCCTCAGGGGAAGCAAGTGGGAACAGGGTTGGGAGGATGAGGGAGCTTTCACTTTTACTTTGTTAAATATGTATGTACTGATTCAGTTCTTTATCAAAATGCATTTATTATTCACCTGCATTATAATAAAACCCACAGTCTATGCCTTCAAGGATTTCAAATTCTAGTTGGGAAGATGTAAGGACTTACAAAATTACCCAAGAGGAAGACAGACTGAAAGAATTGGAACTTTCCCAGTCAATCATTGTTCCTGGAAGTCAGAAAACAGAGTGAATAATAGAAGACTATTACTTATATGAGTCGGGGCTGACTCAATGGCAAATAACAACAACAACAACAACAACATTACTTATCCTACTACAGTAGAAATGCACACTTCCTAAATGATCAGACCATACACAAGTATCACAAGGCAAACCCAGAGAAAAATAAACACTAAAGGAGGCAGTATGTTGGTGAGAACATGGAGAAATTGGAACCTTTATATACTATTGGTAGGAATATAAAATGGTACAGTTACTGAAGAAAGCAGTCTGGCAGTTTTTCAAATGGTTAAAAGAGTTACCCTGTGACCAGCCATTCTACTTCTAGGTATATATACCCAAGAGACCTGAAAATATATGTCTACACAAAAACTTGTACAAAAATGTTCACAGCAGCATTATTCATCTTAAACAAAAGGTGGAAATAACACCAATGCCCACCAACAGATAAAAAGATGCAAAAAATGTGGAACATCCTTTGGCACTAAAAAATATATGAAGCATGACTGCTGTTGTGCTGCCCACTGCTACCCTTGGACCCTCACCACGTTAAAAGCAACAGAAGATCCCCCTACATTGGCTATCTTGCTGGATCATTGTCATGACGCTCATGTCATCTTTAATAGCATGGAGAAGTTCTGTGTCCTTGGAGGGGACATCACATGCTATTATATTCTCACCCATCACTTCATCCCTCATTGAAAGAATTGGATTGACATCTTTAGAGTGGGATGGAAGACAACCCATGTGTATTCTGCATTCATGTGGGTTACTTTGCTGATTGACCTAAAAAGTGAATCCACCAAACAGCAGGAAGTCTACTTCAAAGCTTATTACCTGCCAAAGGATGGTATGAGTATTACCAGTTCTGCTATGTGTATGGTGTGGTCTGAGGAGCAAGTATCCCTTTCTGGTTCTGTCCAGAAAGTGAAGAAGACATCCTGATTGTTACCACTCAGGGAAAGGTGGAGGAGATTGATCAGTGTAACAACGAGCTTTGGAAAGAAAACCAGGAGCTGAAGGACAGCTATCTTGCCCTCCAGAAACAGAACTCAGACATGCAGGCTGAGCTCCAGAAGATAAAGGGACTACAGGAGGAGCTAGAAACCCCAAAGACCATCAATAACAAGTTGAAACAAAAAATGAAAAAGCAGAAAGACTGTTGGCAGATAGAGTTGCTTCAACTCACAGAGCAAAACCAGAATATATCTTCAGGAAATGAGAAGATGAGAATCAGAGTAGACAAGCTTCAGCCCCAGCTGTTGATTCAAGAGCAAGAAATGGAGAAGCTTATTCAGGGAGATCAAGATAAGACAAAGCACTTGGAGCATCTGGAAGGAAAATAACCAACTGTTTCTCAGGTTTACTGATCCAAAGAAGCATCAGAAAAAGCTGGAGCAGACCATGATGCAAATGAAGCAGAAGGAAACTTGCAACAAGGAAACAGGAGCTTCTTCTGACCTGTCAAAAAGACTAAGTGAGAACGAGTTTATATGTAAAACTCTGCAGGGAGAAAATGAGAAAATGGAGGGAGGAAATGATCTTTTGAAGAGGGAGAACAACAGATTGTTAAATTACACGGGTCTAGACTTCTACTCTTTGCTGTTGATAGTGCCTGCTTCAGCTCAAGGAGGTGCATGACAAAATCCAGGACTTGTTTATGGAAACCCATATTGTGCTATCCAAGAAAGTTCTTCCCCCCAGTCTGGCCTCCATCACAAAATGCCGCACCTGCAACGTGTACTTTACTGATGATATGAATAAGGAGGAACACATCTTGGAGCAGCATGTGCAGGCCCTTTGTTTGGATTGTCCAGTTTGCAACAAAAGCTTTACAATAGACCACAAATAGATCTTTGAAGACCATGCGCTCTGCCACTCTCTGTAAGTGTCAAAGCCTCTTGGATCTATAGATAGTTTCTACAGAGTAGAACTTACCGCTTCTACTATGAGTTATGACCCAATCTTGCCTAGCCTGAAATGAAAAAACCAAACTCACTGCCATCGAGTCAATTTGACTCACAGCAACCCCTCCTTGAGGTGGTATCTCTATGGAAGTAGATTGCTCAATCTTCCTTCCGAGAAGTTGCTGGTGGGTTTGAACCACCAGCCTTCTGGTTAGTGGTCAAATGCCTTAGGCACTATGCCACCAGAGCTCCTTATTGGGATTTATTCATCCCTGCTGTCCTTGGAGGTGCAGTCATGTTGATTATCCGAAGGACAGTGTCAAAGGCTGTTATTCCATCCTTGTGGTTTGCTACCTTCTAAAGGAAATAACTTTAGCTGTGTCAGCCTCTCACTTACAGTGCCCATTCTTTGAGAATCTGCAGTACAAGAGGCCTGGGATGTAACTGACTTGGTTGTTTACAATAGGCCTGACTTGAGTACTGAGTGATTAGTTCTCTAACTTGTTCCACAGCCATTCAAGGTTAGCCCTTGATTGTGTTTGTACTCAGTCTTCAATACTAACCCTGGGGCAGAGATTAACCAGAGGTTAATCTGGCCTCTTTTATCCAGCTGACTGCATTAGACTAGCCAAAAATGACACAGCAGAGACTCCAATTTGGATACCAAAGGTTTCTCACCTTAATTCCTCATCTTCCAGTAAAAGCATCTTATTCTTAAACCATGGACAAGAAATGTTATTTCAATCACAGAAAGCCTTCTTTCTCTCCAGACACCTGATTGGCATTTTCTACTCTGATTTTTCCTATGCACATAACTTTTATTATGATAAGTCTTTTCTTATGAAAAGTTAAGTGTTGTTGGAAATTGTACAGATTTGGAACTTTTTCTGAGCCGGTAAATTTGAATATAGATGAGTAAATAATGAGACAAACAATCACTTTAATAAAAATAATAAACTACTCTCTTTTATAAAATACAAAATAAAATAATGAAGCAATGATACTTGCTGTGACATGGATGATACATACTTGAAAACATTAAGAAGGCAATCATAAAAGACCATATATTACATGATCTTATTCATATGAAATATGTAGATTAGGCAAACCCGTGGAGATAGAAAGTAGGTTAGTAGTTGCCAAGGGCTGGGTGGGTGTGGAGGTGACTGTTAAAGAGCACAGGGCTTCTTTTTGAAGTGATGAAAATGTTCTAACATTGCCTGTGGTGATGGCTGCACAACCCTGCGAATATACTAAACACCACTGAACTGCACACTTTACATGGGTGAATTGTATGATGTGTGAATTATATCTAGATAAAACTGTTTTAATAAAAGGGAGATGGAGAGAGGGAGGCGGTGAGGGGTCAGGGACCATGGGTTATGCTAGGTTAGGACAGTAAGAAGTGCTAGAGATGTTCATTATTAATCTGGGAGAAACTAAAGAAATCTCCTTCACTCATTGAGAAGTTCACATGAGTGTGAGTATGTGTGTTCACATACCCATGTATATCATGCATGTGTGAGCGTGAGAGAGTATGCACATGTAAGTATGTGCACATATGCATGTGTGTGTGTGTGTACATGCACGAACATGTGTGTGAACCAGTAGCCTGGGGCATGTAGCATCTACCAGCTCAGCCCAGCAGGGAGAGCTCCATGTATACACGGGCAGGTCCCGCCCATGCAGCAGGGACAAGCTGCAAGGCCAGGTGGCAGCTCATGACTCACCAGGACTCATTCTCTAGTGGAGAAAATGAGGAGCATCCCGGGCCCTCCTACCCAACCCAAAAATGAAAAATGTGTGGAGCAGGGCAGACTACAAATCCCAGAGACATTTTTTTCCTTTAGCCTTTTGGGAGCAGAGGAGATGACTCAGAGATAAGCTCGAAGAAGCATCTTACCACACCCCTGTGCTGCCCAGAGGGTCAGTGGATAGCCAGGAGAAGTAGGGTCCCTGGGTGCAAGTAAACCAGTGAAACAGAGGCAGCTTGTTAAAAACAGCCACACTTTCTGGGTAGAATATCTAATCCCACAACACAGACCATGAGGTGGTCCACAGAAGAACAAAGACACTCCAACATGAAACCTTGATGCAAAACAGCCCAATAAATCTCGGTCTTACTGAAAATGTCAACTGCAATTTCAAATTCTTTATAGACAAAAAATGAAATGTAAAGTATTCTCATATGCACAAATTTTCTCTCAATAACAGCCTCCCTTTCAATCTACAAATAGCTTCCCTTTTCAAATTTAATAAAAATAAAATTTTCAAATGAACCCTGCTTGCCTTGCTGGTTTCTCAAAACAAGAAAATAGCACATGCAAAGGTCCAGCTCTGAACACTGGCCTCCAAAGGAGTAGGGGGTACTGCTCATGGCTCTCACCTCTCACGAGCAACACTCCAGCAACATGCTTAGAGTGCTGCCAACTGAAAAGGCAAGGAGGAAATTATTTTCCCCCTTCTCTTAAGACACACTCTCACACAATTAAAAAGCCAGTAATTCGTTCTCATATAGACGAAATGGAAACCTAAGATATTTTTTAAAAGACTAAAGTTTCCCCTAAAATTCCTTCTCAAGGACCACCATATGGAGGGAGGAATATCACACAGTTCCATGATTCTTCAGGCCAAGGGCCCCACTGTCTAAAAGCCTCCATGACCTAGAGGGGTCTAACTGCACCCACAACCTACAGCCTGACACTGAGCCCAGAAGAGGAGGCTCCCAGCAGAGACAGAGCTCATGGCATAGTGACTGATTTACCTACAAAATGTTAGACAAGACCAAGTATGACACACAGGGCTCAGACCAGAGCAAGTATCACACACACGGATCAATTTGCCAAATGGTTTCAAAGCCTCCAAACATAAGGGAAGAAGCTGAGTAAGTTTATGCTACAACTAGTAGCATTTTTTCTAAAATTTAAATTAACTGCTAAAATTCTGCAGACTATGGGCCCCACAAGGTGGAGGCTGCCCTGGTCTAATGTGCTGCTGTGGCCCTGTCATGGACCCAGTACCCAGCATGCTCTGGGCTCCACAAATACTGTTGAACCTATCTTTAAACAGCTGGAGGAAAATGTGATCAGTAAGTGGCACTTTTCACTTTCTGCCACTGGAGTTCTGTGAAAACCTGAACCCACAGGGCTGAAGCCAGAGGCCCTATGGGTCCTGAGAAAAGAATGATGTCCAAAGGTACTCTTGCTTGGCCAGGCTCAGTGACACAGGGAGAGCAGAGGCCACTGTGAACCAGTCTTGTGGGCAAGGCATGAACTGGCCCCCAAACTCTACCCACTACCCTGCCCATATCTTCCATTCCAGACTACTATAAAGAAAAAACAAAGTAACATGCTGAGCCTTTGGTGTCATACTCAAACAGTAGACAGGGTTCAATATATTAGGAGGGATTTACCACATGCTTTAAACTCTTCTACTAAGCAGCCTGTTCCAAGTGCCAATCAACAGATGCATGCATAAACATAATTTAGTCTGTACATACAATGGAGTATTATTCAGCCATAAGGGAAATGAAATCGTGATACATGCTACAAAATGGATGAATCTTGAAGATAATCATGTTGAGTGCAATAAATTAGATACAAAAGGATAAATATTGTATAATCTCATTTACATGAAGTATCTAAAATAGGCAGTATACAGACACCAAAATTTATTGTTGTTGTTGTTATATGTCATCAAGTCTGATCCGACTCACAGCAACTCCTCCTTGGGTTTCCGAGGCAGTATCCCTGCAGAAGTAGATTGCCCAACCTTCCTTCCGAGGAGTGGCTGGTGGGTTTGAACCGCCAGGCTTCTGTTTAGCAGTCAAGTGCCTTAGGCACTATGTTATCAGAGCTCCCCAAAAATTTATCAGTAGTAACCAAACACTGGGGTAGGGGTGAATTAGTGCATAAGGGGTACTGAGTTTCTGTTTGAGGTTACATAAAAATTTTGGAAATAAAAATAGTTATGTTTGCACAATATGGTGAATGTAGTTAGTGTCACTGAATTGTACACATAAAAAATGCTTAAAATGGCAAGCTTTTTGTTACATATATTTTACAACAATAAAAAAAAATACACATGTGTGTGTGTGCACGTAAGCACACACATACAGAAAGAGAGAGAAAGAGAGAGGAAAGCTCAGAGCACCTTCAAGTAAAAGGTCCAGGAAACAAAGGATAGAAAGCAGGAGGCATTAAGGCAGTCAGGCTGAAGACTGCCCAGTAACTGTGTGAGGATGCCTAACAGAAACAAGGCCAGGATCTTCTCATGGCTCCAGGGAATCTGAAAAGAAGAGGGACAGCAGCTGGAAAGTGTCAGGATATGTCTCCACAGGGCCTGAACTGTAGGGGTGCGCCAAGTAACTATCTAGACTCCTCGTGTGGGCCTTCTTCATCCTGCTCCTGTCCAAGACAAATAAATGCCCAACAGCTGGAATGAGAGATGATTTATTAGGTAGAAGTCTTCATCTTAATAATGTTGTCAAGCAAAGGCTTGGGTGGTTCCTAAATAGATTTAGTCCTGAGAGAGGTGGGGCAAGATGGCGGACTAGGCAGAAGGATTGCACAGACCCTCTTCA
>NW_006921843.1:5112553-5115933 GCF_000298275.1 Orycteropus afer afer | reverse complement strand
AATAAAAAAAAAAAAATCAAAAAAAAATAGATTTAGTCCTGAACAAAGGCAGAAGCCAGAACAGCCCCTCCATAGGTTCTGAAGCTCTCCATTCCTGAAGCCACAGTTCTACCTTTCAGATTTGAAAGCAGATACAAATCCTTGAATAGCATGCTTCGTAATCTATAATATATCCTCAGTAGTAAAAGGCCCTTTCTTGAATTAGCTGGGTTCTTATGTAATAACAAAATGAATGCTAAATGGCATCACCGTTACCCGAATACGAACATGAGAAATACTTCCATGTCTTCCAAATAACAATAAAATTGAAATCAAGCCCATTTAACAGAATTCAAAATGTCTCCAACAAATAGACAATTAGAAGGAATTTCCATGCAACCAAAAACACATATATATATACAGCAATATAAGTAAAAATGAAAAGAGAAAAAATCATTTGTTAGCCATACAGGATTTCCAAAGACGATGTCATTGAAATCTCTTTTTTAAAAAATGTGTTCCAACTTCCCTCATCCAAACCATGTTAGTGACGTCTGGCTTCAGCAGCTAACTGCAGACATGCAACATCATTCTTTCACTTGGGCTGGTAACAACGAAGAAGCATCTATTTCCATCCCTCTATCACTAAAGCTAACATGAATCTATAATCTGCAATGAAATAGTTTCATCTCTGATTAGAATTGGCAACACTCAAAGATAGGCTCTGGAGAGCCAAGGGACTGGCCATGAGACAACAGTGGGGGAATGGGCAAGGGGCTACTCACAATGGCTGCCTTTTGTTCTTTTAAATGTGAAACATTTCTGAATGGCTTAAGCAAGATGTATTTCAATTCAAAAGCTCTATTAAAAACAAGGAAAAAAGAATCCACACACAGCTCCAGCCAGAACAAGTGAATATCATTTATTCTGGAATTACAAATGAGACTGGGGGAAGTACACTGAATTAAACTCCTTCCTGATCCCCAGAGTAGCTGAATGGGCCTAAACCTCTTATCTCTGCCAAGCAGGCCAGCAGGCAAACCACCACCATGCTGTCCTGAACAGACAATCGATTCCAGGCCCCAGAGGCAGGCATCATGCAGACTTTTTTATTTTTCAGGGGAAAGCAAAATGGTTCAGTGCTGGGGGCTGTGCTCTTTCTTCCAGACAAGACCTAATTGCAGTTGTCTTTCTCTGGGATTCAGTCTCCCTGGGTCAAGAACAGGATGCCAGCCAGCAGACCCTAAAGTGTTTGGCTTATATACTCTTTCCTAGTAGATCACGTCTTAATGCACCATATTTTCCAAATAAAAATGCAGAACCAAAAGGACACAACCTTCTATTCATATTTACAGGATGTCAAAATTAAAATGACATCTTCTAATGGATCTTTTTTTAATTGCAATTTGGGTGAAAATTTACAGAGCAAATTCATCTTCCATACAGCAGTTTATACACATTTTGTCTCATGCATTGACTGCAATTCTCCACAATGTAACAGCTCTCTTTCTACTTCCTCCCCATAGTTAACTCTTCCTGTGTCCTTCCCTCCCATGAAATCCCATCCCCCGAGCTCTCTCCCTGTGCAAACACTGCCCTTCTGTCCTCTCATTGAGCACTCCAAAGAATGTATCCACTTGTAAATGTTCACCCCATATGCCTGTCTATTGTTTTACTGGAAGCCACAAGACTGAGTTCAATTCGAGACCTAAACGGTGGCTAGGTGCCATAGTCTCAGAGGTCTCACCAGACTCTATCAAACCAGTAAAACTGGTCTTATTTTATGATTTTGAGTTTTGTGCCACATGGTTCTTCCACTCTATCCAGGATCTCCTGGACTGATCCCCATCCAAGTGGTTGAAAGTGGTAGCCGAACATCATCTAGTTCTTCTGGTCTCATGGTCATATAGGCTGAGGACTGCATGGTGTACCAGTACCTTGGACTAACTGTTTCCATGTGCCTTTATTCTTCTTCATTCTTCTTTGCTATGGATGAGGAGACACATCATTGCATCTAGAAGGCTGCTTGCAAGCTTTTAAGATCCCAGTTGCTAGTCACCAAAGTAGGATGTAGAATAATATTTTTGTATAGTTTGTTATCCCAACTGAACTTGATGTCCCCTGGGACCATGGTCCCTAGCCCACAGGTCCAATTACTTGCTCCCTCCAGGTAATTGGCTGTGACCAAGAAGCCACCACAATTTTGCCCCTTGTCAGCTCTACTATACAACTGGACATTCTTACAGCGCATAGAAATATGTACATAGAGGACTTCCAGTAAGATGGAGAAATAGGCAGACAAGCAACAAGCAACACAGACCCTCTTCAACAAAGAAAAGAAAAACCAATGGACAGAGGTACGTAAGATAATCCTAGAGCCCTGCACTTTGAAAGACTATACAGAAGTGGATTAGGCACCAACTAGTGGAAAAACCTGAACGAAAACAGTGAGTACAGAAATGGTCAGAGCTGCGGCCAGTCAGCTACTCTGATGGGACCAACAGCCTGAATAGTTCCAAGTGGTGTTGAGAACTGAGAACTGACCTAAAAAAGATCAGCCCTTGTCACCAAAGGCTGCAGGGACGAATGCACTGGTAGCCTATGACTAGGAAGGGACACAGCAAGGTGGGAGACAACCTGAGCTGTTGACTTTATGCTGTCCAGAGGGCGCAGCCATTTTGATTGTTTACACACAGCAGCCATTTTGGATATTTAAAGTGACCGAGGGCATAGCCATCTTGAATGTTTACAAGTGGAGGCCATATTGGATATTTAAAGTGACCGAGGCACAGCCACTATGAATGTTTACAAGTGGTGGCCATTTTGGATATTTAAAGTGACTGAGGGTACAGCCATTTTGAATGTTTACAAGTGGCAACCATTTTGGATTTTAAAGTCATAGCATCCTCATTCGGATTCCAAGGAACTAGGAATAGGCTCTGTTTGCCAAGGGCAGCAGGGACATACAAGAGGCTGACAACAGGAAAGGAGACAGGTGGTGAGTGTGTAAGTGCTTCCTACTAGCAAAAAGAGTAGCACAGCACAGTACTCTGCTTGCATAGATAACATACAAACAAAATAAAGAAAACAAAAATTGTGCGCAAGTCACTCCAACATACAACCACCAATTAAATATAAACACAAAAACATCACAATGCCTCGGAGACAACAGAGCATCGCAGTCCACACAAAGAAGCAAGATAAAGCAGCAGAAACAAGGGACCGGGATACAGACCCAAAATACATCCCTGAGGAAGACACAGCATTGGAACTACCTGATAAGGAATTCAAAAGAATTATATTTAGGTATCTTCAATGAATTGAGAAGCAGATCAAGGAAAACAGAAAGAAAACCCTAGAAGAATTTCAAAAGACAATACAAGAACAAAATGACAAAATAA
>NW_006921843.1:5108294-5111815 GCF_000298275.1 Orycteropus afer afer | reverse complement strand
GCTATGGAACTATCCAAAGTAAATAAGCCTACAAGATTGTAAACAGGGAACCAGAGACATCAATTGACAAATGAGGACAACTACAAACCAGAAAGAGGGTTCTGTGTCATTACAGAACTTCTAGATGGTGGGGAAGTCAAGACAACTACAAGATAGAATGGACTGTTCTAAACTTCGGAAGAAGACTATAGATCACAAGGTAACCTCAAAAATGATAAACCTTCACATTAAAAAAGAGGACCAGAATAAATATTCAGCAAATACTAAAACAATAGCAATGAAGAAAGTGATAACATGATTCATAAACAAAACAAGCTCAACATAGAAAATTATATGGAACAAAGACATAGACACCACAAAAAAGCACATAACAAAAATGACAGCAACAAATTCACATTTGCCAATAATTATATATCTGACAAGGGACTTATCTCTAAGATGTATAGCAGAAGGGTGGATGACCAAACTATAGTACATACACATAATGGAATGCTGTGCAGCACTAAAGAAAAATGTAGAGTCTGCAAAACACCACATAATATGGATGAACTTGGAGGACATTATGCTAAGTGAAATAAGTCAATCACAGAAGGACAAATATAGCAATAGTTCCTTGTTGTGGAGGGTCAAGGAAAGGTTTATATATGGAGGGAAACTTTTTTTGTTGGTTGCCAGGGGTGGGAGAGGAGTAGAGGGAACACTGCAAAATAAGAAAAAAAAAAAAAATGCATTGACCCATATCACTTTAGTTTTGTGTACTTCACCATACATAAATTGTATTTCAATAAAATGCATTTTTTAAAAAAAAGAAATATGCACGTAGAAACACTGTCTGCTAACCCTATACATAGTTATGGGCACACTACCCCCAGCCTAGATATACCTGATCATTCAGACTGTCCACCCATCTATCCCCCTGTAGATCAGTGCTTGCCATCACTGGCAATGCAGTACTGTACATGCAAAATGGTTCATCTTTATTGTCTGTACCTCCCACGTACCTCTCTCTGTCTTCCTCTTCCTCACTGCCACCATGTTGATCATTCACATTTGGTACACTGCCTGCCCCTTTACCCAAATCAATACTTGTCTCTACCTATCTAGCAGTGTTCATGCCCCTGTCCTCCCCTCCCCCTCCCACCCCTGGTAACCAACAACTTCTATATGTAAAACTTTCCTTGAGTTTTTACAATAATTAATTAGTACAATATGTGTCCTTCTGTGATTGACTTATTTCACTCAGCATAATGTCCTCCAAGTTCATCCACATTATGTAGTGTCCGTAGATCCTACATTATTGTTTAGTGTTGTAATAGTATTCCATTGAGTGTATATAACATAGTTTGCTTATCCATTGTTCTGTTGATGGGCACTTAGGTTGTTTCCATCTTTCTGCTATTGTAAATAGTGCTGCAATAAACATATCCATTCCTGTCCTGGCTATCACTTCTTTAGGATACAGTAATGGGATAGCTGGATCAAATGGTATATCAAATTACAACTTTTTAAGGAATCACCATACTGCTTTCCACAATGGTTTTATCATTTAACAGCCCCAGAAGCAGTGTATGAGACTCCCAATCTCTCCACATCTTCACCAGCACTTGTTATTTTCTGTTTTGTTGCACTTTGTTATTAGTGCTGGGGCAAGATGCTATCTCATTGTTTTGATTTGCATCTCTCTAACAGCTAATGATCATGAACATTTCTTCATGTGTTTGTTGGCCACCTGAATATCCTCTTTGGTAAAGTGTCTATTCATGTCTTCTGCCTATTTTTTCACTGAATTGTCTTTTTGTTGTTGAGGTGTTGTAGTTTTCGATAAATTTTAGAGATAAGTCCCTTTTCAAATATGTCGTTGCTAAATTTTTTTCCCAATCTGTAGGTTCTCTTTTTACTCTTTTGAAGAAGTCTTTGACGCACATAAAAATTCAATTTTTAGAAGGTCCCATTCTTCTCATTTATCTTCTGTTGTTCATGGATTTTGGGTTATGCTTGACAATCTATTTATGCCATAAATTAGGGCCCCTAAATTTGCCCTATTTTTTTCTTGAGGAACTTTATAGTTCTAGGTTTCACATTTAAGTCTTTGATCCATCTGGAGTTAGTTTTTTTGTATGGTGGAAGGTATGGATCTTGTTTCACTTTTCGGCAAACAGATATCCAGTTTTACCAGTACATTTGTTAAAGAGGCCATCTCTTCCCCAATTAATAGACTTCATCCATTTGTTAAATATTATCTGACCATAGGTGAATGAATCTATTTCTGGGTTCTCAATTCTATTCCACTGGTCTGTTTGTTGTTGTACCAGGCAATTTTGACTGCTGTGGCTGTATAGTAGGTTTTGAGATTCAGGAGTGTGAGACCTCCTACTTTGTTCTTCAAGAGTGCTTTGCTTATGTGAAGTCTCTTTCCTTTCCATATAAAACTAGTGATTGGATTTTTTATATCCTTAAAGAATGTTGATGAGATCTGGATTGGGATTGCATTGAATACATAGATTGTTTTGGGTAGTACTGACACTTTCACAATGTTCAATCTTCCAATCCATGAGTATGGTAGGTTCTTCCATTTATGTAGATCTCTTATGGTTTCTTGAAGTAGTCTTTTCTCATTTTCTTTGTACAGGTCTTTTGTGTCTCTAGTGAGATTTATTCCCAAGTATTTTATTTTTTTGGCAGCTATTGTAAATGGTGAGAGCTCTGCTGGCACAGTGCCTAAGGTATTTGACTGCCAAGGAGAAGGCTGGTGGTTCAAACCCACCAGCCACTCCTCGGAAGAAAGGCTGGGCAATCTACTTGTGTAGTGATATTACCTCAGAAACCCCAGGAGCAGTCACCATGAGTTAGATCTGACTCGACAGCGGTGAATTTGGTTTGGAGTTATTGTAAATAGTATTGATTTCCTTTTCAGCAATCTCTTTGCTGATGTAGAAGAATCCAACTGATTTTTGGATGTTGATCTTGTATCTCACCACTATGCTAAATCTCTCAACTAGTTCCAGTAGTTTTCTTCCTGAGTCTCTTGGGTTTTCTATGTATAGGATCATGTTATCAGCAAATAGGGATAGTTTTACTTCTTCCTTACCAATTTGGATGCCTTTGACTTCCCTTTCTTGCTTTATTGTCCTGGCTAAGACTTCAAATACAATGTTGAATAGGAGTGGTAATAGAAGGCATCCTTGTCTGGTTCCTGCTCACAAGGAGAATGGTTTTTGTCTCTCTCCACAGAGAATAATGTTGGCTGTTGGTTTTTTATATATGCTCTTTATTATGTTGAGGAATGTCCCTTCTATTCCTAGTTTGCTGAGAGTTTTTATCAAGAATTATTGTTAGATTTTATCAAATGTCTTTTCTGCATCAATTGATATGATCATGTGGTTCTTCTCCTTTGTTTTATTTATGTGATGGATGATGTTGATTGTTTTTCTAATTCTGAATCATCCTTACATACCTGGTATGAACCCCACTTGGTCATAATGTATTATTATTTTTTTATATTTTGTTGGAGTCTATTTGCT
>NW_006921843.1:5094835-5108194 GCF_000298275.1 Orycteropus afer afer | reverse complement strand
ATGAGGGATATTGGTCTGTAGTTTTCCTTCTGAGTGATGTCTTTGCCTGGTTTTGGTAACAAGGTTATGCTTGCTTCATAAAATGAATTTGGGAGGATTCCATCCTTTCTATGTTCTGGAATAGATTGAGTAGGATTGGTATTGATTCTTCCCTAAACATTCGGTAGAATTCTCCAGTGAAACCATCTGGGTCAGGGCTTTTTTCGTTAGTAATTTTTTTATGACCTGTTCAATTTCTTCTTTTGCTTTGGGTCTGTTCAAATTTTCCACATCAGTCTGTGTTAGTTTAGGTAAGTAGTGTTTCTGGAAATCTGTCCATTTTTCTAGATTTTCAAATTTGTTGCAGTACAGTTCTTCATTGTATCCTGATACTATCATTTTTATTTCAGTTGGTTCTGTTGTGACATCACCCAATTTGTTTCATATTCATGTCATTTGTATTCTCTCTTTCTTTTCCTTTGTTAAATTTTCCAGTGGTTTGTCAATTTTATTAATCTTTTCAAAAAACCAACTTCTAGTCTTGTCAATTTTTTCTATTCTCTATTTTCTGTTTCATTTATTTCTTTTTCAAAAAAAATTTTACTGTGCTTTGGGTGCAAATTTACAAAGAAAATGTGTTTTACTTTCAATAATGCATGTACCTTTGATTTCACATCCCAATTACCATCCCTGACCATGACAAACTCTCCTTTCCTCCCATCCCTGTGACTACCCACTCCCTGTACCCTTCTTAACTGCACATTCCTGTCTGTCCAGCTTTCCATCTATGTGAATGCTGCCCCTCTAGTGTCTCATAGCTGATTAGTCTAAGGGGTGCATCTGCCTAGAGTAGGTGGGTGCATCGCCATGGGATAGGTGTTCTGCATGTAGGTCTTTCTATTTTTGGGCTGACAGCCAATCCCTGGGAGTGAGTCCATTTCAAGACTCAAAGGGTAACCTGGGGTCATAGTCTCGGGGGTTCCACCAGACTCTGTCTGATCAGCAATGCTGCTCATTTTTGTGTTTTTGAATTTTGTTCCAAATTTTTCCTCCCACTCTATCCAGGATCTCCAGTTTTGATCCCTTCCCAAATGGTTGGCATTGGTAGCTGGGCACCGTCCAGTTCTTCTGGTCTCGGGATCTTAAAGTCTGAGGTCCTCGAGGTCCATCTTATCCTTGGACTAATTGTCTCCAGATGCCCTGAATGTTCTTCACTCTTCTTTGATTCAGATGAGAGGAGACTGATAGTTGCATCTTAGATGGCCACTCTAAAGCTTTTAAGACCTCAGTCACTATACACCAAAGTAGGTTGTAGAACAAGATTTTTATGTACTATGTTGTGCCAATTAAGCATGATGTCCCCTGAGACCATAGTCCTGAGTCCACAGGCCCAGTGATTCTCTCTCTTGTCTCTGAGAAGTTACTACAACTTCATCTTCTGTTGCTTCTGTAATGTATGTGGCTAATTTTGTAGCACAAGTGAATATGTAAGACTATCTTCAGCCAAATCTATCCTATGTGGCTAATTTTGTAGCACAAGTGAATATGTAAGACTATCTTCAGCCAAATCTATCTTTGGTCTAGGGTATATTCCTTCCCCTACCCCCACCTGATCTTCTCACCTGTCTATACATTTATCTGTAGCCTAGTGTTTGGTGTAAGTCATAATGCAGTATTGTGCATGTACTAGTATGTGCCTCTGTTGTTTATATCTTATGTGCACTTTTAGTGTCCTTCCTTTCCCCAATGTCATCATCCTGGCCACAGACTTTCCATACCGTCTCTCCCTTCACCCAAATCAACACTGTTTCAGATATTTCTGCTTGAATCTTTATTAATTATTTCCTTCTGGTGATTGTAGACTTTTTTTGCTGCTCTTTTTCTAATTGTTGGAGATGTTGGGTTAATGTATTTTTTTGCTATAAATTGGCCTCTGATCACTGCCTTGGCTGTGTCCCAAAGACTTCAGTATGTTCTGTTTTCATTCTTGTTTGATTCAAGGAATTTTTATAATTTCATTTTTTATTTCTTCTATTACCCATTTTCAATGAGGGTGTTACTCAGTTTCCATGTGTTTGCTCTTTTTCCATTGATTTTCCTATTGTTGATTTCTAACTTTATAGCACTGTGATCTGAGAAGATGCTTTGCAGTACTTCAATGCTTTTAAATTTATTAAGGCTTGCTTTATGGCCTAACATATAGTCTATCCTGGAAATGTTCCATGTGCACTGGAAAATAATATATATTGTGCTGTTGTTAAGTGAAATGCTCTATGGATGTCTATAAGGCCAAGTTGGTGGATTGCATTGCTTAGTTTTGCATTTTTGTTGACTTTCTTTCTAGTTGTTCTATCTTTGATTGACAGTGGTGTATTAAAGTCTACTATGACTGTGTAGTCATCTATTTATCTTTTCAATTTTGCTAAAGTCTGATTTATGTATTTTGAGGCTCTTTCACTTGGTCCATAGATATTTATTATACTTATGTCTTCGTGTTCAATCAATCCTTTAATCATTGTATGTCCTTCCTTGTCTCTTATGGTGGGTTTTACCTTAAAGTCAATTTTATCAAAATTAATAATGCCACTCCTGCTCTTTTATGGTTGCCATTTGCTTGATATCTTTTTCTAATCTTTGATTTTCAGTCTATTTTTGTCATTGTCTCTAAGGTGTTTCTTGTAGATAGTATATTGATGGGTTGTTTTCTTACCCAGTCTGCAAGTCTCTGTCTCTTGAGTGCTGCATTTAATCCATTTACTTTCAGTGTAATTATTGACAAGTATGAATTTGTTGCTGTTATTTTGTTAGGTGTTTTTTCGTGGTGTTCCTGGGTTCTTTGTTCCATATAATTTTCTGTGCTGAGCTCATTTTGTTTATGAATCATGTTATCATTTCCTTCATTGCTATTGATTTACTATTTGCCAAATATTTGTGCTTACCTTCTGTTTTATTTTGATGTGAAGGTTTATCGTTTTTCTTTGAGGTTATCTTGTGATTTATAATTTTCTTCCCAAGTTTAGAACAGTTGGTCCTATCTTGCAACTCTCTTGACTTCCTCACAATTTGGAAGCTCTGTAACTACACAATTTTTTTCCTCTTTTGGGGTTGTAGTTGTCCTCATTTGCCAATTGATACCTCTGGCTCCCTGTTCACAATCTTGTAGGCTTATTTACTTTGGATACTTCCATAACTGGATTGAAGTCTGGGTTATGTCATTATGTGTGTTAATGGTCAGTTGTTGTTTCCTGTTGTTGGTTCTCTGTCCAATGGATTTCCTTTAGCATCTCTTGTAAGGTTGGTCTGGTTTTAACAAATTCCCTTAATTTCTGCTTATCCAAAATGTCCTAATTTCACCATCACATTTAAGGGACAATCTTGCTGGGTATATAACTCTTAGTTGGAATTTTTTTTTTTTTTTTTTTTCTTTCAGGGTTTTATATATACCATCCCATTGCCTTCTCAACTGCATAGTTTCAGCTGAGAAATCAGAGCTTAGTCTTATTGGCTGCCCTTTTTAGGTAACTTTTCATTTTTCCCATGCTGCTTTCAGGATTCTTTCTGTGTCTTTGGTTTTGATGAGTTTGATGATGATATGTCTGGGTGATTTTCTTTTGGCATCCATCTTGTTTGGAGTTCGCTGGATTTCTTGAATGGATATATTCTCATCTTTCATTATATCAGGGAAATTCTCTTATAACTAATCTTCCACTATTTTCTCTGTGGTTTTATTGGTCTCTTCCTATTCTGGAATTCTAATTATATGTAGATTATTCCTTTTGATGGTACCCCACATGAATCTTAAGATTTTTTCCTTTTGTTTGGATCTTTTTTCTGATTTATCCCTTTCCAAAGAAGTACTGAGGTATTTGTACTCAACCCCACTAATTCTGTCTGCCACTGATTCAATTCTACTGCTTTGCCCTTTCAATGTGCTATCTATCTGAAAATTTAGTATTAATCTTCTGGATTTCTATCTGTAGATCTTGTATCATTTCTAATTTTTCATTTATTTTGTCTTTTTGTTTTTGTATTGATTGTCTTCTGAAATTGTTCTAGGGTTTTGTCTGTGTTTTCCTCAGTTTTGTCAGTATTTTCCTTGATGTGTCTCTCAATCTGTTGAAGGTATCTAAATATAATTCTTTTGAATTCCTTATCAGGGAGTTCCAGTGATGCTTCTTCCTCAGGGATGTGTTTTGGCTCTAAATCTTGGTCCCTAGTTTCTACTGCTTTATCTTGCTTCTTTATGGGGACTGTAATAGTCTGTTGTCTCCAAAACATTGTAAAGTTTTTGTTTATATTTAATTGATGATTGTATGTTGGGGTGATTTTCCCAAGATTTTTATTTTCTTTGTTTTGTTTGGATGTATCTGAGTAGGCAGGGTACTGTGCTCCTCTATGAGCTAGTTGGCAGCACTTATGCCCTTAACACCTGTCTCCTGGTGGGTGTGATAGAGAATGAGAGTGGGTGCACAGATCTCTGTTAGCTGTTTGTGAAGAACAGTTAAGGGTGAGTCAAGCTTGTATTGGCTATCATGTATTGTTGACCAGTTGGTGCAGAGGCAAGAAGCCCTCACTCAGTAGGCAGAGCTGCATGAAGTGCAGGTGTGGTTGGGTCATACTGGCATAGTTGCTTTCTCCTACTCAGACAGAAACAACAATAAAAAAATAAATAAAAAGGAAAAACAAGAGGACAAAAACTGCATAAACACACAAGAACAATCCACAAAAAAAGAAAGGAAAAAAAAAAGTAAAGGCAATAAATAAGATGAAATATTTAAAGAAACACTTTTAAAAGACAAAAGAAATACAAATAGAGAAAAAGAAAGAAAACATAATATCTGGGGAGGAGTGATAAGAGAAAAAAGCTAGAGTAAAAGAATAGTAAAGAAAAAAATGATAAAATTGCAAAAAGACAAACAAGGGATGGGAAGAATCACAAGAAAGAAAAAAGATTTGAACCAGGAAAAGGGAAGAGGGAGAGAAAAAACACCTAGAACCTATGAGGGAAAAAGAAAGAATAAAAATAAAAAGGAAGGAAAATAAAGAAGACTTTAAAAGCAAACAAACAAAACAAAAAACCAACAGGGGGGAGGCAGGCACCCAGGTTCCCTCAGAACACAACAGACTGTGATGGAATTCCTGCTGGCCCAGAAGGTGAGTGGAGGTGAGGGATGGCCACAACTCCATTCACCAAGAAGGTGTGGGGTATAAGACTAACAAGGGGAATAGTGCACCTTTCCAATTTTCAGTCTCTGGTATGTACATGCTGCCCTCAGCAAGTGGAGCCTATTCTTAGGTCCCTAGAATCTGAATGAGAATGCTGTCACTTTAAATATTCAAAATGCCCATCACTTGTAAACATTCAAAATGGCTACATTCCCCAGAGAGCCGAAAGTCCACAGCTCCGTTTGTCTCCTTCTTTGCTGCTTCCCTTTTTAGTCATCAGCCACCACTGCAGTCATCCATGCAGCCCTTGGTGAGCAGGGTCAATTTTTAGGTTAATTCTCAGGTCCTAATACCATTTGGAAATATTCAAACTATCCATGCCATCAGGATAGCTCACAGTCTGCAGCTCTGTTTATCTCCTTACTCACTGTTTTCATTCAGGTTCTTTTAGTAGTTTGTGTTTAAGCCACTTCTGTAACCTTCCTTTCAAAAATCAGGACTCCAGGACTGTTTTCTATATCTGTGTAAATTAGTTTCTCTTTTCTTTGTTGAAGAAGGTCTGTGTAGCTTGTCTGTCTATTCTGCCATCTTACTGGAAGTCTAATGGATCCTTCTTTAAAAACACAATCAGTGTTTCTTATTGAAAAATCTATAAAATTATTAACTCTTATAACTAGAAATATTGTTTCATACTAAGAAACAGAATACAGAAGTCATTTATTGATCTCCCTTTTGGAAAAGAACAAAATTATATGAAATTTGGACATTCCCCAAAAATCAAGATTCATGTCCTTTGAAACTCTAAATACTTAAGAGTTTAAAATAACTTATATCAAGCCCATTTTATAGAATGCAAACTATCCAAGGGCATAGCTATAAAACTAAACTTTCAAAAAGATGCAGCTATCTAAGAAAAATGAAAAGAAAATAACTTCATAGCTCTACAGGTTTCCAAAACTTATGCTTTTGGAGCCATCTGTGGTTCCAATGTCTACAAAAGCAAACAGTTGCAGAACCGCGGATGAGTGCTCTGATAGAATGACAGTGGTAGCAGACACATAGAGAACAGTCAGTCACTGTCAAGACTCCCTTTCCATCTAAGCCAAGTGCTGTGATATGTAGGCTTTCAGCACAGTCCCAAGTGCCTGTGACTGAAAATTTCTTCACCAGGTCCCTCCATGAATGGGAAATGCCCAGATTCTTATTCCTTTGACAACTGTAGGACATTGAAGGTTGCTTGTTCGTGCCTCCATTGGGCTGATGAATGTTGAATCCCTGCAGGCGTCCCATGTGCTATTGAGTGCAGAAGATATGCAGGGAGACAGGAGCCATTCCTGCCTTCAGAGATCAGCAGGGGCATGACAAGTTCATACCAATTCATATCCTGGATTTTAAAAAGTAATGAATACATGCATACATACATACATACATACCTACCTACCTACCCAAATGTCAGAGAAAAGAACCTTTATTCATATTCATATTCTGAAGGCTCTATCGTCACAGGCCGTCCAAAGGATGCTTCTCTGTCCCTGGAAGAGGATGGGAGATTCTCGGAAGACAATGTTTTAGGGAAGACCCCAAGGCTTTTTGAATAAATGGAAAGAAACAATGCTCTGCTGGAGGCTGGGTGGCCACAGAGAGCTAAAGAGCTTTTAGCTAAAAGACTAAATCTTACTTGCTTCTCTGTTTCTGTTTACTTCCTAAGAAATCCCTAGGAAGACAGATGATCAGTTGATTCTCCCAGAGCATTTCCTCCTGCCCATGGAGTAGCCATAAGCCTGGGCAATCCAAAGTTAAGTCTCTCTCTAAACAAACAAACAAAAAAAAACCCACAACAGAATGGCTCTGGTGGGTGAACTAACAGGAACATAACTGACTATAAGTAGAGAAGATATCCCATAGCTCTCTTTTAGTTGTGGAGAGCCCCAAGGGCCTTCTTATCAAAACTGAAGAGCATGTCCTTTCTACAGCACAGTTTCCAGCAAGGTGCTAGGCCCATGGCGATGGAAAATCCTAGGGGTCCAGCCCCTGACAGGGCCTAGCTCTGTGCTCCCTGGACACCTCAGAGAGACGACAGATATAATTTGCAAACATACAAGACAATATTTTTAAAAGTGGTAAAATAGGTTGTGTTGTCTTTTAAGATTTTAAAAAAAAAAAAGGGAGGGAACAGGGAAGAACTAAGATAGGAGCCCATGTTGTAGCTATTATGATCATGGCACAAAAGTCAGAGTTCCTGGCCTGTAAACTTCATCTCTCATACCAAACCCACTGCCACTGAGTTGATTACCACTCATAGTGACCCTATAGAACAGATAATACAATAATAAGAAAACAGACTGTAGAAATGAAACTGCTCCCTTCTATATATCAAGTTCTTTCTGAGACTTTAGCAAGATTGGTTCAAATGGAAAATACACCACTGACATTTCTTCCTGGAGGATATAGCTTTTATGGCTGAAAACTTCCCCCAGCCTCTGGGGTCAGCATCCTGGTTAGCACCACAATGAGTGGCTCAAAAACTCATTCACTTACCAAACCTTCCATAAGCCCTTAACACGTGGGTGCCAGCCATGGACTTACAATGAACTTGAATTAATGGCCTGCCATGTGGCTTGGTAAAATCGGGACTGTACCACTTTATTTGTTAAGCTTGGGCTTCTCAGCCTCAGCAGCCAGGAGCTGTCTGAGTGAAGAAAAGCCTCTAGTTCCACTGGGCCGGGAACAGGAGGCAGAGCTGGACCCCAAGGTTGAGGGACTTTTACCCAGCCCCTAGAAGCCTGGCACTTTGAACTTGGACTTAAAGCCTCCAAACTGTGAGAGAATAAAGTCCTGCTTGTTAAGGGCATCCCACTGATGGTTTATTCTTGTCAGAGTGGCACTAGGTAACCAGAACACCCCCCCTTTTTTTTGTTTGTTTTCTTCCTCTCCCTCCTTTTCTTTTTCTTTTGATCCTGCAAAGAAGGTACCCTGCCCACTGCCAGCTCTATGTTCAATAGTGCCTGCCCCTGAACCTTCGCATTTGGCAGTGCATGCTCCCACAGAGAGAGAGAGCGCCACATTCCTGCTGCAGCTAGCAATTGTGCAAATACTGTGTTGCTTTTCTTTTTTCTCTCTGTTTTTTTTTTCCATAGTAGATCTTCTCTCTTCCCCCACCCTTGTTTTTCCTTCTTTTCTTCTTCTTCTTCCTTTTCCTTTCCTTTTCTTCTTTTGCTTTATTCCCCCAGCAGTTGGGAGCCAGAGACCCTACCCAGCTACACTTGGCACACCTGTTACCCTAAGCACTAGGCGAGCACCACCACCCACTCCAGTATCACTGAATCAGTGACAGATGGTGAACAACACCTGCCAACCCTGCACTCAGCTACTCTACACTACCAACAATCAAAGACTTATGCCCACACTCCCAACAACTTCCAAGTACATCTGAAGACAGGTAATGAGTGTCCCACTATGACCAAGCTAGCCAACAGAGTAGCAGGTCTGCCCTATTGCCCAGATATATAGAAGAATTCAAAAACACAACAAAAGAACAAACTGATAAAATGAATGGAAAACTAGAAACCATACCAAACAGCAAATATGAGTCAAAATTAGTATTAAACTTCAGAAAGAAGACAATATGCTGTAAGGACAAAGGAGTAGAATGGAATCAATGAAAGAAAGATTTATGAAACTGAAAATAAAACTCTTAATACTAATCTGTTAGAAGAACAACCAGTGGGGGGGGAAAAAAAAAAAAAAAACTCCTAAGAATTATACAGAACACCATCAAGAGAAATAACATACATAATTGGAACTCCAGGACAGGAAGAGACCAAAAAAAAAAAAAAAAAGCACAGAGAAAACTGTCTAAGATTTGTTGGAATGAAACATCCCTAATACCATGAAAGACAAGAAGACAAGAAGATATGCATTCAAGAATCTCAACAAACCCCAAATAGGACAGACCCCAAAAGAAAATCAACAAGACATATCATAATTAAACTTTCCAAAACCAAAGCAAAAAAACTCCTGAAAGAAACTTGGGAGAAATGAAAAGTCACCTACAAAGGAAAACCAATGAGACTAAACTCTGATTCCTGGGCAGAAAGCAATAGGATGACATATAGAGAACTTGGGGGGGGGGGGGGGGGCACTAGCAAGCAAGAATTATATATCCAGCAAAACTGTCCCTGAAATACAAAATTAGGGTACTTCCATATAAAGAGAAATTAAGAGGATTTGTAAAAAACAGGCCAACCTATAACAAATGCTACAGGGAGTCCTTTGGACAGACAACCAACAATGGCACACAACCACCTGAGATTAAGACACAAGACAACAGCATGTTGTTGTTAGGTGCCATCAAGTCAGCTATGACTTATAACAACTATATGCACAACAGAACAAAACACTGCCTGATCCCCTGCCATCCTCACAATCCTTGCTATAACTGAGCCCATTGTTGCATCATACTACATATCATTGAGAGTCTGCTTATTTTTGCTGACCCTCTACTTTACCAAGCATGATATCATTTCTCCAGGGGACTGGTCCCTTCTGATAACATGACCAAAGTAGATGAGATGAAATCTGGCTATTCATCCTTCTAAGGAACATTCTGGCTGCACTTTGTCCAGGATAGATTTGTTCATTCTTCTGGCTGTCCATGGTACTTTCAGCATTCTTCACCACCACCACAATTCAAATACATCAATTCTTCTTTGGTATTTTGTACTCATTACTAAATTTTCACAAGCATATGAGACTACTGAAAATATCATAGCTTGAGTCACATGCATCTTAATAAGTGACTCTTGGCTCTTTTACCCTTTTGCACAGATTTGCCCAGTGCAATACATCATCCAATTTCTTGACTGCTGCTTCCTTGGGCATTGATTGAGGATCCAAGTAAAATGAAATCTGAGACAACTTCAATCTTCTTTGATGTTGCACTCTGGTACAGTTGTGAGGATTTTTCCTTTCTTTATGTTGAGGTGCAATCCATACTGAAGGCTGTATGTAGTCTTTGATCTTCATCAGTAAGTGCTTCAAGTCATCTTCACTTTCAGCAAGCCAAGTTGTGTCCTCTACATATCTCAGGTTGTTAATAAGTATTCCTCCAATCCTGATAATCACATTCTTCTTCACACAGTCCAGCTTCTTAGATTTTTGCTCAGCATACAGATTAACTAAGTATGGTGAAAGGATATACGCCTGACACACAGCTTTCCCGATTTTAAACCATTCGGTATCCTCTTGTTCCAGGTTCCACATGGGCACAACTAAGTGTTCTGGAATTCCCATTCTTTACAATGTTATCCATAATTTGTTATGATCCATACAGTAAAATGCCTTTGCATAGTCAATAAAACACAGGAAACATCTTTCTGGTATTCTTTGCTTTCAGGCAAGATCCATCTGACATTACCAATGAGATATCCCTTGTTTCTTGCCCCCTTCTAGATCCAGCTAGAATTTTTGGCAGTTTCACGTCAATGTACTGCTGCTACCCAGATATCCAAGTATCAAAAATGAAATAATCCTACAAGACTGAAAACAGGGAACTACAGACATCAATTTGTAAACAGTGACAACTACAAAGCAAAAATATGGAAGAAATGGTGTAGTTACAGAACTTCAAAAGGAGAGGAAGCCAATATGTTTATCACAATAAAATGGACTGTTTTAAACTTGGGAAGAAAAAATAAATTAAATGTCAATCACCAAGAAAATTAATAAACCTCACCAAAATATAAAAGAAAACTATAAAGTCTCAGTAAACATGATAACAACAGCAAATAAGGAAATTCTAAGAAAATCTGTAAACAAAATGGACTCACCATAGAAAAATATATGGAACAAAGAAATCATCAACATTAAAAGAAAAAAAGCAAAATAAGAGCAAAGTCATATCTAGCAATAATTACACAGACTGCAAATGCATTACTTGCACCAGTCAAGGGACAGAGAGTAGCCAAATGGCTAAGAAAACATGACCCATCAATATGCTGTCCAAAAGAGACACACATTAGATGCACAGACAAAAATAAGGTAAAAATCAAAGGATGGAAAAACATATCAAGCAAATGGCAATCAGAAAACAGCAGGAGTGGCAATATTAACTTAAGGCAAAAAACAGCAAATCTAAACATGGAAGGACATTATACAATGATCAAAGGGTCAATCCAACAAGAGGACAGACTTTCCATAATAAATATCTACACATCCAATGAAAGCGCCCCAAAATACATAAATCAAATTTTAACAAAATTGAAAAGAGAAATAGACTACTCCACAATAATAGTGGGAGACTTTAATATACCTCTTTCAATGAAGGATAAAACAACTAGAAAGGAACTCAGTGAAGACACAGAAGATCTAAACAACACAATCAACCAACTAGACATTATAGACATATACAAAACACCCCAATCAACATCACATTATACATTCTTTTCCAGGCACATGGAACATTCTCTGGAATATGACTTGTGTTAGGCCACAAAGCAAGTGTCAATAAACTTAAAAGCACTATAGTACTACAAAGCATCTTTTCTGACCAAAATTATACAAATTTAGAAAACAACAGGAAGATCAAGAAAAAAAATCAAATATATGGAAACTTTAAAAATTCCTTGACTCAAACAAGAATGAAAACACAACACACCAAAATCTTTTGGGCACAGCAAAAGCATTTTCAGAGGACAACTGATAGCAATAAATATACATTGTCAAAAAAGAACCAAAATCTACACCTTAACTCAGTAACTCCAATAATTAGAAAAAGAACAGGGAAAAAAAAGCCTAGAGTCACCAGAAGAAACATAATAAAGATTCAAGCAGAAATAAATGAAACAGAAAAACAAAAGAAAGAATACTACTAGAAGTTGATACTTTGAGATGATTAATAAAGTTGACAAACCACTGCAAACTTAACAAGGGAAAAGAAGGAGAAGATGCAAATGATATGAAAGAGAAATTAAATAGGCAACGTCTTAATAGAACCAACAGAAATAAAAAAGATAATAACAGAATACAAGTAAGAACTGTGCTCCAAAATTTGAAAACCAAAAGAAATGGACAAATTTCTGGAAACACACCACCTATCCAAACTAATGCAATCTGAGGTAGAATATTTGAACAGACTCATACAAAAGAATAAATTTAACAGGTCATTAAAAAAATAAAAATCCAAACAAAATAAAATTCTGTCCCATGTAGCTTCACTGGTAAATTCTACCATACATTCAGAGAAGAGCTAACATCAATTTTACTCAAACTACTCCAGAACGTAAAAAAGGATGGAATCCTCCCAAACTCATTATATGATGCAAGCATAACCCTGACACCAAAAACAGGCAAAGATATCACCAAAAAAAGAAAATTACAGATGAATATCCCTCACTGACACTCAAGCAAAAATATACTAAAACCCAAAACACCAAACTTACTGTTATCGAGTCGGTTCGACTCATAGCAACCCCTCCTTGAGTTTCTGAGGTGGTGTCTCTATGGAATTAGATTGCCCAATCTTCCTTCCAAGGAGTGGCTTGTGAGTTTGAACCACCAGCCTTCTGGTTAGCAGTCAAATGTCTTAGGCACTATGCCACCAAAGCTCCTAAAAATATACTAGTCAATAGACTCCAACAACATATCAAAAAATAACACATCATGACAAACTGGAATTCATACCAAGTATGCAAGGATGATTCAACATTAGAAAACAATCAACATAATCCACCACACAAATAAAGCAAAGGGAAAAGAAAAAGAAAAAGGGATCATATCAACTGATGCAGCAAAGGCATTCAACAAAGTCCAACACCACTTCTTGATTAAATAAATAAATAAATAAGTCGACATAATTAAGGCACATGCAAAAAACCAACAGTTAACATTGTTCTCAATGGAGAGAAATGGAAAGCATTCCCCTTGTGAACATAAACCGGACGCAACTAATATTGTAGTGGAATTCCTAGCCAGGGCAATAAGGCAAGAAAGGAATTAAAAAGCAGTCAAATTGGTAAAAAAAAAAAAAAGAGAAAAAAGTAAAATTATCTCTATTTGCAGATGATATGATCCTATACATTGAAAATCCCACAGACAGAACAAGAAAACTACTGAAACTAATCAAGGGATTTGGCAAAGTGGCAGGATCCAAGATCTATATACAAAAATCAGTCGGATTCTCGAAGAGTATGAAGGGATGGACACTGGGAGGAGGTA
>NW_006921843.1:5086302-5089113 GCF_000298275.1 Orycteropus afer afer | reverse complement strand
AGTGTTTCTTTGCTATTCATAAGGTTTTCTCTCTCCAATTCTTTGAGAAGTGGATGGCCTCTTCCTTCTTCCTAGTCTGTCTCAGTCTGTAAGCTGGGCTGGTACCTGTGTACCATGTGCACCCCGCTGGGTTTGAAACACCAATAGCTCAGCCTCAAAACTCACATCAACACGTCACCATGGTAGGACAAACCGACAGACATGTTTGTCTCCCTGTTGGAAACCTCTCGTACCACACTTACCTGTGTTGCTGCAGCTGGCTCCCTCTGTCCAGGTTCCTGGGCTTTTAATCCCCTTTCTCCCGCTCTCCCATCCTGCTGCTTTGGGTGTGCCTGGGTTCTCTCTCCTCACCTGGACCCCTGCGGCTGACTGCTCCTCTCTCCTGGTTCCTGGGCCTTTTAATCTCCTTTCTTCCACTCTCCCGCCCTGCTGTTTTGGGCGTGCCTGAGTTTCTTCTCCTCACCTGGATCCCTGTGGCTGACTGCTCCTCTGTCCAGGTTCCTGGCTTTTAATCCCCTTTCTCCCATTCTCCTGTCCTGCTGCTTTGGGCGTGCCTGCGTTCTCTCTCCTCACCTGGATCCCTGCAGCTGACTGCTCCTCTGTTCTGAATGGGACTATACCTATCAATATATATATATAAGCTTGACAGAGGCTGTTTCTACATGTGTATCTATATGTGCTGCAAATATGTTCATGAATATAGTAGAGAATATAGTGGGCAGAATTATGAAAACTCCATAGCCATAATCAAACACTTTGAGGGAATGACACACTGAGCCTGGGGGCTCAGGACCATCATCTTGAGGGACATCAAAGTCAAATGTCATAACATACTCCAAAAGGCAATGTTCCATATCATTCTTTGGCAATCAGCAAATGGGGTCTTAAAAGTTTGCAAGTGGTCATCTAAGGTACAACTATTCATCTCTCCCCACCTCGTGCAAAGAAGAGTGAAGAAAATCAAAGACACGAGGAAACAATTAGTCCAAAGAACTAATGGACCACACAAACACCAGCCTCACCACGAGACTAGAAGAACTAGATGATGTCCCGCTACCACTGCTGACTACTCTAAAAGGGATCACAATAGGAGGTCCCAGATAGAGTGGGAGAAAAAATGTAGAACAAAACTCAAAATTATAAAAAAGACCAGACTCACTGATTTGACAGAAACTGGTAGAACCCCTACGACTATGGCCCTTAGACACCCTTCAAGCCTGGAACTGAACTGGTCAACTTTCAGCCAAACAACAGACAAATCTATACGGTGAACAATAACACCAGGAAGGTATGCACTCCTCAGAACAATCAACAATACAAAATCAAAAGGACAGCATTTGCCCAAGAATAAAGCTCAGAAGGCAAGGACAAGAAAGAATGACAAAGGCAAATGGTCAACATAGGAAGTGTCTTAGGCTCAGTTCTCTGGAGAAGCAAAACCAGTGAAGCTAATATATATATAGAGAGAGATTTATCTCAAGGAAATGGCTCATACAGTTGTAAAGGCTGCCAAGTCCCAAGTCCATGTGTCTGACATCAAGCTGAATGCTTCTCCTGACTAACATAGTTGTAGGGGCTGACAAACCCAAGATCAGCAGGCAATACAGCAGGTTGCTGGCTGCAGAAGCTGACCAATCAAATATCAGAAGTTAAGATGGCAAGCTGCTATTCACTCACAGGCTGCAAAAGCAACAATCCCAAAACTGGCAGATAATATGACAAGCCACTGGTTCATGTACAAGAACAAGAGGGCAGATGATGATGAGCCAAATGCAGGATCCAGATTGAGCAAAAAGTTAGAGAGCTTGGCCAGGATGTCCAAATATATTGGAGCCAGGACACACCTTTAAGGAAACACCTTTTCAACTGATTGGCTGCTCTAGCAAATCTCATCATGGGAGCTGATTACATCTTAACTGCTAAACTACTGAGAATTATGGCCTAGCCAAGTTGACATACAACATTAACTGTCACTGTCCAGCCCTTGTTGTACACATCTCCTTAAACTATACATAATCTCTAAACAAAGACAATTATAAAGTTGTACTTGCATATAACATAATACAACGAACATATATAAAACCAAAAACACATTAGCCTCATTTACATCTTAAATTTCTGCAAAAAGGGCAGGGAGGACACATGTTCTGACCTCCTCTAATCCCACAAGAGGAAGACAGGATTAAGAGCAGTAACCCAGGGCCTATTACTGCAAGGCCAGACATGCTGCCTCCCTCCAACCCTTCCACCAACCGTTCCTCCCAAAGCACCCACCACCTCTCTCCTGGGTTCGATAATTCGCTGCAGTGGCCACACAGAGCTCACAGATTATGGGGTTTATTAGGGAAGCACCACAGTCTACAATTCAAGTTCAGGAAAAAACGCTCAGTCTCTCTACCAGCCCACCGTCCCTCAGCCTACAGTCTCTCACAGTCTCTTTCCCAGCAGTGCTGGTCCCTCGGTGTTTCACTCAGCAATGCGTGTCTCTTGCGCCTCTTTCCCAGCAGCATGTGTCTCTTTCCGGGGTGCGTGTCTCTTTCAGCAGCACGTGTCTCTTGTAGCTGCATGTCTCTCGCAGGAGCGCGTCCTTCCTCAGCCAGCAGTAAGAGAGACTTCTGCCTCTAGGAGGCCTCCTTTTGAGCTTGGCAGAGTGGCCAAGCTAGTCAATCATAGCATCAGAACGCTAAGCACGTGAGAGAGAGTGGGAACCTCCCAGAACATTGTATTGTGCCACGCCCAACAGAAATAACCCAGGTGGACAACTTCAGCAATCAGGAGCTCCTCAGTTGCTCATAGAAAATCCCACCTTGG
>NW_006921843.1:5083042-5086202 GCF_000298275.1 Orycteropus afer afer | reverse complement strand
GTATGAAAAGTGAATTTACTCTGTAAATCTTCACCCAAATCCTAATTAAAAAAAAAAAAAAAAATCAGTCGGATTCTGTAAAATGGTATAACAAGTGTGGAAAACAGTAAAGCACTTCCTTAAAAAGTTGGAAATAGTAGAGTAGTAATCCCACTACTAGGAATATATTCTAAAGAGGTGAGATCCAATATATGCACACCCATGTTCACTACAGTACAATACACAATAACAAAGAGATGGAAACAACCTAAGTGCCCATCAACAGATAAATGGATATCCAAACTATAGTATGTACACACAATGGAATACCATGCAACATTAAAGAATAATAAAGAATCTGCAAATCACCTCATAACAGATGAACTTGGAAGGACACTATGCTAAGTGAAATAAGTAAATTACAGGACAAATATTTTATGAATCCATTATTATAAAAAATTAAAGGAAGGTTTACACAGGGAAGGAAATTTCCTTTGCTGCCTGGCTACCATTGTCAACCACTTGGAGGGGGATCTAAGTAGGAGATCCTGGATAAAGAGGGAGAAAAATGTGGAACAAAACTCAAAATTATTTGGGGAAACAAAAAAAGGGGGACCAGGTTTGCTGGTCCAATAGAGCCTGGTGGAACCACTGAGACCATGGCCCCTAGCTGCCCTTCAGATCTGGAATTGAACCCACACCTGTGGCTTCCAGTCAAACAAAAGACAGGCATATGAGTTGAACATTTACCTGAGATAGATACACTCCTTGGAGAGAACAATCATGGGAGAAAGAAGGGCTGTTTATGCACAGGGAGACAGCTCAGGGGGCAGGAGTGTGTGGAGGGGTGGACACAGGGAATAGGTAACTATGGGGAGGAAGTGGGAGGGGAGCTGTTCCATTGGGGTAAACTGGAGTCAATGTCATGAGACAAAGTGTATGTGAACTGCTGTATGGAAAGTGAATTTGCTCTGTAAACTTTCACCCAAATCACACAAAAGAAAGTTATAAAAGATAGTAATAATAAAATAACAAATTTAATAACTCAAAAAAAGGAATTTATTAACATGCCAACCACATGCCAGGAACCACACTAGGTTCTTGGAATGCAAAAGAAAACAAGACAAACAGAGTTCTGCCCTCATAAAGTCTGCAGTCTAGTTGGAGAGACAGACAAAGAAGCAGTCCAACAAGTACACTAGTCACCAACTGTGCTAAGCACTCTGAAGAAATAACCAAAGGTCTGAAATGATAAGACCTGGGAACCCCTCCATAAGTTAGGGTATCTTTATAAGGCCTTTTTTGGTGGTGGCACCAGGGATAAGTCATGGGATAAGATGTACCCCTCATATGGTGGGATGAGAATGGCACTTTACCTCTGTGGTCTTCCTCTCAATTACCCACAACCCTAATCTAAGCATGAGAAAAACAACAGACAAACCTAACCTGAGGAGCATTCCACAAAATACATGACAAGTACTTCTGGAAACTGCCAAGGCAATGAAAAAGAAAGTCAGAGAATCTAGCCCAGCCAAGAGGAGCCTACAAAGACAAGATGATGAACAAGATGCCCAAACTTCCTTCCAAGGAGTGGCTGGTGGATTTGAACTGCCAGCCTTCTGGTTAGCAGTCAAATGCCTTAGGCACTACGCATACTATCTTGCCCTAGCATTAATAGCAAAACTCAAAAAAACAGAAAACAACAAATGCTGACAAGAGTGTGGAGAGAGTGGAAGCCTCATACACTGCTGGTGGGACTGTAAAATGGTACAACCAGTGTGGAAATCAGTATGGTGCTTCTTTTAAAAATTGGAAACAGAAATATCATATGACCTGATGACCCCACTACTAGGTATATCCATCCTAGAGAAATAAAAGCCATGATATGAACAGATATGTGCACACTCATATTCATTGCAGCATTACTCACAATAGCAAAAAAAACGAAAACAACATACCAAAAACCAAAAAGAAACTCACTGCTGTTGAGTCAATTTGGAGTTATAGCAACCCCTCTTTGTGTTTCCAAGGTGGTATCACTACGGAAGTAGATTGCTCAGTCTTCCTTCAAAGGAGTGGCTGGTGGGTTTGAACCACCAGCCTTCTGGTTAGCAGTCAAATGCCTTAGGCACTACACCAGCAGAGCTCATAAGTTCCCCATTAATGGGTGAATGAATGGATATCAAACTATGATACATACATACAATGGAAAACTACTCAATGTTAAAGAATAACAATGAAGCTGCAAAACAACACAGATAAACCTAGAAGACCTTATACTAAGTGATATTTGTCAACCACAAAAGGCCAAATACTATATGAGACCACACTATAAAAATCAAGAAAAGGTTTACACACAGAAAGTTATCACTTTGAAGGTTACCAGAGGAAGGAGAGGGAGGTTAAATCACTAACTAGAAGGTACCAAAAAGAAACCAAACTCACTGCCGTGGAGTCAGATCCAACTCATAGAGACCCCTCCTTGGGTTTCCAAGGCGGTATCACTACAGAAGTAGATTGCCCAAACTTCCTTCCAAGGAGTGGCTGGTGGGTTTGAACCACCAGCCTTTTGGTTAGCAGTCAAATGCCTTAGGCACTACGCCAATATACAATAAGGAGGAGATCAGCAAAAAATGATCAAGGCAAAAGACATTCACTGGGAGGAGGCAAAAGAATTAAGGCAACAAAGGAAAATACTACTACATACACAATCCCACAAAAACAGTAACAACAATAATCTACGAGTAGATACATAGATAGATACTCAAGCTGAATAGGGGTGGGAATGTGAATGGAACTTTGTTGTTGTTGTGAGGTGCCATCGAGTTGTTTCCAATTCAGCAACCCCATGCACAGCAGAACGAAATACTGCCCGATCCCACGCCAGCTCCATGACCCCTTCTAAACTTGAGCCCATCATCACAGCCACTGTGTGAATCCATCTCGTTGAAGGCCTCCCCCTCTTTCGTCGACCCTCCATGCTACCAAGAATGACATCCTTCTCCAAGAAATGGTCCCTTCTGATAACATGACCAAAATAGGTGAGACAAAGTGTGGCCATTCTTGCTTCCAAGGAGCATTCTGGCTTCACTTCCTCCAGGACAGATCTGTTAGTTCTTTTAGCAGTCCATGGTACTTTCAGCATTCTCCGCCAGCACCACAACTCAAAAGCATCAACTCT
>NW_006921843.1:5068845-5077707 GCF_000298275.1 Orycteropus afer afer | reverse complement strand
AGAAAATCCCACCTTGGAGTTTACAAAGACTTATGGGTAGAAAAGCCACACTAAGTAATTTACTACACCACAATTTCATAAGTGACCCACCATCCATTGCCATTGAGTCAATTCTGACTCATAGCAACTGCCATTGGGTTTCTAAGCCAGTAAATCTTTATGGAAGCAGATTGCCTCATCTACCATCTGCAGAGTAGCTGGTGGGTTTAAACATCAATCTTCTGGTTGACAGTTAAATGCCTCAGGCACTGTGCCACCAGAAGTCCTTGTTTCATAACTGAAGAAAACAAAAATATTTGATGTGCACATGCAAGGAAGAAATACTCGTAACAATCACAGTCCTCATTTCTTCAAGGGTCACATGGTCATAGCAGGTATTTAGAACTATCTTCTATCACTTATTCCATATTCCCTTTGCCCTCAGCAAGCATCTCAGCTGATTACGGTTCTTTTTCACCTTAAAAAAAAAAAAAAAAAAAACCCACTGCCATCAAGTTGATACTGACTCACAGTGAACCCTATTGGGTTTCCAAGATGGTAAATCTTTACAGAAGTAAACTGCTCATCTTCCTTCCATGGAGCAGCTGGTGGGTTTGAACTGTCAACCTTCTGGTTAGCAGTCAAATACCTTAGGCACTGTGCCACCTCTTCTACTATCTGAGAATCTGGACTATATGAAGAAGAATGCAACATCAGGATTGGAGGAAGACTCGTTAACAAACTGCAATATGCAGATGACACAACCTTGCTTGCTGAAAATGGAGACGACTTGAAGCACTTACTGATGAAGATTAAAGACTACAGTCTGCAGTAGTAGACTATTGGAATACTCCTTAGAAACAAGAATAACTAGACTTTGTCTTATCTAATTTGGTCATATTCTCAGAAAGGACCAGTCTCTGGAGGAGGGTATCATGCTTGGTAAAGTGGCGGGTCAGCAATAAAAGGGAAGATGCTCAATGAGATGGATGGACATAGTGGCTACAATGATGGGCTCCAGCACAGCAAAAATTGTGAGGATGGCACAGGACTGGGCAGTGTTTTATTCTGTTGTACATAAGGTCACTATGAGCCAGAGCCAACTCAATGGCACCTAACAGCAAAAACAACTATCTCAGCCACCACTGGCTCTTTCTCTTTCCTGGATTGAGACCAAAATTCTCAGCACAGTGCCCAAGACTATCCACATATGGCCTCTTCTGGTAATGCCAAACACAGATAGAGCCACCATTCCCGAAGACAGCTATGTGCTGAAACTCAGCCCTCAGCCATCAGTGACACACCACGACCAGCCAATGAGTTTTGAAGTAGGATGACTGCTGCTACATTGTGAAGATTGCAATGAATGTCACAAAACAAAATGTGCACAAATTGCTGAATGGAAAAACCAATTTGCTCTAACATTTGCTACTAACATTTCCCTAGGAGCTCTGGTAGCATAGTGCCTAAGGCACTTGACTGCTAACCAGAAGGCTGGCGGTTCAAACCCACCAGCCACTCCTCGGAAGGAAGGTTGGGCAATCTACTTCTGTAGTGATACTGTCTCAGAAACCCAAGGAGGGGTCGCTATGAGTCGGGTCCAACTCGATAGCACATAACAACACTAACATTTCCCAAGGGTCTCAAATCACAATAAAAAGTTATAAATAAATAACTGAATTTACACTCAGGTATAAAAAAATGTTTGTATTTAATTTGAAAATAAGCAGTTTTGTGTAGCACAGTAAGAGATTGCCAAAACTGATCCAGCATATACATCTCTAATACCATAAATTTTCTCTCTGTAGCCAGTTTCCAAAGTCAAGCATATTGACTCAAGAAAATACCACATTTGAAGACTGGGGAAGCCCT
This sequence comes from Orycteropus afer afer, assembly GCF_000298275.1. Classification (NCBI taxonomy): domain Eukaryota; kingdom Metazoa; phylum Chordata; class Mammalia; order Tubulidentata; family Orycteropodidae; genus Orycteropus; species Orycteropus afer. The sequence continues at coordinate 5,075,856 of NW_006921843.1, read as the reverse complement.
GGCCTTTTATGTTCAGACACTCCTAGGCTATGGAGCAGGAGGGGTTCAAATCCCCTCTTAGCCATTCTTAACACTTGACCATCTCCCACTGAGTCTACTGACATTTCCCAAGGGTCTCCCATGGCCTTGGGACAACTGCTATCTACTTTCCGCTCCTGCTTCTGGCCATCCCTATAACCAAAATCTCCACAAACCACCAGGAAAAGTGGTTTATTTTCCTGCTAGTGGCTCCTCTAGTATGTTATGATGGCTAGCCTAGTTCTGCCTCCATTGGCTTTGAAGACAGCACAAAAAACTGTTCCTTTCCCTCTGAGCTCCAACCCTGTGAGGAGGAGAATCAGGCCTAAATAAGGCTGGAAATGGTGCTGTCAAGAAACTGAACAGGGATGGAGTCCTGGCAGATGGACACCACCCACAGCCCAGCAGGCATTCTCTCCTAGATTCAGGAAATGAAGAGGTTTGACCCCCCTGCTGAGAATTCGCATTTCCACCCCAGATATACTGAATCAGAATCTACATATAGTATATCTGGGGTGAAAATGCAAATTCTCAGCAGGGAGTCAAAAGGGAATGAGTCAGATCAAAGCCCTGCAGGATCATCATCCAGGGAAGGTTCAGACCTAGCTCCATCCACCAGCAGAGGGCAGCATGGGGTCACTACACATCACCCTCCTGCTCCCTTTCCCATAGGCTATAGGCAGGACAAGGCAGTAAAGAAAGGTCACAGCACCACCCACCCACCCCCAGGGTGCCCAATGTTGGTACTTCCATCCTAACAGCACACAGGGTTGCCTCATAAAGTAAGAAAGTAATGTGCATTTCCACAAACACATGCTAAACACGCTGTGGTAGTTATGTTTGTGTATCAACCTGGCTGGGCCTGCTTGAGTGGCTGGGCAACTGGTGGTAGTTATTCCCCATGATGAGACTGACAATCAACACCATGGTGGGATCTACCACAAGCAGCTGAGTAGCTGTCTCTGGTATGTGGTCTGCTTCCTATAAATAAGGAGAAGCCTTGGGAATGGTCTCTAGCTTATGGCACGCTTGGACCCTGCATGTAGCCGTGTCTTTGTTGAGCAGCCTGCTGTGCTCTGCCGATCTTGGGACTTCCAATGGACTTGAACTAATGGCCTGCTGTGTGGTTTGGTAACATTGGGACTGTGCCTTTTTACTTGTCAACCTTGAGTTTTTCAGCCTCAGCAGCCAGCAGCCATCTGAGTGAAGAAATGCCTCTAGCTCCAATGGGCTGGGAGCAGGAGGCAGAGCTGGACCCCAAGGTTGAGGGGCTTTCACCCAGCCCCTAGAGCCTGGTACTTTGAACTTGGACTTAAAGGATCCAAACTGTAAGAGAATAAACTCCTGTTTGTTAAGGCCATCCCATCTGTGGTATATTCTTGTCAGAGCGGCACTAGGTAACCAGAACACACACACTGATAGCTACAATGCCCTGAGCAAAGGTTCTAGATTAAAATGCTGAGAAATAACGTGGGGGGAAAAAAAAATCAATGAAATGGGCAAAGTGATTTAGGAATCTAAATCAGCAAAAGCAACTCTCTACTGTTTGTCACAGAAAGCACCAAGAATTCACAGTGTTTGGCAGCCTTTGAGAGGTGCAACAGCCCATGCTAAGGCTAGAGCACAAATGAATGGGAACATATTTTTGTTTAATGGCTTCTGGGCTTGACTCATCCCCACCAGTGCTCACTTCCTGAGAAATATCTTGGGTAACCAGCATCCCTAAAGGTCTATGCCACCCCTACCATCTACAGGGGAGAACTCTGAGAGCCATGACTGTGCCTGACACTTCCCACCTCCACCTCACTCCACCTGATTGTGCATCCTTGGGGCCACCACTACTATCTGCAGCCCCCCATTTTAGGGGAAGGAGCAAACACCACCATGCAGCCTGCTGGCATAGGAGTCCCCAACATCATCACCACCACAGTCACTGACATCACCCAAAGTGACTACCTACTTCCATGAGTAGAGACACAGTCCCCGGGAGGAGATCCCTTAAACCTCCTGCTGGAGCTGCTGCTGACCCCCAGGGTGGAGCAGCAGACAAGCCACCTCTTCTAATGGCCCACGTGCTGATGATCACCTTGGGTGAGCACGCAGTGAACCCACAAGATGCCCGGAGATCCCCACCATCCTTGCCCAGAGAAACTTCCCCACCAGACCCCTCTCCTCAGGCCTTCCCCAACCACTTGGGTGGGAAAAACCACATCTACTGGCCACCAGCCACACAATTCCAGGCAGAAAAAATATCCAGAAGAGCTTCCCAGTCTACAGGAGTCCCTGTTAAAGGGCTAAACCCCAGAGTGGGAAGGCAAGGGGATTCCCTAAAGGGTCATAAGAGACCCTAGCAGCCCAAAGAGCTGACTAATCAAGAGCCTCCAAATAGGCCATCAACAGACAGGCATAAATACTGGGAAGGAAAGGTCAACATCAGTAAATAATTCCCCAATGAGAAAATCCAAGAGAATGCACTTACAAACTATTTAATAAAGAGATTTCAACAACTTGGGCAGATAGCTAAATATTCAGAAGATAACCGCTTTATGACATTCCAGTCACAATCATAGAAAACAAGGAGGAAAAACAATCCCACTGGCAATAGCAACAAGGGCTATGAAATAAACAAACAAACAAACAAAAAAAAAAAACCTAATTGCTGTCGAGTAGATTTCAACTCACAGTGACTCCTTGGGTTACAGAGAAGAACTGAGCTCCATAGGGTTTTCTTAGCTGTAATTTTTAAAATGCAGATTGCCAGGCCTTTCTTCTGCAGCACCACAGGGTGGATTCAAACTGTCAACTTTTTAGTTGGCACCCAAGTACAAACCGTTTGTACCACCCAGGGAACTTTATACCTAGGAATAAATCTAACAATAAATATACAAAGCTATTATGAATGGAGCTGTTGCTGTTGTTAGCTGCTATCAAATCAGACCCAACTACTAGCAACTTCATGCACAATAGGATAGAACCAATAAAACACTGGTAAAGATGTAAAAGTCCCTCTTAATAAATCAAAATAACCAAATGAGAAGATACTATTATAAAAATGTCTTTTCCCCAAAATAAACCTATAAAGCAATCTCAATCAAAATCCCAGATTTTAGAGGGAACACGTCACTCTAAAGTTTAATAAACTCCAACAAACATATGATAAAGACTAGAGAAAAATGGATTAAGAAAATGGAAATGGCCCTTTAAGATAACAAAGTACAATAAAGAGCTACAGTCATTTAAACAGTGGATGTTGTCAGAAGAATAAAGCAGTAATTTAGAATACACCAGAACATAGGAGCCACTTAGTATATTACAAATATGTACCTCAAAAGTGAAGTAAAGATGAGTTACTAATAAATAATGTTGAAAGTCTGAATGTTTATATAAAAAATTAAGTCCTCAATTCACAAGTCTCAGAATAAATTCCAGATGAATAAAAGTTGCAAATATAAAAATATCTGAACTATCAAGTTTTAGAAGAAAATACAGGAGAACGTTTATATATATATTTAGGGTACACTAAGTAAGACACAAAATCTAAGATGTATAAAACAAAAGCTTGGTAGTTTTGACAACATAAGCATTCCAAATTTTTGCATTGCCAAAGCCATCTTCAAACAAGTTAAAGGACAAAAGACATCTGGGAGAAAATGTCTGCAAATAACAAACAAGTGGAAGTATCACCAAAAGCACCTATAAATAAACAAGGAAAAGCTGAACAACAGAAAAATAGACAAGGACACAAAAAGAAATCTAAAAGGAGAAATTCAAATTATTACTAAGTGAAGGAGTTACGGTAAAGATGGTGGAATAGGCAGACAAACTACACAAACCCTCTTCAACAAAGAAAAGAGGAACCAATTAACACAGACACAGAACATAATCCTAGAGCCCTGAGCTTTGAAAAGAAGAATACAGAGTGAACTAAACTCCAACATGACAACAGCAAAAAAGGAGACATATGGAGCTGCGGACCGTTAGTGATCCTGACAGCACGGACAGCTTGAATACTGCCAAGTGATGTTAAGACCTAAGAATTAACCTAAAAATCAGCCCTGCTAGCCAGGAGTTGCACAGAGGACTGCACTGGTGGCCACTGAGCCATTTTGAATGTTTACAAGTAGTTCGAACATTTTGGATATTTAAAGCAACAGTGTTCTCTCAGATTCCAGGGACCTAAAAATAAGTTCCATTTGCTAGGAAGCAAGGACACACTGGACACTGAGAACTGGAAAGGCATGATATTCACTTTGTTACTCCTTCCCCACACCCTCTTGGTGAACAGAGGTAAGTCCATCCCTCACTCCCACCCACCTTCTGGGCTGGCAGCAATTCCATCCCAATCTGTGTGCTCTGATGGAGCCTGGGTGCCCTGCTCCATGCCACCCTGCCCTGATTTCTTTTTTTAGTTTGTTTTTGTCAGTTTTAAAAATTTTCTTTTTTTTTTTTTCTTCATCCTTTTTGGGTTTTTCTCTCTTCCTTTTTCCTGGTTCCCATTTTTTTCATTCTTGTGGTTCTCCCCATTCCTTGTTTTTCTTTTTGCATTTTTCCCATTTTTTTCTTCTTTATTCTCCTACTCTACCTCTTTTCTCTTATCCCCCTCCCCCGATATTGCAAGGAGGGGTTCCCTCCTTTGTTCTACTCATATTTCCTTTGGCTTTTTAAAGTACTTCTTGAAATATTTTCTCTCACTTATTGCCTTTCCTCCTTTGCTTTCTTTTTTCTCTTTTTGATGATTGTTATGCAGTGTGTGTTTTTTGACCTCTTGCTTTTTATTTATTTATTTATTTGATGGTTTTTTGACGGCTGTATTTGTCTGAGTGGGAGACAGAAACCATGCCCATACAATGCAACCACAGCCACACCTCCTGTACCTCCACTGAGTGAGAGCCACCACTTCCTTCTGCACCAACTGGCCAACGATACATGACCACCAATAATAGCCTGACTCACCCTTAACTGCTCTTCACAAACAGTTAAGAGAGATCTGTGCAGTCATTCTCATTCTCTATCACACCCACCAGGAGACAGGTGGTAAGTATGTAAGTGCTGCCAATTAGCAAATAGAGGAACACAGTACCCTGCTTATTCAGATACATCAAAAAAAAAAAAAGAAAGAAAGAAAATTAAAATCTTGGGCAAATCACTCCAACATACAATCATCAATTAAATATAAACATGAAAGTCACGATGTCTCTGAGACAACAGAGCATCACAATTCACATAAAGAAGCAAGATAAAGCAGGAGAAACTAGGGACAAGGATACAGACCCAGAACACATCCCTAAGGAAGATATAGCATTGGAACTCCCTGATAAGGAATTCAAAAGAATAATATTTAGGTACTTTCAATGGACTGAGAGACAGATCAAGGAAAACACTCACAAAATTAAGGAAAACACAAACCCCTAGAACAATTTCAGAAGAATATATAAGAACAAAATGACAAAATCTATGAAAAATTAGAAATGATATAACATCTACAGATAGAAATCCAGAAGATTAATATTAAATTTTCAGAAATGGATAATACATTGAAAGGACAAACCAGTAGAACTGAATCAGTGGAAGGCAGAATTAATGAGGTTCATGACAAATACCTGCACACTTCTTTGGAAAAGAATCAACCAGAAAAAAGATCAACATAAAAGAAAGAAAATTTAAGATTCATATATGATACCCGCAAAAGGATTACCTACATGTCATCAGAATTCCAGACCAGGAAGAGAAAAAGAAAACCACTGAGAAAAATGTCCAAGAGTGTTGGAAGAGAACTTCCCTGATATGATGAAAGATGAGAATATATCCATTCAGGAAGTCCAAAGGACCCAAAACAGGATAGACTCCAAGAGAAAATCACCCAGGTATATGATAATCAAACTCACTAAAACCAAAGACAAAGAAAGAATCCTGAAAGCAGCACAGAAAAAAACAAAAAGAAACTTACAAAGAGCAACAAATAAGACTAAGCTCTGATTCATCAGCAGAAACCATGCAGGCAAGAAGGCAGTGGGATGGTATATATGAAATCTTAAAAGAGAAAAATTTCCAACCAAGAATTATATACCCAGCAAAACTGTCCCTCAAACATGATGGTGAAATTAGGACATTTCCAGATAAGTAAAAATTAAGGAAATTTGTTAAAACCTGACCAACCTTGCACGGGATACTAAAGGGAGTCCTTTGAACAGACAACCAATAATAGCAAACAACCACCTATCATTAATATACATGATAACATAACCCAGAAACCAACCCAGTTATGAAAGTATCCAAAGTAAAATAAGCTTACATATTATGAGTAGGGAACCAGAGACATCAATTGGCAAATGAGGACAAATACAACCCAAAAAGGGGGAAAAATTTGTGCAGTTACAGAACTTCTAAATGGTGAGGAAGTCAAGAGAGTTGCAAGATAGAAAGGACTGTTGTAAATTTGGGGAGAAAAAATTATAAATCACAGGGTAACTCAAAGAAAAATAATAAACCTTCACATCACAATAAAAAGGAGGACAAGCACAAATATTCAGCAAATACTAAAACAACAGCAGCAAAGGAAATGATAACACGATTCATAAACAAAATGAGCTCAGCACAGAAAGACATAGAGAGGTACATGGAGGTCAGACAACAAAGATAAGCCCTTTTGCACATACAATACTGTGTTCTCAGTGAAGGCAAACATGGGTATATGGGTGGATAGATGGGTGGACACGCTGAACGATTAGGTATGTCTATGAAATGGGGAGAGTATCCAAGAACATACACTCCTTGGAGAGAACAATCATGGGAGAAAGAAGGGCTTCTTATGCACAGGGAGACAGCTCAGGGGGCATAAGGGCATGGAGGGATGGATACAGGGAAGAGATAACAGTCAGGAGGAAGTATGAGGGAAAATGTTGCATTGTGGTAAACTGTGGTCAATGTCATGAGACAAAATGTATGTGAACTGCTGTATGGAAAGTGAATTTGCTCTGTAAATCTTCACACAAA
>NW_006921843.1:5044310-5045559 GCF_000298275.1 Orycteropus afer afer | reverse complement strand
ATCATATCTATTTATTTTAATTATTAGTTCTTCTATTGTCAAATAATGAAACATCAAATGCAAACACTACTTCTCAGCTGACAACATATATAAGAAGGTTCAAAATCACTCCTATAGCTCAATGAATTCTTTAAACGTTTTTCAGACCATCCTCTGGGAATCTCTGGGTATTTACCTTTGTTCCTATCAGAGGTTATTTACCTTTGTTCATAAACAATGCAACTGAACTGGAGGGAAATTAACTGTTTCCAAAGTCCCTCCCATCAAGTTGTTCTGGGAGTGTTGCTCCTCAGGTCTTGACCAGTGGTTTCTGGTGTTTAAGGCTTTTCAGTATTTGAGAATGAAATAGAATACATGAGCACTTTAAGATTCACACCCAGAGGTTCCCATGGAATTTGCTTCTATGTAAGGAAAACAGCTCTACATAGAGCCCATTTTTCCTAAAAGCTGCTTAGAAGTCCAATTACAGGGAACTGATGCATAATGTTCCATTTTCAGTTTTCAACCAAAGGAAAGTTAGAAATTCTTCCTTCCAGTTCAACAGAGCAAATCTATGAATCTACTACTTCTGCAAAAGGAGGACAAAGAATCTCCCGGGGCTGTAGAACTCAGCAGCTCTTCCTCAGATTCCTCAGCTTCAGAATGTCAGGACACCATCCAAAGCCTCAAAGGCCAGCTCTGGCCATTGGCCATTAAAGCTAATTGCACCTGAGGGTCCCCAGGCATTCAGAAAGAGAGGTCTTTGTTTCAATCCATTTGCCAAATCAAAGGAGGGGGGTGCTTTTTAGAAAAAATAAAGTCTGTTGAGCCCAGGGTTCTGGCCCACCCTTCAGCTCAGCATCCAGCGGCAGGGAAATGAGGAGGGCAATCATCAGAGAGCCATGTCTCCCAGAGATAACTGCTGTAGCACCCCAGTACTCAGTTCCACTCAGATGGGAAGTCCCTGAGACTCCCCATGGGCTCTTCCCACAAGTTCCTGACTTCTTCCCAAAGCAGCACAAATAAACCTTGGAAAATGGGCCACAAGGAGTCTGTAGTGCAAGGCCCCAGACAGCTGAAGGGCTATGTGCTAGACTGCTGCTGCTCAATAATGTTCCATTAAAGGGGAGGGGAGCAATAGGAGGGGAAGGGAGAGGAGAGAAAACAAACAAACTCACTGCCATCAAGTGGAACCTGACTCATAGTGACCCCTCCCCTTGGGTTTCCAAGGCAGTATCACTATGGAAGTAGATTGCCCAACCTTCCTTCT
>NW_006921843.1:5033259-5042515 GCF_000298275.1 Orycteropus afer afer | reverse complement strand
ATATATCTGTTCTTGTCATGGCTCTCACTTCTTTAGGGTATATACCTAGTAATGGGATGGCTGGGTCAAATGGTATTTCTAATTCCAACTTATGAAGGAATCACCATACTGCTTTCCACAATGGTTGTACCATTTTACAGTCCCACCAGTAGTGTATGAGAGTCTCAATCTCTCCACAACCTCGCCAGCATTTGTTATTTTCTGTCTTGCAAATCAGTCTTATAAGAAATAATCAGAAGGCTCTTTAGAACCAAGGATGGTGAGACTTCAGCTCACTTACTGTGGATACATCATCAGGAAAGACCAATTGCTAGAAAAAGACATCATGTTTCATCAGTGAAAATGAGGAAAACCTTCATGAGATGGACTGACACAAAAGCAGCAATGATGGACTCAAAACATACCAGTGATCATGAATATGGAGCAGCACCAGGCAACATTTCATTTTGTTATACACAGGGTCGCCATGAGTTAGAGCTGACTGGACAGCAACAAACAAATAATTTTCTAATGCAGTGAATTTATATTCATGTAGTAACAGAAAAATAAAGTTTTAAAAACAAGTGTTCTCTCTTACCGAACACTGCTTTAACATAAATCTACTAAGTTGAACCATATGAAATTTGATCATTTCTGACTTATAAAAAATGCAATTTCATATGGTTCAGCCTAATTTTGTCATAAATCTGAAGAAGACTGTAGGACTCATAGGAATCCTTCCATTTGACTGCCTCAGGGGCAAGTGAGGAACTGAGGACTTGCCCAAGATCAGTAGCAGTGCAGATCTCCTGACTTCCACCACTGGCATCAGCTGTCCCCCTCCAAGTTCCTCCAGATGCCAGGGTTGGAGGGCATACTGGGGAGGGATGCAGGGAATTCATGACTCACAACCTCTTGAAAAGCCAGTGCTATGGCTGGGCACAAGAGAAGGAGCTGGAAGATTCATCACTCAGCCAGGCTGCAGGGAGCAGCTGGGCCCCAGGCAGGCCTGCTTGATGTTCCATTAATCTACAACCACCCTTCCTGGCTCCAGGTAACCATCTGGCTGCCACCACTTACAGGACAGCAGGACCCTGCCACCCTCATACCTTTATACTTTATCTTGGTTGCCTCTACCGAAGACACAGGAGGCAATGTTTATGTGAGCTAAAGAAGATGAAGTTCACAGAAGCCCAGGGTTCTAGCTGCTATACCTGTATTTCTGCATTCCCATCAGCTGCCCTTTCTGTGCAGACAAGTTATTCCAACCATCCACTCAGCTATAGTCTCGTCCACCAGTCATCAGTGCTCACCCAGTCCACACAGAGGCTGGGCTCTGTGCTGCCTCCCTACTGGAACATCAACTGTCCACACATTAGCTTGGTCAACGTTGTCTGCTGTGCCCAATGCTATAGCCATCCCTAAAAAGCTGCCACCAGTCATTCACCATAGCAACACAGGAGCCTGATTGGCAAGGGCCATGTCTCAGGACACCCACACTGGGCATGCTTTTCTGGTAGACACAAAAAGGCAGAGGCTATGAAACCAGAGCTCCCCTAAACTCACTGGGCAGAAGGTCATGCAATTCTCTGCACAATGAAGTGTCAGGAGAAGGGGATCTGATTTCTTATTTGTGAAATCTGTGCTCATGCTGCTGGCCCAGGCAGGCTATACCTAAGAGACTCACTGTGTGCAAGTACCCAGGAAATTGGAGCTTAAAAAAGATACTCCAAATAATAAACTGAACTCTTCCCCCAGTTTCCATGGGGACAGTTAGGACCAAAAAAAAAAACAGCCAAAGGTTTGGAGATGGATGAGGGAAGACAGTGGGACTTGGAACCATGCCACCACCAGGCACCACATGTTCATGGAAGGGTGGGCAGTGTGGGAGGATGGGCAAGCAATCCACCCATTGATTTTTAATAGACTTTTGGTTTAGAATAGTTTTAGATCTGAAAAAAAAAAAAAATGGAGCACATAGTACAGAGAGTCCCCATATTCCCACACCCAGTTTTCCCTATTAACATCATGCATTAGCATGGTCCATTTGTCACAGTTAATGAGCCAATAGATACATAGAGCTGCCATAGAGTCTAATGCAATTCATGGCGACCTTATGTACAACAAAACATTGCCAGGTCCTGTATCATCCTCGTGATTGCCAGCAGTTCAAGTCCATCATTGCAGCCATTATGTCAGTCCATCTCACTGCAGGTCTCCCTTGACCTTGTTGGCTTTCTACTTCACCAAATATGATGTCCTCCTCCAGTAACTGATCCCTCATGATGATGTATCCAAAGAAAGAAAGTTGGAAAATGTTCTGCTGTGATCCATAAGATTTTCTTTGGCTGATTTTTATAAGTAAATAGCCAGGCCTTTCTTCCTAGCCTGTCTTAGTCTGGAAGTTCTGCTGAAATCTATCCACCATGGGTGACCCTGATAGTATTTGAAATACAGTGACATAGCTTCCAATAGCAACACTGAAGCCACCACAGTACAACAAGCTGACAAATCAGATAGGTGGTAGAATGAACCAATATTAATACATTATTATTATCTAAATTGTTTCAATTTGCTTAGTTTTTCCCTAATGTTCTCCTTCCATTCCAGGATCTCATCCAGGATACCACATTATATTTATTCATCATGCCTCCTTAGTTTATTCTTGGCTGGGACAGTTTCTTAGATTGTTACAGTTTTTGATGAATTTCATTTTCAGGAGTATTGGTCAGGTATTTTGCCCCTCAATTAGGATTTGCCTGATGTTTTCCTTATGATTAAACTGGGGTTTAAAACTTTTGAAGGAAGACCACAGAGGTAGAATGCCATTCTCATCATATAATATCAAGGGTACATACTATAAATATGACTTAATGATGACATTGATCACCTGGCTGAGGAAGTGTCATGTGGATTTCTCCACTGAAAAGCTACTCTCTTTCTTCCTTTCACACTGCACTCTTGGAACGATGTCACTCTGTGCAGCCCTCACCTAAGGATGGGAGTTGCACTCCCTTCTTCTCCTGCCTTTGATTTTCTCCTGAGCCATCATTAGCAACAACAATCCTTCCTTGGCTTGCATCTTCCTTCCTGCTGCTGGGGCCTGGTCACACCTTGCTGTAGCTCCATTTGACCATTTTATTCTTACTTCTAGTGCTTGGGTGGTGCAAAGGGTTAAGCACTCAGCTGCTAACTGAAAAGTTGAGAATTTGGACCCATCCAAAGACACCTCCAAAAAAAAGGCCTGGTGATCTACTTCTAAAAACCTAGCCCATGAAAATCCTACGTGTGTCACAGTTCTACTGTGACACACATAGGGTCGCTATGAGTCAGAGTCAACTCAACAGCAATTGGTTCAGGTTTTGGTTTTATTCTTGATTTCACTGGCCATGCTGTCCCACCCTACTTCAACATACATGTTATTGTTGTTATGTGCCACTTAGTCAGACCCAACTTATAGCGACCCCTCCTTGGGTTTCTGAGGTGGTATCACTACAGAAGTAGTTTGCCCAATATTCCTTCCCAGGAGTGGCTAATGGGTTTGAACCACCACCCTTCTGGTTAGCAACATACATACACAAAGAAACCCAAAGCTCCTTGAGGGTAGGGCGAATGTCTATTCCATACTGTTTTGTGTGATGCTTTGCACACAACAAACACTGAAATGCTCACTACTGAATTGTCTCAATTTCCTCAAGATGGTCAGTCCTCAAGGAGCAGTCCATGAGCCTACATAGGCAGGACAAGTGGAGCCCCTCCTACTGAATGAGCTTGGAAGGGATTAATTACATAAAGCAAAACTTGCTCTTAGCCCCAGGCCCACTTATCCCCCAATAAGGGGGGAGGGGGTGCCTTAGCACCTTTTACACCTGCTCACTCTCTGTGAGTGGGGGAGAGAAACAAGCAGACAACATGTTATGCAAAGCCATGGGGTGATAAGTGAGATGAAGAAAAATAAAGCCCAGTGAGAGGAAAGAGAGATGATGGTGCAACCAGGGTGTCACTTCACAGAGCAGGAGTGCAGGTCTCAGCAGCAGAGCTGCAGGGGTGAAGGCTAGGAAGCCCCATCTAGTTCTGGAGAGTGCAGTGGTGGTGAGGAGGAGGAAGAGGAGCTGCACCATTCTGGACCACTCCACACTCTCTGCAGACCCTATAAACACAGTCTCCACACTCAAAGACACAAAAAGCAGAGCTGGAAAAGCATTCATCAGCAGAGAATTCAAGTTTCTAGACTTTTGAACTGAACTATCGTCTACACAGAAACGTACTCCCCCAATCCTAACTGGGGTTAAAGTATAACTTCTTCATAACAAGTAAAGATGCTTTCCACATCTCAGAGCCTGACACACCCGCCTAGATCCCAGACCTGGAGGATGGCATCCCAGCCTATCCAGGCCCATCCCTTGGATTCCCTTTCTGATCTTCAGGCCATGAAGTTGTCCTGCTCCCCAAGCCCCCAGATAGGACTGAGAGGCCCACCCAGAGTGAAGTAGGGATCTAGAATCCCTGGTCACATCACCACCTTGTTTCACTTGCACTGTGTGGAACGACCACAGAGGGAACCACTGGCAAAGAGCTGTGGTTTTCATCACACCTCTGAAATGGATGGAGTAGAACTGATATATTGCCATTCAACCACTTTTATTGAACAGCAACAGAGTTCCAGGCACTGTGCTTGCTGGGAGCTTGACACAGTGGGCAACCCTGGCCAGGGATAGGGCAGTGGATAGTAGGCAATAATGGGACACAGAGGGCACTCACAACCAGGAGTAGGAAATGAATGGCATTATTGGAGGGCAGTAAACTATAAAGAATTGTGAAAACACAATTTACAATACACACTACATAAGGCTTCACCAACATAGTGGGGGATGGCCTGAGGTAGAGAAGCATGAAGAATAAGTGAGGAAACAGGAGGCCCAGAGAAGCCGCCGAAGCTCAGATACTGTTCTTGGACATTCAGCCCCAATCCACAGGAGCAGCCTAGGTGAACATGGTACAGCAAGTCATCACCTTTACTGATGTTAGTAAACATCCTCAAGAGCCAAATGCCAAGGCAAAAGGAGAGACTGACAGGAAAAGCTCCCAGGCTTCTGAAAAGATGACATTTACAGGAGAGCCTCAGTGTGAGCAAGTGTCATGTCATGCTCGCCTCTGGGTAGTGGTCTCAAGTGGGTGTGAGGACACTCCCTAAAAGCTCCACCCAAAGCTGCAGCACTAAGAGGCACACACACAACGCCCAGCATCAGCAATGTGCAGAGGGAAGAAGACAGAATCACCACCCTGTCCTCACACAGAGCCACGCTGCCTGAACCAGGATTTGACATGCCTGGAGATGACAGATTGCACTAGAGGAGGCCTGAGGAAGGGGGTCAGAAGACCCACAGGGCAGGGTCATGGGAGGGGGCTAGGCTCTGCTCCTCCTGCTCAGAGCCCTCAGCCAAGCCTTCCACAGACACTCAAGGCTCCATATCCTCACCATCTAGAAAGGGAGTAACACAACTCTGAACTTTCCTCCTCCTCTTCTGGCCCTCCAGGCTGGGCTCCTCACTGGGCTCAGCCTAGGCCCTCCTCTCTTATCTCTGCTTGCAGCCCTTCCAAGGCTTTATATCAACATCTCTTAACTATCTAGAGTGAAGTGTCAGTTCTTTCCCCTGGTATATTGCAGATGGTGGCACAGTACCTAAGGCATTTGACTGCTAACCAGAAGAAGCCTGGCAGTTCAAACCCACGAGACACTCCTTGGGAGGAAGATTGGGCAATCTACTTCCACAGAAATAACAACTTGGAAACCCAAGGAGGAGTTGCTTTCAGTCAACTCAATGGCTGTGAGTCTGGTCTTTTATATTCTTACAAACTAAAAAACTAAGTTACCAGGAAAATGAAATTTAAAACACAGACATTGTAGTGATCAGATTCAACATAATTATCAATTTAATTATCAGATTCAATGTAAGCCCCTATCAAAGATTCGACCTGCTCACTCTCCATTTTTGCAGCCTTTTCCTCATAAACTGGTAACACCGCAGAAGACACCATTCTATGACCACAATATGACAACACCACATAGATGTCAAAGACTACAGCCTTCTATGGATTCTACCTGAACCTGAAAACAAGAATCCTCACAACTGGATCCACATATATCATGATAAATGAAGAAACTGAAGCTGTCAATAATTTTATTCTTCTTGGATCAAATATCAACATCCATGGAAGCAACAGTCAAGAAATCAAGTGACATATTGCATTGGGAAAATTTTTCAAGTTTTAAAAAGCAAAGATATCGCCATGACTACAAAGGTGTGCCTGACTCAAGCAATGGCCAGCATCCCATATGCATGCAAAAGGTGGACAATGAAAAAGAAAGACAGAAGAATTGATGCATTTAAACTACAGTGTTGCCAAAGAATACTGAATATAGTGTATAAAAGAATAAACAAATCAGTTTTAGAAAAAAAAAAAAAAAAAAAAAACCAGAACACTCCTTGGAAGCAAGAATAGCAAGCTTTGGCTCAGGAAAGACCAATAGTTAGAAAAGAAGATCCTACTTGGAAGAGGGTCAGCAAAAACAAGGGAAACTCTCAATGAGATGGATTGACACAACAAAGCAACAGACTCAAGCATAGCAATGATCATAAAGATGGCACAAGACTAAGCAATATTTCATTCTGTTATCCACAAGGTCCCCATGCATCAGAGCCAACTCAATGGCACCTAACAATAACATATATCTCCAGCCTAAATTTCTGACTACATCCTGGCCTTGCTTGGCTGCACTTCCCTCCCAGGACACTGTTAGGAATAAGGAGTTAACAGGTATGCACTGCCCAGAAGAGAGCATGGTACACAACACCCCAATAACACTGGTGGAAATACTGATGTGAACACCTCAACAGGCAGCAACTCAAAACGTCAGCCAACAAAAGCTGAGATGAATTCATGGCTGCAGCTGTACTTACTCAAGTAAACCGGATGGTTTATGAAGCCAACATAGTCACAGTGCCAACAGTCACCAGACAAAGAATGTCCTCTTGAGTCAACAACACCATCCTACCCTGGGGGCTCATGGCCAGAGCCAGAGTACAGGAGGAGGAGCCATGAGCTGGGTGCAGAGGGAAAAGAAGGAGGTCACAGGTGGAAAAGGCAGGGAAGACGTGCCAGAGGGAAAGGTGGGAAAAGCAAAGTGGGCACTCCTGGAGACTCTGGGGTAATGGGAAAGGTGCCTAGAGAGGTATGTTAGTAGGTGATGCCACAGAACATCCTCCACAATTCTAGGCTGCAAGGATGTAGGACTGAGCCAAAGGACTTGTTCATATACAAGGTTTTCCTCTGCTCTTATTAAAGTTCTTTGTTTCACTAAAGTGAAACCATGAACATATTATGTGTAAACATTCAGTTCATTTGTGTCTGGCTTTAAAAGTCTAGCTCCTTCCATCTATGGGAAGGAAAACTTATTTCATCTAGATAATATACCCTTACCAATTAAATTTGTATAGATCTTAGCATCCTATTTGGATTTAGGTACTCTGATTTCATTTAGAAAATATAGTTTGTATCTAAATATTAATAAACATTCACTGTAATGGCAAAATTTAATTATCTCATCCTAAATTAAATGTAATCTTGATTTTGATATTATTGTTCCAGCAGTAAAATAAGCTATGAGTCAGTCAACTGAAAGTTCCCCTTGAAAATTCCACTATGAAGTATCTTTTTTTTTAACCTTTTATTGAAATGTAATAAATGTATACAGAAAAGCTCCATATCATAAATGGAACTCACCCAGATCAAGAGACTAAACATTATTAGCACTTCCTCTAATCACTGTCTCTCACGTTCAGCTTGACTTCTAACACCTGTTGACTTTCACAGAAATGGAATTATGCAGTATGGACTCATGTCCAGGTGTTTCTACTCAACGTTATGTTGAAAGACTCATCTATACTATTGCATATGCTTGTAGATTGTTTCTTCTCATTGCTGTATAGTAGTCCATATGTGACTAAACTGCCATTTATTGGTCCATTCTCCTGCTGATAGACATCTGGGTTGTTGGTAGTTTAGTGATTACTATCATTCTGTTCCGGGAGCTCTGGTAGCATAGTGGCTAAGACACTTGACTGCTAACCAGAAGGCTGGCGGTTCAAACCCACCAGCCACTCCTCGGAAGGAAGGTTGGGCAACCCTACTTCCGTAGTGATACTGCCTTGGAAACCCAAGGAGGGGTCGCTATGAGTCAGGGCTGACTCGACGGCACATAACAACAACAACAACATCATTCTGTTCCAGACACTCATGTATGTGTCCCCTATGGCTGTATTTGTTTCCTGGAGCTGCTATAGCCAACTACCACAAACTGGGTGGCTTCAGACTGAAACTTACTCTCTCACAGTTCCAGAGGCCACAAGTCCAAAGTTAATTTCACTGGACCAAAATCTGGGTGCAGACAAGGCTGCACTCCCTCTAGAGGTTCTAGGGAAAAATACTTTCCTCACTTCTTGCTGCTTCTGGTGGCTGCTGGTATTTCTTGACTTGTGGCCACATGACTCTGATCCTTGCCTTCATTCTTCATACTCATTGCCTTTTTCTCTATGTGTGTGAACCCCATCTGCCTCTCTCTTGTAAGGACACTTAGGATGATATTTAGGAGCTCTGGTGGTGCAGTGGTTAAGGCATTTGACTGCTAACCAAAAGGTCAATGGTTCAAACCCACCAGCAGCTCTGCAGAAGAAAGATGACACAACCTGCTTCCATAAAGATTTACAGCCTTGGAAACCCAATGGAGGTCACTATGAGTCAGAATCAACCCAATGGCAGTGAGTTTGGTTTTTGGTTTGCTGATTGTATTTTTGGGCTGTGTTAGACTGGGGTTCTCTAGAGAAGCAAAACCAGTAAAGCTTATACAGAGAGAAAAAGAGGAAAATGGCTCACACACTTAGAGAAGCTGGCAAGTCCAAAGTTTCTGGATCAAACATCAAGCTGAGGCTTTTCCCGACTCATGTAGCTGCAAAGGCTGAGGAGCTCAAGGTTGGCGGGCAGTATACTGGCTGGTAATTCCAACAAATGATGAATCCAAGATCTCCAGGCCGAATGGTGGTTTGTTCACTCACGGACAGTTGTAGGCAGCACAACAGAATCCCAATCCACAGAAGAGTGTCTCTTTTCCCAGGATGTCCATAAATATACTGGAAGCAAGAGGCGGGGCAAGATGGCGGACTAGGCAGAAGGATTGCACAGACCCTCTTCAACAAAGAAAAGGGAAACCAATTAACAC
>NW_006921843.1:5013788-5026433 GCF_000298275.1 Orycteropus afer afer | reverse complement strand
AAAAAAAAAAAGTAAAAAAAGAAAAAAAATATATATACTGGAAGCAAGCCACACCCTTAGGGAAACTCCCCTTCAATGGATTGGCTGCTCAAAACATATACTTATGATCCCATCTTTGGAACAACCCACATCACAATTGCTTAAACCATACAGAATTGTGGTCCAGCCAAGTTGACACACAGCTCCAACTATCACATGGGCCATCCAGATAATACAGGAAAATCTCCTCACTCAAGATCCTTAACTTAATCGCATCTACAAACACTTTTCTATATAAATAATATTCACACATTCCAGGCATTAGCACCTGATATCTTTAGAGGTACCATTAAGTCATTCCAGTGGTCAAATGCACACATTTCACTCAGGTGTACACCTTGGCATGGGATCGCTGGTCAGAGAGTCTGTGTACATTTTAATTTCAGTAGGTACTGCACAACAGCTTCCTGAGGCAGTTGTACAAGTTAATACCTCAATATGCAGTGAGAGCTCCAGCTGCTCCCATATCCTCACCAACACCTGCTATTGTATGCACTTCTGACTATAGCCAGTACTGGTGGGTAAGTAACGGTATCACATTTAAGGTTTATCTGATGACTAATGGAGTTAATGTTCATATGTCTAATTTGCCCCTTTTTTCTATTAGGTTGTCTGCCTTTCTCTTGTTGATTGTGTGTGTGTTACTTTAAAATAAGTAATGTGTTAAAATTTATTCTACCTAGAAAAAGCTTTAGGTGTCCCATGATACAAGGTCCAATTGCCTCCATGTGATCAGTTGACATGGATTCTGGAAAATGAAATGCCATAATGGACTCCAGGCCTACTTTAGTTGTGCAATTTTCAATAAAGAATATCCACGCAGGTGTGAGGGCCATGTTAGGAATCAGGCTGAACAGACACAATCCATCACAGATTAATGTATTATGTCTCTATTTATTTCCTTTAAATCAAAATTAATTTCTCCTAAAGGATATCCATTGGCACAATACACTGTAATTTTATTTCTCCAAACACATGTGGCTTTTATAGGGCATTTCTAGCTCAGTATGTGCCTTCAGGAGTAGCCTTTGCTGACCAAGTCAGCACAGGGATAAGACTTGTCCCCAAACTTCAATGTGCACTCCTAGCTGCAGATTTCAAGCGTGAACACAGAGAGGTAGCACCGCTACCAACACATTACGCTTTTGCAAACCCAGGACAGAATCTGTCACAAATCTGTAACTGTTTCAGCTCATACTTGCCTAAACTTTTGTTCCAAGTTTTAAGAAAATGCCAAGCTTTTGTGCTTTGTGATTTTTGCTTGGTTAATAAACCAAAAGGAGCCCTGGTGGCACAATAGTTAAATGCTGGGCTATTAATTGAAAGGCTGGCTGCTTAAACCCACCAGCAGCTCCACAGGAGAAAAGATGGGAAATGTAATATTAGGCATCTGATGAAAACCACCAAGAGCACGAGTCTTGTGAACTCCTCCCCTAACTGACATGCACTCCTCAGTACTGCATATGCCATTCCTCGTAGAATCTGGGGCAGCCATATACACCAGGGCAGATTACCCAATAAGCAAGGCAAGTACTGTACAGATTAGTAAGTAAGCACAAGTAAGCCTATGTTTATCTTGCTTATTGAGTACTCTGTCCCTATGTTAAAAAAAAAAAAAAAAACTCACCACCATCAAGTTGATTCTGACTCATAGTGACCCCCATTGGGTTTCCAAGGTGGTAAATCTTTATAAAAGTAGATTGCCCCAGCTTCCTCCTGCAGAGTGGCTGCTGGGTTTGAACCACCAAACTTCTGGTTAGCAATAAAATGCCTTAGGCACTATGCCACCAGAGCTCCTTTCTGTCCCTATAAGGGATTACAGATTTGGGTAAAGGTTTTGATTCTATAGGAAGATGGTGTGAGGCTGGGAGAGAGACAGATGCCAGCCATACCTAGAAGCAGAATCTTTGATATGATGAAAAAAAATGTGAAATTGTTCACTACAAATTAGTATGCAAGCACAAGTAAGACCATGTTTACCTTGCTTACTGAGGAATCTGACACTGCTCATACACCTTGCTGGCAGCATAAAGGTCAACACACAGAGGTAACCCTGATCACATGCTTGCAGCTTTCCTCCTTCAATCGTGATTTCTAATTAGCCCAACAGTGACAGGCCTTTTCCAGTGATGCCTCATAGGAGTAACATCAAGTATTAAAACTTGTTGTCACTAACGTAACCCTTACTCATGACACCCCATGTATGTCAGACTGTGCTCCACAGGTATTCAATGGCTGATTTCTCAGAAGTGTATCTCTGGATGAACTCGAAGCACTAGCCAGTATATTGATGCACAGGTCTTGGCAGACAATAAGGAGGACCTGGCCATGGGTCTTGTTGGGAAGAATGGGGACCCCTTAACTATGCAGAGCAAGAAACAGGCTGAACGCATCTCCAGAAATGAGAGCACTGATCTAAGAAACTGGGATTTCTGATGCTTCACATTATTGTGTGAAAAATGTTTGCTGACCCATCCCAACAGCCACTGAGCACAAACAGCCGTTGCCATTCATCCAAAGATGAATGGGGGAAGAGAGGAGCAGGAGCTGTGGGTGCCCTGAGGTGTCTACACTGCCCAAAGGAGACGTTCAAATATACCCTCAGGGCCCACCATCCTGCCGACACCTCCAGAAACTAACTTCCTAGAGGCAGGTGCTTTGGTTCCTCTCTACTGTCAACTGTAGCTCTGCCCTCCCTTCTCCATCGCTTCAAATACCCTTCCAGGCACTTAGGAGGCCACAGCCCTCACCTGACAGACCATGACTCCACAGGGCTTCACAGCAGGACAGGCTGTGTGCTTGGACTGCAAAGTCAGCAGGACAGCCATGTGGTGGACAGGAGGCCACACGCTGGCCGGCAGCCCCACCACCACGATGTGTGCTCTCAGACAGGCACATCTTGGCTCCACGGACAACTGGAAGAAAGGGTTTTTTGTTCTCACAGTTCTGCTTTTCAGAGTACAACAGCAGAACTTAGGAGGTTAACTCTATGTGAACAAATTAATAATGTGATTTATGGTTTGTCATGGATTTTGTCATTCTTGTAGAAGAACAGTAGCAATTTAATCCAGAAAGCCTGTAAATCTCTAACAGGTAAAACTAAACATCCATGCTAGCAAGTCTGGTGCCACGGAGGCACAGACCACAGTGAAGCACAAGGCTCCCAGGAGAGCATAGGGCTGCAGTCTCAGGTCCTTGCACACCAGGCCACCTGCCTCACACCTCACCTTGCCCCCTCCCAGTTCTCCAACTGGAAGCTTGGCTGTGGAAACACATTCCTAGAGTGTGCCTGCTCCTCACAGTGTATGTCATTACTACCCCACCTGCTCTGCTCCCCACCCACAACGACTCCCCAGGACCATCCAGAGCAGCTTAGGCCTCTGGTGGTCAGACTCCATCCTAAGAGCACAATCTCTAGCTCTGGCCTGTAGAAACTACATAATCCTGCCCACACCCAGACCTACTATGCCCAGGTGTCCCCTGCTCCAGCTTCCTGCCCCACTCCAAGCTAGCTTTGCTCCTGGAGGTTCTCCTCTAGTCACAGAGCAAGCTCAATGTCCACCAAGGCTGGGGTCCACCTGCTTTGGGATATTCAAACCTCCCTGCATATGTTCTCTCAGGGCCTTTGACGTGATTCCCACATTCTCTAGCAGCCCCTCTCACACTCTCCTTCTGATCACACCCAGCTCTAAACAGAATATGAAAGATGGTACACACCAGTCACTCACAAATACTTGCTGAATGGATGCATGGGTGAGTGGGTATGTAAGTGGAAGGATAGATGGATGGGTGAGTAGAGGATTAGATGGGTAGGTGGATGGATGGATGGGTAGATGAGAGGATGTAGGGATAAATGGATAGTGTGGATGGGTGAATGGATGGGGTGAGTAGGTGGGTAGATGGATGGATAGGCAGGTGGACGGATGAGTGGATGGATGGATGGGTAAATGGATAGGTAAGTGGGTAGATGGAAGGAAGAAAGGAAAATGACAGGAAGGATGGGAAGATGAGTGGGGGGGTCAGAGGGTGGGGGGGTGGAGGGGTGGAAGGATGGATGGATGGGTAGGTAAACAGGTAGAAGGATGGCTAGTTGGAAGGGTAGAAGTGAAGGAGGGTAGATAAATATGTAGAGGGGTAGACAGAAACTCTCTCTACTCAAGCTGAGGACTCTCCACCACTGTCCCCAATGCTAGCAGTGCAGAGTCTCAAAGGACTCGTGTATTAAAGGACAGCACTGAAGGACAAGGAGTAAGGTTCATATTTAAAAGCCTGGCCTCCTTTTACTCCCATTATGAGGTAACAAACAATCCCACATGATAGATGAAAGAAGCAACCAGTACAGAGAGTTAAGGCAGGAGTTCCCAAAGCAATGGGTACAGGGGAGACTGCCAGATGCAGGGGGTCCACCAAGGCAGCTCCCCACAGGAAATAAACTAAAGGTGGAGGTACCTCTGCCTCTGGCTGTATCACATCAACAGAAGTAGCACCAGTTATTTCAGCTGATTAAGCACAGACCAGCCTGATAAAGAAAACCATTACTTAATAAAAAGCAATTGATTTAGAAGCCAAAATCTGTTAAAGCCTAGTACCCATGGGAGAAACACAGTCAGAAGTTCTTGATCTGGAGGGGCTTCTGCTCTCAGAGTTTCCGATTCAATAAACAGCAAAAACACACCTAAGAAACAAAGGCATGCCACACGTCCAACCTGCGATGATGTACCACATACTCCTCTCCAACTGCCTAACCCCTGGCATCCTGAGGTCAGAGAAAGGCCACTGGCAACACCTTCACAGTACATGTACACAAAGAAAGGCACATCTAGGAGGGGGTGCGTGTCAGGAAAATCGAGGCTTAGCCCAATGCTATCCCTGGAGAAACATGACTGACTCAGTCCTGCCTCATAGGTTCACAGTCTAGCAGTCAGGCCCTGGTGGGGCAGCAGTAGGATCCATGGCCAGAACCCATCCATCAATACATCTGCCACCAACTTTCACCAATACCAGCCAGAACAACTAGAGAGGCCAAGAACTTGCAGACAAGTTGGGGAGAAGACAGACATACATACACACCCTAATCCCAATGGCTGGCACTATCCAAGCACTTCACTGTAACAAAGTGTTCAGATACAGTTTATCTCATTTCATCCTCCCAGTAACTCAGAGGCTGGTGAGGAAGGAAGCACTGACAATTATATGGTCTTCTTGTGATGAGTTAGTCAAAGCCAGAGAAGTTCACTCTCAATTTGCCTAGTCGGTGGAGGTAGAGCCTGGTTTCCAGAGCTTCTGGTCCTAACACAGGCCCTGTACCACCTCATTCCAGCTGAGACAGCTGTCACAGCTCTGCATAATATGAACAGATGTTAGCACACATGGTTCATTTATTGCTCCAAAAGACCAAGAAACATAAACTCTGCTTTATATGAATAATACATACACACCTGCCAGACAGACCCAAGAAATTTATCATCCCTAAACACAGGCATTTGCTAAATTAACGATTTTCCTATTTTTGAAACAATCGATTTTTCCAAAACAATTTACAATCAAACCAATTGTGGTAAAATATAAACTATATATTTTTAAAAAATTAACAGTGCATACAATTCTGAGAAATTCATATTTAGAGCTAGACTGCCAGGGAATCAATTTCTGGAATGTAAAACCAATCAGACAAAAAAAAGTATATATCCCAACTGAAAATTGTAAATGCCGATATTGCTCTCCTATTCTCTGACAACTTACTAATTAGAGTTTGTGCAAAGCATTTCAGAGGTGGACTTATGTTTGCACAGGTGAGTCTAGGGATAGGAGGTACAAAGAATGCATTTTAGCTTCAAGGGCAAAAAGGAAAAAAAACTTATGAACCCACCAATGATTTTCCCTGTTTTCCGGGTTCGCAAGTCCTAAGCCCCATCTTCATCTCCATGAAAAACTGTAGGTCCTCTGTTGTGTCTGAACTATTGTGGACATTCTCCAACCACCAGCCAGCTGTTCCCATTCAGTGCTCATTCAACCCAGACATCAGCCATTAGATTCTCTAGGCATGTGTTGACAATGAACCCCCTACACCTGGATCAACAATCAATGTCCATGGAAGCAGCAGTCAAGAAAGCAAATAACATATTGCACTGGGTAAAACTGCTGCAAAACACCTCTTTCAAGTTTTAAAAAGCAGATGTCACCTTGATGACTAAGGTGCACCTGACCCAAGCCATGGTATTTTCACTTGCCTCCTTGGCATAGTGCCTAAGGCATTTGACTGCTAACCAAAAGGCTGGCAGTTCAAATCCACCAGCCACTCCTCAGAAGGAAGACTGGGCAATGTACTTCTGTAATGATACTGCATAAGGGGTCGCTATGAGTCAGATCAGACTTGATGGCAGTGAGTTGAGTCATACGCATGAGAAAGCTGGGCAATGAGAAAAGAAGACAGAAGATGCAATCAATACCATGAAACAAAATGTGTCTGAACTGCTGTATGGAAAACAAATTTTCTCTGTAAACTTTCACCCAAATCACAATTTAAAAAAAAAAAAAATGAAGAAGAAGAATTGATGTATTCAAAGTGTGTCGTTGGAGAAGAATATTGAAAATACCATAGACTGCCAGAGAAGTGAACAAATCAGTCTCAGAAGAAATACAACCAGAATGCTCCTTAGAAGCAAAGATGGAGACACTTGGGCTCACCTAAGCTTGGACGTGCCATCCGGAAAGACCAATCACTATGAAAAGACATCATTTTTGGTAAAGTGGAGGGTTGGCAAGGGTGAGCAAAGCCCTCAGGGAGATAGACTGACACAATGACCTGAACAATGGACTCAAACACAGCAACAGTCATGAAGATGGCACAGGATTGGGCAATACTATGTTTACTATACATAAGGTAGCTATGAGTCACAGCTAGGGCACTTGACTGCTAATCAGAAGGCTGGCAGTTCAAACCCACCAGCCACTCCTCGGGAGGAAGATGGGGCAATCTACTTCCGTAGTGATACTGCCTCAGAAACCCAAGAAGGGGTCGCTATGAGTCGGGTCCAACTTGACAGCACATAACAACAAACAACAAGAAGAACATGTCAGACGAGTGGTCCTAAGTCCTAATCATGCCCACCCAGTTTAAAAACCAATCCACGCCAAATGGGGCCCAGTAGGGCACAGTGAGAAACCCTGGGTCTTATACGCTTTCCAACTGAGTTCAAATCCCACCCAGCACAGTCACCCAACAGCAATGTATTCTCAAGTAAGTTACTGCTCCAAGTCCTCAGCTTTCTCACTATGAAATTAAGACATCAAGGCCTGCCTCTTGGGTTTGGTAGAAAATTATTTAAATTAGTAAACACAGAGAAACAGAACCTGACATAGAGAAGTGCTCAAAGTGTGTGTTTTAATTGCAGTGGATTCTCCGTTAAAAACTAGCTTCAAATGTTAACATGCTCCAATTTTCAGGAAACTCCAAGATGAAGCTATTTTTGCAGTCAATATATGCAGGAAACCCACCCACATACTTTTTTTTTCTTAATTTTGAGCCTTCAAACACAAAACCACAGACATAGCACCTTAATTAGAATAGTACTTTATAGTTTAGGAAGCACCTACATCATACTTTTCCAACTCTACTAAAATAAGAGAAACCACAAGGTCTGAGGCCATACAGGCATCCCATGAAGCCCTCGTTGTCATAATGATATCTCCCGTCATTTCAGTATTGTACCATGTGGGTGCCTCAAAACAACTGTGGGCAAGAAGTACAAAGTACATATTCAGATGGAAAAACACTCTCAAGGCAGGAGACATGCCGAAGGCCCCACATATTAGTAGCAGAGCCAAGTTCAAATCCAGATCCTATTACTGAATGAGGGCACACTCATTCTCTACCCCAACCTACCTTTCTCCTTATAAAACCAGGGTCTCTAGCAAGGCCAGCATACAGGCAGAGAGAGCAGCAGGCAGCGGGAAGGCTTCAGGAAGGGACGGCTGGCAAACAGAAACCAACAACAGCTGGGAGTCTTGAGACGCAGACTCTGACATAAGGTCTCAGACAATTTTAGAGCCACTCAGATGGAGGAAGAAGGGGATCTGGGTGAGAGGATGCCTCATTCCTAAGGTATCTACATCCGAAGGGACTGCAGAGATGATGCAGAGCTGGCTCTGGAAGCAGGGATGGATCAACTGCAGATAATTCAAACCAACTGAAAATCTAAAAAGGAATTCTTACAAGGAATCAGCATTCCCACCATTCCAGCCATGTTTTCTTCTGGCCTACATTAAAGCAGGCTTACACCTTATAATTCTACAGCTATGTCAACTGTCAACTGAGTGTGTGGTTCTAGGAGAAGCTTGAGGAAAGACCCCAATGAGAATGCAGCCTGGACCAGAGCTGGATCTGGAGGAGTGGAAAAGCAGGAGTAGGAGCCAGGCATGTGCTGTTGTTATTGTTATGTGCCATCAAGACAGATCCGACTCATAGCAACCCCCCCTTGGGTTTCCAAGGCAGCATCACTATGGAAGTAGATTGCCCAACCTTCCTTCCAAAGAGTGGATGTAGGATTTGAACCACCAGCTTTCTAGTTAGCAGTCAAGTGCCTTAGACACTAAGGTACCAGAGCTCAGGCATGTGCTGGAAGGTGAAATTATGCTCCTGGGGTTCAGTCAGTCAGTCAGTCAGTCATCCAATAAGTAGCACTGAGGGCCTACTACATGCCAGACACTGTTCGAGCTAGGGATACAGAAGTGGACAAAGTCTTTGGATTTAAGTGATAAGTAACAAACAACAAACAAACAAGCATATAAACAATACATTGACTGTTAAGTAACGAGAAGAAACACAAGGAGTTAACAATAAAGGGATAGTAATGCTAATTTTTGTTGGTAGTCAGGGAGTTGTCATATAAAGAAAAAATTGAAGGGAAGAAGCAAGCTATATGGGCATCTGGAGGAAGCACATGCCTAGAAGAGGGATCAGCAGGTACAATGGCTGTGAGGCAGGAGCTACCAACACCACCAGTTACCACTGAGATGACTCTAACTCATGGCAACTCCATGTGTGTCAGAGTAGAACTGTGCTCCACAGAGTTTTCAATGGCTAATTTTTCAGAAGTAGATCACCAAGACTTTCTTCCAAGGTACCTGAATGAACTCAAACTGCCAACCTCTGGATTAGCAGCCAAGCACATTAAACCATTTGTCATGCAAGGACTCTTGAGCAGAAATACTCCTGGCAGATCTGAAGATCAAGAGGTGAGAGTTCTAGAAAGAGACCACACTCAGCTGGGACCACTGAAGATGGATAGGGTGTCCTGAACCAAGGTGGCAGGTAGAGCAGGGTGGAGACAACCCAGGGCAAGCCTGTGAAGTGAAACTGTTTGCCTGAAGCCTGGGTAGCCCAGAGGGAGAGAGAGACCACAGAACTGAGGAGGTAGCTTGAGAAAATCTGGCCGAGGAATATGGGTGTGAAATGGGCACTGAAGAGCCTATGAGGCTAGAAGCAAACCTGCCAATGGCTGGGGGGCAACAGGGGAAACTTTCACAGCAGAGTGAGGAATCATAATTCACACAGCAGCAGTTACCACCACTCCATACACAAGATTCTGAAGCAGCTATATAAGAGACAGCCTTACTGTGTGACCTTGAGATCCCTGTCCTCCTTTGGGCTCCATCATGTGTGGTGAGAGGACATGGCAGAAGGTAAGCTTGGCTGCAGAAGATGGCACCCATGACAGCTGACTCAGCCTGGGCCAGCAGGCTGCCCAGAGAGGGGAGCCGGACCCTGCCTATGATGGTGTAAGGGGAAATGACTTGGGGAAGGGGAAGAAGATAAAGAACCCACCCTGTGGGTGCACTGGCCCAACTACCATCCCAGGGAATGAGCATCACCTCAGCCCCCAGCCAGGCACCCAGGATGGTTACTAAGCAATCATCTCAATGTGATCTACACTGGAAGCCTGCATGACAGTCAGTGACTACATCCTTCCATACCAGTGCCTACATGTCTCCAATTCTCTCTGCCACCCGGCAAGGCCAGGACTACTGCAGCTCTTTGCAGCTGAGGACCTAGAGGCAGCATGGTGAGGACACATGCCCACAAGCAGTAAAGCTACCCAAGCCCAAAGCACTCCACTGCTCTCTTCATTTCTCTAAGGCCTATGTTGTAAGACATATTGGTTTCTGCCATTTGTTCTGGCAGGCCCTGTGCCCACCTACTCCAACCCTTCTCTAACTCCCTCATCCCCAGTAATCATTTCTCCAAGACATCACACACTGCCACCATAGGCCCTTACCTGTTGCGTGGCCAAGGCAGGTATGCAAGGCAGAAAACAGAAGCACAGAGCAGGCAGGTGAGGACTGGAGGGGGCTCTGCTTCCAGGCTCTGCTCCCCTTCTGCCCGCATCTGACAGGCCTCACAGGTGCCCATTCTAGACAAAGCCCAGCCTGATGCCAACCTCACCATCAAATATGTTTTTCCTCTGAATTCCTCAGTTTTGTCTAGGAAAAAGCAAGGTGTTTTAGCACTCCCTTTCAGCTTCCAGGGGTGCGACTGGTGTCTTTTACAATTATCTTTTATTTTTACCTAGCATTGCTTAGCTCAGTTGGCAAATTGTATATTTATGCTCCTCCATTTCACAATCCATCCTCACGAATTATTCCTGTGAAACTAATATTTTATTTAAAAAGAAAGGGTTAGAACGACTCAAGGGACAGTCATGCAAACCAAGTGGTATGCCACCCCTACTGCCTGGGATTTACAGGAAAGCTTGGAAGGTGCAGCAGTAAGAAGTGGACTCTCTCAGCCTCACATTCCCCCCCCCATCCCTCCCCCCCCCCACTCACACACACTCCTGCACCCCTGGATTCAGCCTGCACATCTCCCAAGCCCAATAAGTAGGTGTCCCGGAGCTGTAAGGGTAAGGCTGTAAAAGAGGGGCAGGTCATATCCCTAACAAATAGGCAGAGATCCAGAGAGACAGGCTCCCACAGAAAGACCCACCATCACCCAAATATGGTCAGCTCTGGAGACTACTCCAGGACTCAGTGCTGAGGGGAGCCAGGGGAGGGCTACCAGCACAGCAAGCCAAGAACCATGAGCTGAGATGTGTCTACTATACCTTGAGCACCTCCCTGAATGCCAGCAGGTTCCATGTATGTGTGTGACTCCCATCCCTTTTTCTCATTAGATTCTCAACTCGGTGGATCCATTTCAGTCAAGGTGGAAATGGACACAGCATGCATAGGCACCCAGGAGCAAAGCACAGGCCAGAGTATCCTCTAGGTTCCAGGCCAGGAAACCCAGATGCATGTGCCCTATGTGGTAGCCACTACCTAGGACAGGAAGAAGAAGCCCCTGCTTCACCTGCTGGGAGGAACCACTAACCTTCAGGCTCTGGGCACCAGCAAGGGGCACCTCCAGTGTCTTGCTTCAGCCCTGAGATCCCAGGCCATTATTTCTAAAACCATTGTCTTCTCTCCAAGAGAAAAAAAAAAAAAGTAAACAATGCCCAGAAAGAGAGGGAGGGGGCTGAAGAAGCCAGGGGCAGCTCAGCCCACGGATGACCAATCAGGCACACCCGTTTTAGGTACTTCATTGTCCCCTGGTCCATTGTGAGTTGAGACTGTACTTAGACACAAATTAGAGTCTGCGTCCTATCAGGGTGTTCAACTAGAATAGACCTGAGGAAATTGAAAGTCTTCCTTCTGCAAGTGCATGTGAAGTTAAAACTGGCAGGCTCAGACTAAAGCACCCACCCTTAGGTGAAGAGGCTAGCAGGGCAGGCTCCTTCTGCGGTGCCCACCAGGGAAGGTGAAGTTCTCCTCCAAGCCTTGACACACTGAGGTTTGCCGCCCACGACGTGTAATGGGCCCATGCAGCGTAAAGCCCCCCTTTGGAAGGTGAAGGTCTCAGGGTTTGAGGTTCTCCTGGAGCACCTTCAGCCAAATCTCACGTCAGCACCCATGTCTGTCTGTGCAAGCCGAAAGGAAGGGCCGGCCCAAAGACAGGTCTGCGCTGCGCCCCCAGCCCCGCGCCGGTGGCCCAGAGGAAACCCAGATATGGAATTTTTAATTGAGGAGTTTTTCCCTCTGGGTCTCATTATAAAGGAGACGGGCGGGGGCGAAGATGGGAGCTTGGCTTTCCGGAACACAGGGAATCCAGAGCGACCCCAAAGTCGGGAGTTGCCGCCTGGAGCGGGGACTTCGTGCTAGCACCTAGCGGGGCCGCGGAACGCACGAGCAGCCCGGCAAGCCCAACAGCCCAGCCGGATCTGAGCGGGGAAGCCCCCCGCCCCGGATGTGCTAGCCGCCCGCCCTCCCCGCCGCGCCCACCAGCCCGCCGGTCCAGGGGTCTCCCGGAGAGTGAGGGCGCGGGTCCAGACCCAGGCCCCCTGCGCCGCACCACCACCCCTCCGACCCGGCCCGCGGTCCCGCTCGGGCCGCAACATCCGCGCCCCTACAATCAGCACCCCACCGCCCCCGCGCTCCCAGGCTGCCGCCGCCGTTAAGTCAGCGGGCCGGGCTCCCACCTTACCTGCTGGGCCCCGGGTACGCGGGATACGCGGCCGTCCCCGCCCAGCCGCTCTGTCCGCGAGGCCGAGCTGGGCTGCTGCCACTGCCGCC
>NW_006921843.1:4997817-5013503 GCF_000298275.1 Orycteropus afer afer | reverse complement strand
GCCGGCGCGTCCGGGCGGCGAAGAAGACAGGGAGAACAAAGATGCGTTTGTGCCGGGCGCTGCACGGTTCCCCGCGCCCCCCAGCGCCCACGCTGGGGAGGTTCGGCCCCGGTGCCCAACCATTCACAAGACAGACGGGCGGGCGCACCTGCCACCCGGGTTCTGCGGACCAGCCTCGGAGACAAGGGCCCAAAGCCAAGCTCTGGAAGCCGCGGCTCCCCAACCGCCCCCGCCCTCAGGAGTACGCCGATTCCCGGGCCCGCCCAGACCTACTGGATCGGTAGCCGCTGGGCTCCGGTCCTCTGCGGGTAAAAAAGATGAAGCTAGGCTTGGTGGAGCCCGCTGCCTGCCCCGGGCGCCACGCTGCCCCCTAGTGGGCTCCTGCGCGCCTGCGTCGCAGAGGGACCACTGCGACCGCACCCTGCTCCGCTCCAAGCGGGCTGTGTGCGGCGACCTGGGCGACAAGCTTTCGGGGACCACCAGCTCAGAAAGGCACGTCTGACTGGGAAAGCACTTGCTGCTTCTCCTATCCCAGATTTCCCTATTGCGGCCTGGATGGATTCCAGCCCTTCTCGCCCTGACCCTGAAGACCGCCTCTGTCCTCACCGACCCAATGACCTCACCCCTGCCCGTTCTCCTGCTGTTCTGAAGGAAGACGACCCCAACCTCCACTCTCAGTACTCCATGTGCCTTCTAGGGATGGGAGAGGCCACTGGTCTACACAAGTCTCCAAAGACACACTCAGTCACTCTTTCCCACAGTGCACTTCTCAAATGGTCCTCCAGCAGGCCAGTGCTGGAGACATAGTTGGTGTTACTTTTCACCTTTGCCCCCTGTGCTTTCCATTCAGCCCAACCCAGTTATGGTCCTTTGTGAGTCCCACCTAGAAAGTGCACAGGGTGCTTTATCTGGCCACAGATGGAGCTCAGCACCTCCTTCCCCAAAATCCAGATTGTCTTTTTTTTTTTTTTTTTGGCTGGATTAGGGTGACAGCTATAATGCTGGAAGGGCCTAAAGAGGAACAGTGACAGAAAGAAAGAAGAGGACTCTTGCTTTCCTGAGGGCCCAGTCTGAGACCCTAAGGAGAAAGGGCTGGGAAAGGTGAATGCTAAGTTGGGTTAGCAATAGCCTTAGTGTGGCCATGGTCACCAATGGCATATCTTCTTGTCCTCCTCTCCCCACCTAATCCCTCCTCCCTAACACTTACTCTGACCCAGAGGGCCAAGCCACAAGTTGGGAGCTGGTCCTGGTAGAACAATTTTCTAGCAAGGCACCCTCAACAAGGGCAGCAAATGCAGAGGCCCAGAGCAGGCCCAGGGCAGATTACACACACACACACACACACACTTATAGTCAACATGACTTCATGGGTGCCAACATTCTGATCACCTAGCCAAAAAATGTTCTGCTTCATTGGGGCTTCTGTAGACTCAAACTTTTCACAACATGCCCATGACTGGAGAGCAACAATTGGGAAGAAATCATTTAACTTTAAAAGTTAAGCAGGGGGTCCAAATGTGTTCATCTTATTACCTTACTCCAATGGAATGAGGCTCTCTGCAGTCATTAACTACACAAACCCTAACGCAGTGAACAACTCTTAGGAAACCAGATGCCAGTCCCTGAAGGTGACCGGCACAGTCCCCCATGTCTGTGGATGTGGGTGGCAAGCTAGTTCCAAGCTGTTCCCGTCAACCACCTCTCTTGAGCTTTTCTGTGGGCAGGCTTTGCACCAGCCACTGTAGATTAGAGCCTATCTCTGCATACAAAGAGCAGAAGCAGTTGATGTCTGCAGTCCATAGGTTCAAAAGGTTCAGATCTGCCCTGAAAATCAATCAGCACATCTAAATCTGGTAGGCTTGAGACAACTGTCACTATTCAGAGAATTTTCAAATATTCTAGGACTGGGGAAGACCTTTCTAAATATGCTACAAAACCAAAAAGCCATAATTGGAAAAATTCCTGCATAGCAATCAGCAAAGTCAACAATAAACCAGGAAAAAAAATGCAATTCATATCACAAATCTATATAGGCAGTGTCTAGAAATAGGTAAGAGGGAACTCTGAAACTGTAACCCTAAGTCACCCTTCTAACGTGGAACTGAAGCCTCTCCAGAAGGGCATCTCTTACCTAAATAATAGACTAGCCTATAAAACAAACAATAATATCTGTGAGGAATGTGCTTCTTAGAACAATCAACTATATGAGACCAACAGGGCAAGATTTGCCCGAAAACAAAGATGAGCAGGCAGAGAGGAGCAGGAAAAGTGGACAAATGAGAACCCAGGGTAGAATCTAGGAAAACTCTGACACATTGCAGAGATTGCAACCAATGTCACAGAAAAAGTTCTGTATGAAGCTGAATAGAAAACTAACTTGCTATGTAAAGTTTCACCTAAAACACAGTTAAATGTTCAGAAAACAAACAAAAAAAGAATAGGTAAGTAAAAGACCAACAACTTAGTAGAAAAGCAGGTAAAGGCAAGGAGCAGGTAAGGAAACACAATACAAATAACTAAAGGTCTGAAAGATGGCCTTCCTTACTCATAATAAAAGAAATGAAATTTAAAATAGACCAAGATGTTCTTACATACCACATCAGCAAAGACCTAAGTGTGTGATAAAAAATATGTTCCAAATGGTGAAGGGAAACTGGTAGGTCCTCACATAGATTACCACTATGAAAATGATAAATGTGCAAGCCTTTTACCTATGAACTCTAGGAATTTTCTTATAAACATACATATATAAATAACAAAAAATAGTAATGAGAGAGTTGTTCATTGTTTTATATATAGTGTAGTAAATGACTATTAAATACATGAGAACATATCCAAAAACAGAAGTATTATGCAGCCATCAAAGAAGAAATATGGAATGAATCAATATGGAAAGTTCTCCAAACTATATCCTTAAATGAAGGAACAAAGAGGAAAAGACATGTATGTAGTATGCCACCATGTCTGTTTAAAAAAAAAAAGAAGAAGAAGAAGAAGAAGAAGTAAGCACACAAGAAGGACCAAAGAAAAGAATAAACATTGGTCTCCCATGGGAAGGAAACTGGTGACTAGGATGGAAATGGCTTGAAAAATTTTCATTGATTATCCTTTTTTATTTTTATGTAATTAATTTCTTTTCTAACTTTTATTTATTTTGTTGTTGCTGAAAATATATGCAGCAAAGTACATATACACCAATTCAACAGATTCTACATGTATAATTTAGTGACATTTATTGTGGTCTTTAAGTTGTGAAACCATTTTCACCCTCTTTTTCTGAGCTCTGGTGGCATACTGCCTAAGGCATTTGACTGCTAACCAGAAGACTGGTGGTTCAAACCACCCGCCACTCCTTAGAAGGAAAATTGAGCAATCTGCTTCCATAGTGATACCACCTCAGAACGCCAAGGAGGGGTCACTATGAGTCGGATCCAATTCGATAGCAGTGTTTTGTTTTTTGTTTTTTTTTTTCCTAAGTTGTTCCTTCCTTATTAACATAAACTCACTGTCCCCTAAGGGTCCTATCTAATATTTCAAGTTGTTGTTGTCACTTTGATCCTATGTAAATAGTTCTTAAAAGATCATAAAGTTATATATAAAGTTCAAGGGAGAAATGTTTTACTGTTGTTGTTATGTGCCGTCCTGTCGTCTCTGACTCATAGTGACCCCTCCTTGGGTTTCCGAGGCTGTGTCTCTACGGAAGTAGATTGCCCAATCTGCCTTTTGAGGAGTGGCTGGTGGGTTTGAACTGCCAACTTTCTGGTTAGCAGCCAAGTGCCCTAGGCACTATGCCACTAGAGCTCTAGTTAATCCAGACTATTGTTCAGTTTTAAGATGACTTCAAGGACTATTTTTGGTTTAAGGTTTAAATATTCTCAGGGCAATAGTTTCACGGGTTCATCCACCACCCCACCCCACCCCCCATGGCTCCAGCAAGTCTCGAGTCTATGGGAATCTGATATTCTGCTCTGCATTTTTCCCCTTTTGATCAGGACTCTTCCATGGAATATTTCATCAAAATGTTCAGTAAAGGTACCCAGACACTGTCCAATTCTTCTGATCTCAAGGCAGAGGAGGCAGTTGTTCATGGAAGTAATTAGCCACATATTTCATATCCTCCTCCTATTCCTGATTCTCCTTCTTTTTCTGTTTCTCCAGGTGAACAAAAAACAATTGGAAGTCCACTTGCTAGCTTTTAAGGCCCTAGGCACTACACAAACATACTAGAAGGTAGAACAGAAGCACTAAATATATTATTAGCCTAATTAACTAAAATGTCTGATGAAACCATGACACTGAACTTCCAAACCAAGAAACCAAATCCCATAAGGTTTTTGGTTGTGTATAAGCAGCCTCAGCTGCTCTGTCTCCTTTTTTTTTTTTTTTGTCATCGTAAATATATCACACAACTTTTGCCAATTCAACTTTTTACAGGTATACAACTTATTGACAATGATTACAATAATTGGCAGTGCAACTCTACCTTTAATCAGTGCGATTTTTCCATTACTAATAACCTCCCTATTCCCCCTCCCTTACACCCCTGGTAACTACTAATAAATTTTGGTCTCTATACATTTTCCTTTTCTTGTCTTTTTATACAAGTGAGCTCATAAAATATTTGTTCTTTTGTGATTTACTTTTTTCACTCAGAATAATGTCTTCAAGCCCCATCCATGCAGTAACAATTTTCAAGACTTCATTTCTCCTAGTGGCTGAGTAGTAATACTTCGTATGTAGGTACCATATTTTATCTGTTCATCTGATGATGGACATTTAGGTTGTTTACACCTTTTGGATATTGTGAATAGTGCTGCGATGAACGTTGGTGTACAAGTCTCTGTTTTAAGTCTCTACCTTCAAGTCTTTTGGATATATATACCTAAGAGTGGAATCTTTTAGTTTTATAGTAGTTCTATTTTTAGTGTTTAGAGGAACTGACACATTGTTTTCCAAATGGTAATACCATTTTGCATTCTCATCAGCAATGTAAACGGGTTCTAATTTCTTCATATTGTTACCAACATCTGTTATTTTGTTGTTGTTGTTAATCTTTGTCTTCTTAGTAGAAGTAGAATGGTATCTCATTAGGGTTTTTATTTGAATCTGTCTAATAGCTAATGATGGGAGCTCTGGTAGCGTAGTGCCTAAGGCACTTGACTGCCAACCAGAAGGCTGGTGGTTCAAACCCACCAGCCACTCCTCGGAAGGAAGATGGGGCAATCTACTTCCATAGTGACACTGCCTCGGAAACCCAAGGAGGGGTCGCTATGAGTCCAGTCCGACTCGATGGCACATAACAACAACAACAATAGCTAATGATAAGGCACTCTCTAATAGCTAATAATAGCTAATGATAGCATAGTGGTTAAACACATTCACCTGCTAACTAAAAGGTTGGTGATTCAAACTCACCAGCTGCTCCATGATAGAAAGACAGGATAGTGCACTTCCTTAAAGATTTACAATGTTGGAAACCCGATAGAGCCGTTCTATTCTGCCCCATAGGGTTGCTATGAGTTGGAATCAACTCAATGGCAGTTGGTAATAGCTAATGATACTGAGCACCTTTTGATGTGTTTGGTGGTATTTGAACATCCTTTTTGGTGAAATGTCTATTCAAGTCTTTGCCAATTTTATGATTGGGTTATTGTCTTTTTGTTGTTAAGTTGTCAAAATTTTATATACAGTTTGCTTATTGGATTCTTGTCAGATATGTGATTTCCAAAGAGATTATCCCAGTTGATAATTTTTCTTCATTTTTTCTGGTAAAGTCTTTTGATGAACGAAAGTTTTTAATTTTCCTGAGGTCTCATTTATTTTCTGTTATGCTGTTTGTGCTTTAGTTATTATATTATATAGTCCATTGTTGAAAGCTAGGCCTGACATTGCTATCCCAGCTTGTTCTTCTAAGAATCTTATGCTTTTACTGTGGATGGTTAGTTCTTAATACATCTTGAGTTTGTTTTTATGGGTGGAGTGAGGCACACATTGTTTCATTTTTCTATGTGTGGAAATCCAATTTTCCCAGGACCATTATTGAAAAGACTCTTACTTCCCCATTGCATGGACTTAGCACCCTTGTCAAAAATCACTTGACCATTTTGCATTCCAGTCACCAGTGATAATCAACACATCTTGATTGCATGTTCGGTCAATTTCAGACTGCAGAAGTTGATAAAAACCTTCAATTTCCTCATCTTTGGCTTTGATGGTTGGTGCATAAATTTGAATAATAGTAGAATTAACTGGTCTTCCTTGTAGGTGTATGGATATTATCCTATCACTGACAGCATTGTACTTTTGGACAGATCTTGAAACATCCTTTGTGATGATGACTGCCACGCCATTCCTCTTTAAATTGTCATTCCTGGCATAGTAGATCATATGGTTATTTGACTCAAAATGGCAAAAACTGGTCCATTTCAGCCCACTAATGCCTAGGATATCAATCTTTATGCATTCCATTACATTTTTGACAACTTCCAATTTTCCTAGATTCATACTTCGTACATTCCATGTTCCAACTATTAATGGATGTTTGCAGCTGTTTCTCCTCAATTTGAGTCATGCCACGTCAGCAAATGGAGGTCTTTAAAGTTTTACTTTATCCATATCATTAAGGTTGGTTCTACTCTGATGATGCAGCTCTTTCCCAGTTGTATTTTGAGAGCCTTCCAACCTAAGTGGCTCATCCTCCTGGACTGTATCGGACAATATTTCCAGGCTATTCATTAAGTTGTGCAGTAACGTATCACCATTTCTCTGCTATTCATAAGGTTTCCCCTGGCCAGTTCTTTGAGAAGTGGATGGCCTCTTCCTTCTTCCTAATCTGTCTCAGTCTGTAAGCTGTGTTGAAACCTGTGCACCATGTGCAACCCTGTTGGCATTTGAAACACCGGTGGCACAGCCTCAAGCCTCACATCAACAAACAAGCTACCACAGTACAACAAACTGACAGACAAGTTTGTTTCCCTTAGCTGTTTGAAACCTCTCTGCCCTCCCCTTACCTGCCACTGCTCACTGTGTCGTCCCCCTGGCTTTTCTTTACCCTGCTTTCCTGCCTCTTGTGTGTGGGGTCTGGGTTCCTCCCCTTACCTGGATCCCTGCCGCTGCTGCTCACTATGTCACTCTGTTGGGTATTATGTTAGTAAGGGAGGAATAACTCAGAAAAGGAGGATGAGAATGATTGCACAACTTGAAGAATATAATCAATGTTACTAAAGTGTTCATGTAGAAACTCTCCAACAGGTGTATATTTTGCTGTGTATATTCTCAACAACAACAAAATAAATAAATAAAATTTAGAATGAATAAAAGTGAGTTACTTTTGCCTTTGTGTTATTTGTGTCTCAAGCCTTTTTATCTGTGTCCTTTAGTACTGCTTGCTTTTATGTTTTCTTGACTTATTATAGTGAATCTTGTGTTCCCTCTCCTTTAGTTTTGTGTATATACATATATATATTAGTGGTTACCATAAATATTACATTCAAGAGCTGTGTTTATAACATTCTAGGGTAAATTGGTACCAACTTAACTTTAGTAGCACACAAGAAATTCTATATCTATACCATTCCTCTCCCCCCTTTTGTTGTTGTTATCACTAATTATGTCTTCATATTTCATGTGCCCTGTAACATAATTTATCCTTGCCTTTTATACATTTGTTATTTAAAAACATGGAAGACAAAACATTTAGAATTGTCAAGCATGAATACCTTATTACCAGCCTTCATGCTTGTCCAT
Source organism: Orycteropus afer afer (assembly GCF_000298275.1). Lineage (NCBI taxonomy): Eukaryota > Metazoa > Chordata > Mammalia > Tubulidentata > Orycteropodidae > Orycteropus > Orycteropus afer. The sequence goes on along the minus strand of NW_006921843.1, from coordinate 5,005,757 downwards.
TTATATCCCTTTATTAGAGATCTTCCTTGTATATAGTTTTTAATTACTTTCTCGTATCTTTTATCTTCCTTCTACAGAACTTCCATTAGTGTTTTTTTCCAGGGTTAGTCTGGTGGATATGAATTTCCCAGCTTCTGTTGATCTGGGAATGTTTTGATTTCATCTTCATTCTTGAAGTATAGTTTCACTGGGTGTGGTATTGTTGGTTGATAGTTTTTTTGTTTGTTGTTCTTTCTGTACTTTAAATCATTCTATTTCCTTCTGGCCTCTAATGTTTCTGAGGAAAAAAATGGCACTTAATCTTATTGAGGATCCTTTGTATGTGACTATTTGCTTTTCTCTCACTACCTTCAGGATTTTTCTTTAATTTTTGAGAAACTATTATTTTTTTGGTATAGATCACTGATATTATCCTTCACAGAGTCCCTTGAACTTCTTGAATTTGTAGATTCATGTCCTTCATTAGATTGGGAAATTTTTCCATCATTATTTCTTCAAATATTCTTTCTATCGAGAAATTATTATTTGTTTGGTATAGATAGCTGGGATTATCCTTCACAGAGTCCTTTGAAGTTCTTAAATTTATAGATTCATCCCCTTCATTAGATTGGGAAATTTTTCCATCATTATTTCTTCAAATATTCTTTCTATCCCCTTCTCTCATCTCCTTCTGGAGATGGAGAGTCAGTGAAAAAGGGGAAGGCCCTCAACAAATAGATTGCCACAGTGGCTACAACAATGGACTCAGGTATAGCAAGGATAGTTAGGCTGGCACAGGACTGGGCAGTGTTTCATTCTGTTGTACACAGGGTCACTATGAGTTGGAACTTACTCAATGGCACCTAACAACAACAACAACAGATGCATTTTCACTCCTTTTGTCATGTCCATTTCCCTAGTCCATTGTTTCTCTGTTCTTTGTATGTCTTATGATTTTTGGTTGGGGCCTTGGAATTTCCAAGGGTATTAACTTTCTCAGCTTTCCCCAAATTTGGTGTTTTAACCTGCATTACTTTCTGCAAGAAACTCGTAAGTGGGCAGAATCTTCAGCCTATGCATACCATTCCCTCTCCCTCTCTGTGATAGTTCTTTCTCTTTCCCTGGTTTAATTGGGATTTGAAAGTTACACATCTCATTTATTAACTTTCAATCTCTCCCAAACACACCAGAGACTATGCCATGGTCAGTGTGTCCACTAGTGGGCACTGCCACTCAGGATGATATCATGTACTAATTCAGCCTGTCCACCAGGGGGCAAAGTCCCCTCTGTCTGTTTATAGCTCCTTTCCCCTCTGTGTTTCTGCAAACACATACTTAGTTGGAAAACTCATATCCAACAAGCCCTCTTCAGGGCTGGGTGTTCCCATCTGTTTTTGCCTGAGATTTCTTTCCTTGCTCACTGAGGGCTCCTTATATCTGAGCTGATGTTCAGGGGAAGCAGTCAGACTTAGCTCTGATTCATGAGGAGGAGGGTCTGGCACTCCCCAGAAGAACCTCTGAGAGATCTGTGTTATTGGTTTCAGAGCCCCAAAAACCCTGTGTGGTGGGTGGAGCAACCTACACTTAGGTGACCCATCTACTGACTCCACTGTAGGGAACTTTCTTTAGGAGTTCATACCACTCTAGCAGTGACAGGTACCAGTTGGGGAAGTGGTATTCACACGTGGAATGGATCCACAGGTAGGTCTGCCTTGTCACTATCAGAGTCCATACCACAGTATGTTGACAGTGGGTGTAGCTTGTATTCAAGATGCCTGCTTCCTAACACATAGCAGTCTCAGACAGCAGTTCTCAGAGCCAATTGAAAGGAAGAGCAGATAGACCCAAGTGATCCCCAGGGAGGTCTGTCCTGTTTGTTTCAGAGGCCTGAGCTATAGGGTGTGTAGGAGTATAGGTAGAGTGATGACTATGGGAGCAGATTCCACTGCAGGGTCCTTCTGTAGCAGTTTGCAACAGCCTGGCAATCAACAACTACCAAGTGGGGAAGGAGGTGTCACATTCTAGTCAGATCCCCATGGAGGTCTACCTTGTTGCTATCAGAGCCCCCTTGTAGTATCTTGGCTGTGGGTGTAGCCTCCACTAAAGATGCCTGCTTCTTTGTGTACAGCAGCCTCAGTCAGCAGTCTTCAGCACTGACTAAAAGGGGAAGTAGACAAACCTGAACTGACTCCCCAGGAGATCTGTTCTGTTGGTTTCAGAGGCCTGAGCAATGGGGTGGGAAGAGAGGCAGGTGGAGTGTTGTCTATGAAAGCAGACTACAGCTACATGAACCTTTTGTAGCAATTCACAGTACGTTTGCAACTGATTATGTCTGGCTGGGGGAGGTGCTAGCATACTCCAAACAGATCCCCAGGGTTGTCTGCTTTGCTGATTTTAGGGCAGAAGCTTTGTGTCCTCTCTCTTTGCACAGGCAGGAGCTGTGGTGGTTGGGGAAGCAGGGGTTTTTTCTGGGGCCCCTACCCTAGTTCACAGCAGCCTGCAGCCCACATGGCTAGGGGAGGGTCAGGGATGGTGGGAGAAGGAATTTTCCTACCATGTGCAACTTGTTAATTTGTTGATCCTTGCTTTTTGGCAGTTCCTTGCTGCTTTCCTCTGCTGCCCAGTTTAGAGTCCCTCAAAGCTGAGCATCATTTCCTTGTTGTATTTGTGGGGAGGGTTAGAACAATAGTTTGTTTACACTGCCATCTTCCCAACATTCCTCTCCTTTTTTTCTTCCCTGAAATATTTTATTAAATTGAATATATGGCTATTCTTTAAAAATAAAATAAAATAAAATAAAAATAAAACAATAATAACTTTTTATTATAATGTGGGTGAAAGTTTGCAGAGTAACTTGGTTTTCCACCCAACAATTCATGCACATTTTGTTTTGTGACATTGATTGTAATTCCCACAATGTAACTGCACTCTTTCCATTTCCTCCCTGTGCTTCCTTCTTCCATTCATCCATCTTTCATTTCCTCTTCATGCCTTCTGAGTTTTATCCCTGGACAAATGCTGCCCTTTTAATCTTGTATGGTTGCTTGTTCTAAGTAGTGTGTATCTCCATGATGTAATTGTTCACCCCATAGGAACAATTGTTCAGCTGTCTATTGCTTGACTGAAAGTTGAGCCATGGGGATGAGTTCAGCTCCAGGCTTGAAGGGTATCTATGGACTATAGTCTCAGGGGTTTCCTTTTTGATTTTTGAAGTATGTAATATTATTATCTATTGCAAAACTAAACTTTTAAATTACCATTCATGAATTCTGTGGTACCTTTCTTTCCGTGGGTGGAGTGGAGAGTAGACCCTCTGATCCAGAAGCTAATGTAGGTACCTCTGAGATTGTATGCTTGGACCAATGGACCAATTGGACCAATGGACCAATGACCAATGCTACCTATCACCACTTACTGGCAGTATTAATGAATTGCATGCTTACTGCCAATACCATTCAGCTCAGAAAAACTTTCAAAACAGGCCAAATTTCTCATATGCCATTGTAATGTAGAGGTTCTGTGCCCAAAACTTGTCAACTCCTCAGCACTTACTCTAACTTTCTTTTTAAAATAATGCCAGACTTCTCCACAGAGGGCAGAAGATTAATGCTGTTTTATACTCCAGGGAATATATTCTTTTATAAAAATCCTAAATGACAGAATATTAATTTCTCCTTTATTCCTAGGCTAAATGTCTAATGGATTTTACTGAAAAAGAAATGTCCTCTCTGTATATGGATGGCTGCTTAGCACAGCCTCCCTGAGCTTCACCTCTTCTTTTTAATACAAGATATTAAACACTCTTCCTGAGCTCTCCCTTCATCCTTTTGCAGTTGACAGTGCCCTGTACCAGCAGCCAGAGATCCAGCATTCTGGATCCAGCTAAGACACCACTCAACACAGGGCCTCTGGCAAATCACCTTGAGCCTCCAACATATATTTTCTTCCCCTGCTGAGGTGAGGAAGTTAAACTAGAAAAATCACTGATGCCCAGTGATTTTCACATAAGAAAGAAATGTAAACCAAGCCATACAGTGAGAATTTTGAATGCTCTTACTTCCAGGGTTTAAGTCAGCGGAAAATTCACTATTCAGATCACACTATAACAGGTTTTTCCAAGACCCAGTGCTTGATAGCATGGAAATGCCCTCAACAGCCATGGAAGCAAAGTACCTACCTAAAGAGTAAATGCCACTGATTTCTTGACTTAATTTCAGGATGCAGATTCTCCTGCAAAATCCAGGCTTTATAGTAATAAATGAGTAATTATTAACAATGGAAAAATCTGGCTTCTAACCCTCAAGATCCTGGCCATGGGACCCACAAAGAACAGGCTGCAGCACACAAGTGTCTGTGGAAGAACATGAAGAGAGATCCTGACCCTCAGTCAGGGCCTCTGAGGAGGGACCATCACACAGGTAACTGTCAGCCTGGCCACCCTTCCTCCCCTACCAAGATCCATGTTGGTGCTCACTCATTCCACATCCTCTTTACTAGACAGCTCAAGTGACTGTCCATGCCATTGCTCTACTAAACTAACAATACTATCATACCATCTGTACTGTAGATACTATCTATATCTGTACTTCAAAGCTCTACTCTTTCCACTGTATTACCTCCACTAAGAGTCTAAAGATGGTTTTCACTGTCATTGTTTCCCACCCTACCTCCACCAAAATGCAGATGGTAACTTCCCTCATGAAAACAGATCTTTGCTTTTCCTGGGCATGCTACTCACTGCACAACAGGTCACTACTCAGAGAGCCTGCCTGAGTCTGTTTTTGACTAGCAGTGAGTTGCCTTTCTGGTAACAGGCACTCAGATGCTCCTCTGAGGGACCATCCTTCCCTCTCTCTCAGTCCCTATAGTTTAGGAGAAGGGACCTCCCCGCTCCATTCACCTCTTGTACCACATAGGTGGACACATGAGTTGAGTCAGGCCAATTTGTATATTCCATACTCCTGACTCTGGTAGCATAGTGGCTAAAGCACTTAACTGCTAACCAGAAGGCTGGCAGTTCAAACCCACCAGCCACTCCTCGGAAGGAAGGTTGGGCAATCCTACTTCCGTAGTGATACTGCCTCGGAAACCCAAGGAGGGGTCGCTATGAGTCGGGGCCGACTCGACGGCACATAACAACAACAACAACAACATACTCCTGACTCTGTGGTTTATCTCATGGATGAGTCACTTAAGACTGAATCCCAAGACTTTTTCTGGAAATACTGGGAAAGAGATGCTCTCTCTACTGAAATTGTAAGCAGTAAGTGTAATCCAAGCTTAGAGTTACTAGGGACTCCAGTGAAGGGCCTTTGGTGCAGAGTGGGGCTAATGCAGAGGAAAGCAGAGCTGAAGGATGGAGATAGAGACAGAGTCATTATGACATTGTTAGAAGTCCTAGACACAGCCATGCCTGATAACCCTGCCTCTGGACTTTTCAATCATGTAAGTCAATTTGATCTGAGTTCTTATCCCCTATAACCTTAAGAGTCCTGCCTGATATAATGAGAATCACCATAGTTATTTGTTGAGGCTAGTATCAGTCAGTACTAGGAAGAAACAAAGCCAGTAAAAGGTGCCAGGAAAAAAAAGCACCATTCACTGTCACAGGGCAATTTTGGTTCCAAGAAAAATCTAACATGAGCAGCCTCTGGAGTCTTGAATTTAAAGAAGTGTGGGAATAAAACTTGTGGAAACATAGGCTCAGGAATCTTTCCAGAGAGTTGCTTGTGATGCTGGGCTGACACAGACCATACAGGGAGGCACAGACCTATGCTGGGGTTGTAGTTGCAATCGGGTCAACCACTGCTGTAAGGAGAAACTTCATGACGATTTGCACTGGCCTGCTCAGTGACTTTTTTTGGGGGGCGGGAAGCAGTTTTGAGATTCATATTTTATTTACAAGTAAGTGAAGAATGTCCCTTATAAAGTCTAACTTGGGATAAGGAAAGCAATATAAAGAAAGAGTTGCTGGCTCCTCAGTGATGTGAGAAAGGAGTTCATGGCACTGTTTCCTTAAACAATGATTTTGTTACTTTAAAAAAGAAGAAGAAGCAGCTACATGAGTTCTTCAAATTGCATAAGTGAAATAATTCAAACTAAAAATGACTTTTCCAAATTTTAGCCTCTGGTTAAAGGTGAACAGGATGTCACTTTCATTTCAGTGACAGATCCTGCTCCCCAAAAACAATTGCCCTTGAGCAAAAGACTTAATACTCATCCAGAGTATCTGCTCGAGTAATGGAGAGACCTCCATCCTTAAGAGCCTGAACTTTTAGCTTCTCTGCTTCCAGCTTGGTCTGTTGTTCCACCCTTTGTTCTTCTAGGATTTCTTTCATAGACACTTGCTAGAGAGGTGTGTCACTTTCCTTTCCCAAGTCTATTTTTCCTAGAAGAACCATATTTTCTCCTCTGATCACAGAAATCCCTCGAGGAATATCACCATGATTGTTGCCCACATGAATATGCTCCACAGTCTGATGTAGCACTAAGTTAGCAAATTGTTCTTAAAAAGGCTATAACTGTCCTTCCATCTCAAAACAAGATTAAATGCTTTTCTGTTTGTGATTCTGACGTACTATCAGGACATCCAGGCAGAAAAGTCAGCAGGCAGCTGGAAATGAAGGATGTCTTCGATGAGGCTGGTGGTGCCAGGCATATAGTTCATTTTGAGCTGAAATAAGGTTGCAAAATATAGTGGCAATGGGCCAGCATGTCCAACACCTCCTTCCTCCTATTACAGCCACTGCCTCAGCAGTAGCAGGACAGGAACCACTCCTGCTCAGCAACTCTTAACACCTCATAATCTCACCTATGGCCCTGGTGGGATGCATGTGGTGGCTCCCAGCACATCTACAAGGTGGTTTCTCCATAGTGCATGACTCCAAGCTGCCTGTCTTGCCCCCACCCAGGCTTACTGTTCATGCTTCTTTTTGTTTAGTCCTGCTGTGGTTGGCTTACACAAAAGTAGCCCCACTTCCCAGCCCAATCAAAAATTGGGGCCTAACCTCATATTTCAGTGATTCTCAAGCAGGGGCAATTTTACCCTTTGGAGGCATCTGGCAATGTCCAAAGATATTTTTGGTTGTCAAGACTTGAGGCATTTTACATCCTAATTTGGTCAGTAGTGTCTGGGGTCTTAAAAGCTTGCAAGCAGCCATCTAAGGTACAACTATGGGTCTCCATGCATCTGGAGCAAAATAGAATGAAGGAAACCAAAGACTTAGAAGAAACTAGTGTACAGCACTAACAATCTATCTACATGAACCATGGCCTCACCTACCTTGAGATGATGCCTGGCTACCATTACTGACCATTCCAACTAGGGTCATAACAGACGGTCCTGGATAGAATTGAGGGGGAAATGTAGACTAAAATTCAAATTCCTTAAAAAGACCAGACTTACTAGACTGGTAGAGACTAGAGGAATTCCCAAGATTATTGCTAGACTTGGTGGAATGGTAGAGACTAGAGGAACCCATGAAACTATTGCCATGGAGTACCCTTTAAACTTGGAACTCAAAACACTCTCTGAGGTCACCTATCATCCAAAAGATGGAGTGGCTGATTAAAAAAAATACAATCATCTGTGAGTACTGTACTCCTCTAAACAATCATCTAAATGAGACCTAATGGTCAACATTTATCCTAGACCAAAAATGAGAAAGTAATGTGGGACAAGGGAACTAAAATAATGGACATAGTACAACCAGAATGGAAATAATGAAAATACTGAAACATTATAAAAAGTGTAACCAATGTCACTGAATAATAGGCATAGAAATTGTTATATAAGAACCTCTGGTAGAGAGTTCCGGTAAGATGGCGGACTAGGTGGAAGAACTGCACAGACCCTCTTCAACAAAGAAAAGGGAAACCAATTAACACAGACACAGAAGATAATCGTGGACCCCTGAGCCTTGAAGGGAAGGATACAAAAGTGGACTAAACCCCAACTAGCA
>NW_006921843.1:4984828-4993713 GCF_000298275.1 Orycteropus afer afer | reverse complement strand
CATAGTGCCTAAGGCACTTGACTGCTAACCAGAAGTCTGGCGGTTCAAACCCACCAGCCACTCCTCAGAAGGAAGGTTGGGCAATCTACCCCCATAGTGATACAGCCTCAGAAACCCAAGGAGGGGTCGCTATGAGTCGGGTCTGACTCGACGGCACATAACAACAACAACAATTTGTTATGTAAATTTTCTCCAAAATCACACACACACACACACACAAAAAAGTATTTTACCAGAAAAAGGACTTGAGGAAATCCTATCTGTATCAAGTGGGTAGAGCCACTGCTAAACATCCTGCAATGCACAGGACAGTCCCCTCAACAAAAAAATTATTTGGCCCAAAATGTCAATAGAGGTGTGATGGAGAAACTGCCATGTTACCTTCTAGATGTAGGGAATTAATTAAAACAAGGAACAGCCATTTTTCCATGGGGTGAGAAGACAGAATCAGAGAGTGTCAAGGCTGTGACTCCACACCTCCAGCTAGGGCCCCCATTAGCCTCTCCCTTGGGTAGAAACCCACTGTCCCTGCCTCAGTGACTGTGCCAGCCCATCTCCTTCTCTGGGTCTGACTGTCTTAGAAACATTGATAGAACTCTACACAACACTTAGGGACCCCAGGAAGCCTCCTTAGGGTTTTAAGAGAAAGGACTTGGAGACATTGTTCCCTTGCAGGAAGGTTGGTCTGTTCTCTTGAATGCCTTCTCAGGAACCAAACCAGAACCTCATGAGTCTACTCCAAACTCCACTCCATAGGATTTTCAATGGCTGGTTTTTTAGAAGTAGATCACCAGGCCTTTCTTCTAAGGCAATTGTGGGTTGACCTGAATCTCCATCCTTTCCTTTATCAGCCAGCTGAGATCATCAACCATTTGCACCATCTAAGGACTCTCTTCTCAGGGAAGCTCCCCTGAAAGCTGCTTCTCCTACATGCGCTCGGCACCTGCTAGCTCAACTGAAAAATGAGATAATTATTTCTTCTTTCATAAACTGATTATGAAAATTTATTTGATAATTTGTCATATACTTAAAAACACCCATGTGATAGGCACTGACCTAGGCCCTGAGATTCAGCAATGAGCCCTGCTATCAGGATGTGGCACACAACCAACATTCTACTGGTGGGATCTATGTTGATGGATAATAAAGGAGCAGCAGCAGGCAAAATTTGGGCATCTGGTGTGGGCATGGATTCTGAGGGTGTAGACCAAGGAAAATTGGCTATAAGACTCAACTTTACTGGAATTTACTGACATGATGCTCTAACTTGGGATTTGGGATTTAATGTGTTAGCTTGAGCCATTGGAATTGGTATTAATAGTCAGCTAGGTTGGCTAAATGAGTCCATCAATACCTGTTATTGTTGGTGAAATTATATAAATAAAAAATTCACCATTTCATCCATTTCTTTATGTACAATTCAGGGACATTAATCATGTTCACCATGTTGTACAACTGTCATCATTATCCATTTATAAATGTTTTCATCACCATTAACAGAAACTCAATACTCCTTAGGCAATAACTCCTCACTGCCCCCTCCCACCTGCCTCTGGTAACCACTGATAAACTTAGGTTTCTAATGCATTTGCCTATTGTCGATATTTCATTTAAGGGGGATCATAAAATAGTTGTTCATTTGTGTGGGACTTATTTCACTTAACATAATGTTTTCAAGGTTCATATATGTGGTGGCATGTATTAGAACTTCATTTCTCTTTATAGTTGAATAATATTTCAATGTATGCATTTATCAAATTTTGTTTATCCATTCATCTGTTGATGGACATTTGGGTTGCTTCCACCTCTTGGCTATTGTATCACTGCAATGAACATCGGTATACATTTATCTGTTTAAGTTTCTTTTTTCAATATTTTTGGGTACATATCCAAAAATTGTTGCTTCATATGTTATTTCTATGTTTAACTTTTTGAGAAATCACCACATTGTTTTCCACAGTGGCTGCACCATTTTACAATCTGACCAGCAATGTACGAGTGTTCCAATTTTTTCACATTGTCACTAACATCTGTTATTTTTCATTTTTCTGACAATAGCCATCCTAGCAGGAATGAGTGGTTTATCAATATAGCTTGGACATGTATTTCTATAAAATTCTGATGGTAGTAGTAGTAGTGTCAGAACTTAACTTCAGGGGTGATAATGCAAATTAAGATCAGTCTAAGGCTGATCCTTATGAGATGGAGGTCAGATATACCTCCACTCTCCAAATCTTTTACAAATTCTGACACCAACCATCCCTTCCATGGCACTCTCTACTACTCTTCTGGGTTTGCTAATTCATTGCAATGGCTCATAGAATTCACAAACTGTACTTATAATTAATTACCAATAAGCAGGATCATGATAGAGGGAGAAAAGATTGAAGTTGTCAAAGATTTCATATTACTTGGATCCACAATCAACACCCATGGAAGCAGCAGTCAAGAAATCAGACATCATATTGCACTGAGAAAATCTGTCGCAAAAGATCTCTTCCAAGTGTTAAAGAGCAAAGATGTCACTTTGAAGATTAAGGTGTGTCTAACCCAAGCCAAGGAGCCTCTGGTAGGTTAGTGCCTAAGGCACTTGACTGCTTACCAGAAGGCTAGCGGTTCAAATCCACCAGCCACTCCTCGGAAAGAAGGTTGGGCAATCTACTTCCATAGTGATACTGCCTTGGAAACCCAAAGAGGGGTTGCTATGAGTCAGGTCGGACTTGATGGCACATAACAACAACAACAACCCAAGCCATAATATTCTCAATTGCTTCATATGCATGTGAAAGCTGAACAATAATTAAGGAAGGCTAAAGAAGAGTTGATGCTTTTGAGTTGTGGTGTTGGCAAAGAACACTGAAAGTACCATGGACTGCCAGAAGAATGAAAAAATCTGTCCTGGAAGAAGTGCAGCTGGAATGTCCTTGGAAGTGAGAATGGCTACACTTTGTCTCACCTATTTTGGTCATGTTGTTAGAAGGGACCGTTCCCTGGAGAAGGATACCATGCTTGGTAAAGTGGAGGGTCAGCAAAAAAAAGGGGAAGACCCCCAAAGAGATGGATTGACACAGTGAGTGCCACAACTGGCTCAAGTATATCAAGCATTGTGAGGATGATGCACTACTGGGCAGTATTTAATTCTGTTGCACATAGGGTCACTATGAGTCAGAGTCAACTCGGTGGCACCTAACGACAACAACAAAAACAACAGCTTACAATTAAGTGGTTTATTAAGAAACTGAGTACAACTAGGATCAGGATCAGCAGGCTAAAACTCAGAATCAGGAAGCATTCAAGCAAAGTCTCTCTTCAGCTCAGGACAGCTATCTTAGCTCTTCATAGTTGTGCAAACCTCCTCTTGACTCCCTGATAATAAACAGGCTTCTCTCAGCCTTCTCAGGACAGGCTTTGGCTCTGCTGCTTGTCACCACCAGCTCTGTTGCTAGGCCCCTGCTGACTCTCTTGCTGTCTTCATAATTACAGCTTGTGGCCCAAGTTACAGCTTTTTTGGGAAGCTCCTTATGTCATATATATCTCTCTCTCTACTTTTCTTTTCCTTATTCCTTCTACTTCTTCCTGCTGCTTCTCTTCCTGCTTCTGTCTGTCTCTCAAACCTCTGTGGGACTGGAAGCTTAAATACAGAAAACCCTTACCAATTTCAAGGCATGGCACTTCAACCAGGGCCATGAAGTTGTTGTTGTTGTTGTTGTTGTTGTTGTTTGCCGTCGAGTCGCCCCGACTCATAGCGACCCCTCCTTGGGTTTCCAAGACAGTATCACTACGGAAGTAGGATTGCCCAACCTTCCTTCCGAGGAGTGGCTGGTGGGTTTGAACCGCCAGCCTTCTGGTGAGCAGTCAAGTGCCTTAGGCACTATGCTACCAGAGCTCCTGGGGCCATGAAGTAACTGACTATAATAGCCCACAACTCATCTCATTTGCATAGTTTATTGACCAGTCTCTGTAAGGTGCATACGAATAACAGGGCAGCCTGCAGTCAAGGACTAGACAAAAAGTATCAGATCAAGTTGTTTACAGTTTACCCAGGAAACTTCAATCAACCTTGCAAAACTAACAGACCCTCTGGAGTAGAAAACCAGGGCAAAGGTAACTCCTCAGATCTTAGGGGGATAACTCCTCAAGACGTTTTTCTAAATAACAAAGGCAAATGGCCATATAAAGGAATTCATTTCATCACAATTTCCCTAATGACTAACGACATTCAGCATCTATGCATGTCCTTGTTAGCAATTTGTGTATTTTCTTTGCTGGAACATCTATTAAGTCCTTTGCCTATTTTTAAATCTCTGTTGTTTGGCTTTCTGTTTTGGGGTTTTGGGAGTCCATAATATATTTTGAATAGTAAACTATTGTCAGATGTATGGTTCCCAAATATTTTCTCTCATTCTGTAGATTGTCGTTTAACACTGTTGATAAAGTCCTTTGTGGGACAAGGAACTCAATTTGGCCTTTTGTCTCTGGTCCCTAAAGATAGCATAGGGAATTTTCCAGCATTGAAGGTGTCTTTGTTTTCCTATAATAGTCAGGCAAAACATAAACATGTACAAATATGTTGGGAGTCCTCAAAGACCACACTTGGCAAATAACTTCAGGAACTAAGAGGATTATGATGCAATCAATCATGCATATTCATATATTCTATTGATAATACATATAAAATGAAGCGCCAATCATGACTATGCATTGAGTCTCTATTATGTATATGCATTACTATAAAAAGCCTTGAACACAGAAGCAGCTGAGCTTCTGGGATTGGTGAAAACAAATATGCACAAGAGTGGGTGGCATCAATGGAGAAAAGGCATTTGATAAAATTCTTAGCAAAATAGGAATAGAAGGGAAATTCCTCAACATAATAAAGTGTGTAAATGCAAAACCAACAGCCAACATTATTCTCAATAGAGAGAGCATTTCCCTTAAGAATGGGAAGACAAGGATGATCTCTATCACCACTTCTATTCAACATTGTACTGGAAGTCCTAGCCAGGAAAATAAGACAAGAAAGAGAAATAAAAGACACCCAAATAGGCAATGAAGAAGTAAAACTACCTCTATTTCCAGATGAGATGGTCCCATACATAGAAGAACCAAAAGACTCAACAAGAAAACTTCTGGAACTAATTAAAAAATTCAGCAAAGTGGTAGCATACAGGATCAACATACAAAAATCAGTTCATTCCTCTACATCAACAAAGAGATCTATGAAGAGGAAATAAGAAAAATAATACCATTTACAATAGCTCCCCTCTCTGTGACTACCCTCTCCCTGTGCCCTTCTTAACTATGCATTCCTGTCTGTCCAGCTTTCCCTCTTGGTGAATGCTGCCCCTCTGGTGTCTCATGGCTGATTGATCTAAGGGGTGCATCTCCCTAGAGTAGGCAGGTGCTTTGCCCTGGGGATGTGTTCTGCATATAGATCTTTCTACCGTTGTGCTGAGAGTCAATCCATGGAAGTAAGTCCATTTCTACACCCAAAGGGTGACCCAGAGCCATAGTCTCAGGAGTTCCATCAGTCTCTATCCAACCATTTTATTATTTTTGAATTTTGTTCCACATTTTTCTTCCCACTCTATCCAGGATCTCCAATTGTGATCCTTTTCTGAGTAGTTGACATTGGTAGTCACACACTCTCTAGTTCTTCTGGTCTCAGAGTCCTGAAGGCTGAGGTCCTCGTGGTCCATTTTATCTTTGGTCTAATTGTTTCCAGATGCCTTTGATTTTCTTCACCTTTCATTGCTTCAGATGAGAGGAGACCAATAGATGCATCTTAGATAGCTGCTTGAAAGCTTTTAAGACCCCAGTTGCTACTCACCAAAGTAGGATGTAGAACAAGATTTTTATATACTATGTTGTGCCAATTAAGCATCATGTCCCATGAGACTATGGTCCTGGAGCCCACAGGTCCACTCATTCTATCTCTCAAGGTGTTTGGTTGTCTCTGAGAAGTTACTCTGTTTTCTGTTGCTTCTGTAATGTATGTGGCTAATTTTCTACCACAATTGCATATGTAAGAATATCTACAGCCAAATCTATCCATGGACTAGTGTATATCCCTGTTTGCCTACCCTCAACTGATCTTCTCACCTGTCTTTGCATTTATCCATAGCCTGGTGGTTGGTATTAGTGGTAATGCAGTATTGTACGTGTGCCTCTGTTGTCTATATCTTATGTGCACTTCTCAGTGTTCTTCATTTCCCCAATGTTATCATGCTGGTCACAGAATGTTTCCATACCATCCCTCCCCTCACCCAAATCAACATGTGACTCCCAAATTGTGCAAAATTTTCCCTTCCCTTCCCTCCCATCCCCTGTAACTAATAAAGTGAATTTCCTTTCCTAAGTAAACTTTTCCTTGACTTTTTATAATAATGGACTCATACAATATTTGTCCTTCTGTGATTGACTTATTTCTCTCAGCATAATGTCCTCTAAATTCATCCACATTGTGAGATGATTCATGTGTTCTTTATTCCTTAATGTTGCATGGTATTCCATTGTGTGAATGTACCATAGTTTGGTTATCCATTCATCTGTTGATGGGTATTTAGGTTGTTTCCATCTCTTTGCTATAATGAACTGTGCCGTGATGAACGTGGGTGTGCATATGTCTGTTCATGTCCCGTCTCTCACCTTTTTAGGATATATTCCTAGTAATGGAATTGCTGGACCAAATGGTATTTCTATTTTCAGTTTTTTAAGAGAACACCATACCATTTTCCATAATGGCATCAACATTCTTTAAGGACAAGGAAAAACCAATTACTTATTTTATATGGAAAGGAAAGAAGCCTTGGATAAGCAAAGAACTACTGAAAAAGAAGAACAAAGTAGGAGGTCTCACACACCCAGACCTCAAAACCTACTATACAGCCATGGTAGTCAGCACAGCTTGGTACTGGAGAAGGAAAAAAAAAACCTTAACAGAACTCACAGGCGTTAAAGACAGAATATTCACACTGGGAATATTTCAAGTTGAGCTAAATCCACAAGTGGAGGCAAAGATCATACTGGGAATTGGAGCAGGAACCCCTTAGCTTAAGCTACACAGAGTCTGAGAGAGAGTGGGGGAAAAGGAAGAGAAAATGTCTCTGAATAACAGAACCCCAAATCAGACACACAACAGAGGGCTTGAGTCCTACTCTTAGCAACGCTTTGTGCCACAGAGTGGAACTGAGGCCTGGGATTTTGGGACCTGTTGATCTGCGTGGAGGAGGTTAGTACTCTATCCTTAGGGGTGCCTGGCAGGTTTGAACTTCAGGACTTTGGTTGACAACTGAATGCCAGCATTGGCAGAATGCTCCAAATGGAGCCAGTGGCTGCAGCCATCCTTCTCTTTGCCTGTATCACTGACTGAATTATCTCACACTAAGCACAGAAAACAAGCTTTGGCTTTCTTCCCTGGGGGTCACTTCTTGTGCAGGTCTCCTTTCTCCTGTGTGGGTATGCCAATGAGTGAGCAGATTCTGCCACAGTAGCCAGTTCCCAGGGATGCTGACAGAACATAACTGGAGGGACCCCTCCTCAAATACCTTATCCTCTGCTCATTTTTCTATTATCCTCTTGCCCATTTTTCCTCCTTTATATCTGGTCACTTCCACCATTGCCTTCTCATCTTATTTCATTTTTGTCAAGCCTTCATTCCTCTCACCCACTCACTTTGGTTTTCTCCCTTTTTCTTTACATTCTTTTTCTCTATTTCTTGTCATCTATTTTTGTTCTAGCTTTTAATATCTCCTTCTCCTTGGCTTTGTTTTTTGTTTCCTCCCTGCCTTGTCCTATGGGAGGAATATATTAACCCTCCACTAGTCAGCCATCCACCAGCCACTCCTTGGAAGGAAGGTTGGGCAATCTACTTCCGTAGTGATACTGCTTTGGAAACTCAAGGAGGAGTAGCTATGAGTTGGGGCCGACTCGACAGCACATAACAACAACAACAACAAACAGTCAGCCATAGCTACTACCCTGACCACCTCACCTAACAGACAAGGAACACCAATAGCTCCTGCACCGCAGGATCAATGACATACAGTGGACAACACCTGCTCATCCCAAGTGTAAATCCTCTTCATGACAAACAGAGACCAGCACCCACATCCCCACCAATGAAAGCTGGAGAATGACCCAGTACAGCCAAGTTAACAATGAAAGAAGTACACCTGCACTACACCTCCAGATATATCAAAACAAAATAAAATGTAAAACCAGGATGAAATAAATCAGTACATAACTAACAAGTAAAGAAAACAACTTCAAAATGTCTAGGAAGCAACAGACAACTTAAAATCAAACAAACAAAAAAACAGTAAAATGTAGTAAAAACAAATATCCAAACTAAAGAATTAGGAAATCACCCTGAGGAGAAACCAGCAATAGAAGTATCTAATAAGGAATTTAAAATACACACACACACACACACACACACACACATATATATATAAAACCTTCCAATGGCTCAAGGAAATCATAAACAGAAGCAACAAGAAGACAGACAACACCCTTGAAGAACTGAGGAAAATCATTTGAGAGCAACATAACAAAATAAATACACAATTAGAAATCATACAAAAACAGCAATTATAAAAACAGAAAATGAACACTAAAATTCATTTTAAAAAGATTCATCTTTAAAAAGATGTCTTTTTGGACCTTCTAAAGATTGAATTTTTGTGTGCTTCCAAACACTTCTCCAAAAGAGTCAAAAGAGAAGCTACAGATTGGGAAAATATATTTGGTAATGACATATCTGACAAGGGACTTATCTCTAGAATTTATAGATAACTCCAACACCTCAATAACAAAAAGACAAACAATCCAATTAAAAAATGGGCAGAAGACATGAATAGACACTTCACCAAGGAGGATATTCA
>NW_006921843.1:4974599-4984488 GCF_000298275.1 Orycteropus afer afer | reverse complement strand
ATGACAAGAACAGACATTTGCACACCCATGTTCATCGCAGCACTATTTACAATAGCCAAAAGATGGAAACAACCTAGGTGCCCATCAACTGAGGAATGGATATCCAAATTATGGTACATACACACAATGGAATACTATGCAACCCTAAAGAATAATGTAGAATCTGCAAAACACTGCATAATGTGGATGAACTTGAAGGACATTATGCTGAGTGAAATATGTCAATCACAAAAGGGTAAATATTGTATTGGTCTGTTATTGTAATAGTCAAGGAAATGTGTATCTATGGGAGGTCATTTTCTTTGTTGGTTACCAGGGGTGGGAGGGGAGGGGAGGGAATACTGTTAGATAGATAGAGATAAGTTTTGATTTGGGTGAAGAAAAAGGCAATGTACCAAATATGAGTGATCAATATAGTGGCATTGAGGAAGAGAAAGGCATAGAGAACTCTGTGGGAAGTACAGACAACAAAGATGAACCCTTTTGCACATATAATATGACGTGCTCAGTGAAGGCAAACATGGGTATATGGGTGGAGAGATGGGTGGACAGGCTGAAATATTGGACATCTATATGAAGTGGAGAGTGCACCCAAGAACATGTATAAGGTTGGCAGACAGTGATCCAATAACTTTATGTGTATGATCTGAATTCCCAGGTGAATAATGGGGCTGATAAGGGGCAAGGTTTTAGTCACTGCTTGGCCACTGACAGGTACCCTGAGGGACCGAGTAGTTGAACCTGTGGGCTCGAGACCATAGTCCCAGAGGACATCAAGCTTAATTGGCATAACATACTACACAAATCATTGTTCCAACTTCTACTGTGGCTAGTAGCGACTGAGATCTTAAGAGCTTGCAAGCTTCCATCTAGATGCAATGATGGGTCTCTCCTCATCCAGGGCCAAGAAGAATGAAGAAAACCAAAAATTCATGGAAACCATCAGTCCTAGTGACTGGTGCACCATCTGATCTGCAACCTATATGTCTATGAGACCAGAAGAAATAGATGGTGCTCAGGTACTACTGTCAACCACTTGGAAGAGGATCTTTGTAGAAGATCCTGGATAGACAGGGGGAACAATGTGGAACAAAACTCAAAATAATCTGGAAAAAAAAAGGCAGGGGGGACAGGTTTACAGGCCCGATGGAGCCTGGTGGAACCACTGAGACTATGGCCCCTAGCTGTCCTTCAGGTCTGGAATTGAACACACAGCTTTAGCTTCCAGCCAAGCAGTAGAAAGGCATACTAGTTGAACATTTATCTGAGGTAGATACACTCCTTGGAGAGAACAAGTAAGAGAGAAAGAAGGGCTTCTCAGGCACAGGGAGACAGCTCAGGGGGTAGGAGTGCATGGAGGGATGGTCACAGGGAAGCGGTACCTATTGGGAGGAAGTGGGAGAGGAGATATTGCATTGTGCTAAATAGTAGTCAATATCATGAGACAAAGTGTATGTGATCTGCTGTATGGAAAGTGTATTTGCTCTGTAAATTTTCACCCAAATCACAATAAAAATTAAAATTGAAAAAAAAAAAAAAAAGATGTCTTTTTGAAGACTAAGTTGTGCCTAACCCAAGTCATGGTGTTTTCAATCACCTCATATCCATGTGAAATCTGGACAGTGAATAAAGAAGACCACAGAAGAGTTGATACTTTTGAGTTGTGGTGTTGCTGAAGAATACTGAAAGTACCATGGACTGCCAGACGAACTAACAAATCTGTCCTGAAAGAAGTGCAGCCAAAATGCTCCTTGGAAGTGAGAATGGCCAGACTTTGTCTCACCTACTTTGGTCATGTTGTCAGAAGGGACCATTCCCTGGAGAAGGATATCATGCTTGGTAAAGTGGAGGGTCAATGAAAAAGGTTAAGGCCCTTAATGGGATGGATTGACACAGTGGCTACAAAAATTGGCTCAAATATAGCAAGGATTTTGAGGGTGGTGCAGGACAAGGCAGTGTTTCATTCTGTTGTACATAGGGTCACTAGGAGTTGGAACTGACTCAATGGCATCTAACAACAACAATGGCGACCAGAAGTATCAGGAATGGCAATATTAATTTCTGATAAAATAGACTTCAAGGTGAAGAACAGCATAAGGGACAAAGAAGGGCACCATGTGATGTTAAAAGGGCCAATTGACCAAGAGAACATTGCCATAATAAATATCTATGCACCCAATGAAAGAGCTCCAAAATACATAATGCAAATATTAACTGAAATGAAAGGAAAAATAAACAATTCTACAATAGTGGCCAGAGACTTTCACACACCATTTTCAAGGAAGGATGGAACAACTACAAATAAACTCAGCAAAGACACAGAAGAACTCAACAACACAATCAACCAACTTGACCTTATAGACATATATAGAGCACTCCACCCAACAAAAGCACAATACACATTCTTCTCCAGGGCACATGGATCATTCTCCAGAATAGACCATATGTTATAACACAAAATAAGCCTCAATACATTTTAAAACATTGAAATACTACAAAGCATCTTCTTGGATCACAAAGCTATAAAATTAGAAATCAGTAATAGGAAGACCAAGGATAAAAAAAATCAAATACGTGCAAACTGAATAATACATTGTTCAAAAACTACTGGATAACAGAAGAAATAAAGTGTGAAACAAAAAAAAATTCTAGAAACAAATGAGAATGAAAATGAAACCTTTGGGACACAGTGAAAGCAGTATTCAGCCATCAATTTATAGCAATAAATGTACCTATCAAAAAAGAAGAATCAAAATCAACACTTTAACTCAACAACTCCAACAATTAGAAAAAGAGCAACAAAAGAAACCTACACTATGCAGATGTAAGGAAATAATAAAGATTAGAGCAGAAATGAAAGAAGCGGAAAACAACAACAACAACAAAAATACAGAAAATCAACAAGACAAGATGCTGGTTCTTCAAAAAGATTAACAAAATTGACAAACCACTGACAAATCTAACAAAAGAAAAGAAAGACAAGATGCAAGAAACAAGGATAATAAATGAAATGGGCAACATCACAGCAGAACCAACTGAAATAAAAAAGACTATAACAGAATATCATGAAGAACTATAGTCCAACAGATTTGAGAATCTAGAAGAGATAGACAAATTTCTAGAAACACAAGACCTACTCAAACTAACCCAGTCTGACACAGAATCCTCAAACAGACCCATAACAAAAGAAGAAATTGAGCAGTCATATAAAAACTCTCCACATACACACACACACACACACACACACAGTCTTGGCCCAGATGACTTTACTGCAGAATTCTATCAAACATTCAGAGAAGAGCTGACCCTTATACTACTCAAACTATTCCAGAACATAGAAAATGATGAAATACTCCCAAATTCATTCTATGAAGCAAGCATAACACTGATACCCAAGCCGGGTAATGACACAACTAAAAAGGAAAACTATAGACCAATATCCCTCATGAATATAGATGCAAAAATCTTCAACAAAATCCTAGCTAACAGAATCAAAAAGCATATTTTAAAAAAATAATAAAATAAAATGCACCATGACCAAGTGGCATTCATACCAAGTATGCAAGGATGGTTCAACATCAGAAAAACAATCTATGTAATCCATTGCATAAATGAAACAAAAGAATATGATCATATTAATTGATGCAAAAAAGGCATCTGATAAAATCCAACACCCATTTCTGTTCAAAGCTCTCAGGAAAATAGGAGTAGAAGGGAAAATCCTCAACATAATAAAAGGAATATATGCAAAACTAACAGCCAACATTATTCTCAATGGAGAAAAACTCAAAGCATTCTTCTTGTGAACCAGAATCAGATAAGGTTGTTCTCTATCACCACTTCTATTTAACTTTGTATTGGAAATCCTAGCCAGGGCAATAAGGCAAGAAAGAGAAAAGGCATCCAAATTGGCAAAGAAGAAGCAAAGTTATCTCTATTTGCAGATGACATAATCCTATACATAGAAAATCCAAGAGACTCAGCAAAAAAATTACTGAAACTAATAGGAAGGTTCAGCAAAGTGTCAGGATACAAGATCAAACATACAAAATTCTACTGGATTCCTCTACATCAACAAAGATACCTCTGAAAAGGAAATAAGGAAAACAATACCATTTACAATAGCTACCAAAAACATAAAATACTTAGGAATAAATCTTATCAGGAACACAAAAGACCTATACAAAGAAAGCTACAACACAAGACTACAAGAAACTACAAAAGACCTACATAAATGGAAGAACATGCCGTGTTTATGGATAGGTAGACTGAATATTGTTAAAATGTCAACACTACCCAAAGCAATCTATACATTCAATGCAATCCTGATCCAGACTCCACCAGCATTCTTTAAGGACATGGAAAAATCAATCACTAACTTCACATGGAAAAGAAAGAGACTTCGATAAGCAAAGCACTGTTTAAGAAGAAAAACAAACTAGGAGGTCTCATACTCCCAGATCTCAAAACCTACTATACAGCCAAAGTAGTCAAAACAGTATGGTATTGATGTAAAGATAGACAAATAGACCAATGGAACAGAATCGAGGACCCAGAAATAGACCCATCCATCTATGGACAGCTGACCTTTGACAAAAGGTCAAAATCCAATAAAGTGGGAAGAGACAGCCTCTTTAACAAATCATGCTAGCAAAATTGGATATCCACCTGCAGAAAATGAAACTTGACCCATATCTCAGCCTATACCCACCCACCCCCCCAAAAAAAGAACTCAAGTTGAATCAAAGACTTAAATATAAAACCCCAAACTGTGAAGTTTATCAAAGACAAAATAGGAACAAATCTAGGGGACCTAATTTATGGCAATAGACTATCAAGCATAACCTAAAATGCACAATCAGTGGAAGAGAAATTAG
Organism: Orycteropus afer afer; assembly: GCF_000298275.1. Classification (NCBI taxonomy): domain Eukaryota; kingdom Metazoa; phylum Chordata; class Mammalia; order Tubulidentata; family Orycteropodidae; genus Orycteropus; species Orycteropus afer. The sequence continues at coordinate 4,979,611 of NW_006921843.1, read as the reverse complement.
ATGACTGGGACTTTATAAAAATTAAATTTTTCTGTTCATCGAAAGACTTCTCCAAAAGGGTAAAAAGAGAACCTACAGATTGGGAAAATATATTTGACCATGAAATGTCTGACAAGACTTATCTCTAAAATTAATAGAAAACTTCAACACCGCAACATAAAAGATAAACATTCCAATTCAAAAATGGACAAAGAACATGAATAGACTCTTCACTAAAGAAGCTATACAGGTGGCCAACAAACACATGAGGAAATGCTCACAACCATTAGTCATTATAAACCAAACCTACAGCCATCATGTTGATCCCAACTCATAGTGACCCCCATTGGGTTTCCAAAGTGGTAAATCTTTATGGCAGTAGATTGCCCAGTCTTGCCTCTGAGGAGTGCCTGGTGTATTTGAACCACCAACTTCCTGGTTAGCAATCAGACACCTTAGGCACTGTGCTACCAGAGCTCCTTAGTCATTAGCCATTACAGAGATGTGAATCAAAACAATGAGATATTATGTCACCCCAGCAATAATAGCAAAGTTCAACAAGACAGAAAAGAACAAATGCTGGTGATGGTGTGGAGAGATTGGAACTCTCATCCATTGCTTTTGGAACTGTAAAATGGTACAGCCACTGTGGAAAATGGTAGGATGTTTCCTTAAAAAATTGAAAACAGAAATACAATTTGATCCAGCAATTCCATTGCTAGGAATATATCCTGAAGAGGTGAAATCCAAGGCACGAATAAACATACACACCCATGTTCATCACAGCACAATTCACTGTAGCAAAGAGATGGAAACAACCTAAGTGCCCGTCAACAGATGAATGGATAACCAAACTGTGGTACACTCACACAATGGAATACTAAGCAACATTGAAAAATAAAGAAGAATCTACTAATCACCTCACAAAATGGATGGATGTGGAGGACATTATGCTGAATGAAATAAGTGAATCACAGAGAAACAAATATTGTATGAATCCCTTATTGTAAAAAGTCAAGGAAAGGATCACTCAGGGAAGGAAATTCACTTTATTAGTTACCAGGGATGGAGGGAAGGGGAGGGAAAATTTCTTGACTTGTTGGGGGTCACATGTTGATTTGGGTGAGGGGAGGGATGGTATGGAAAGAGTCTGTGACCAGCACAGTGGCAATGGGGGAATGGAGGACACAGAAATTTGTACAAAAAATATAGACAACAGAGGCAAATACTATTATGTGCACTATACTGCATTACCAGTGGCACCAAACACTAGGCTATGTGAAAATGCATAGACAGGTGAGAAGATCAGGTTGGGGTAGATGAACAGGAATATACCCAAAACCAAGGATAGATTCAGCTGAAGATACTCTTACATATGTACTTGTGCTACAAAATTATCGACATACATTACAGAAGTAACAGAAGACAAGGGTGGAGTAGCTTCTCAGAGACAACCAAACACCTTGAGGGAGAGAATATTGGGCCCACAAGCTTGGGACCATAGTCTCAGGGAGCCCAAAGATATGATGGACCACAAGGATGTCAGCCTTCATGACCCTGAGACTAGAAGAACTAGATGGTGTCCAGCTACAAATGTCAACCACTCAGAAAGGGATCAAAATTAGAGATCCTGGATAGAGTGGGAGAAAAAATGTGGAACAAAATTCAAAAACACAAAAATAACCAGAATTACTGGTTGGATAGAAACTGATGTGACACCCAAGACATAAATCCATTCTTCAGGCCTGGAAATGGACTCACTTCCATAGATTAGCTCTCAGCCCAACAGTAGAAAGACCTACAAGTAGAACACCTACCCCAGGGAGATGTACCACTTAGATCAATCAACCAGGAGACATCAGAAGGGCAGCATTCACATAGAGGGAAAGCTGGACAGACAGGAATGCATAGATAAGAAGAGGACAGGGAAAGGGTAGTCACAAGGAGGAGAGGGGAGGAGAGCATTCTATTCTCGGGGATTGTAATCAGGGCTGTGACCAAATGAGCATGAACTGTTGAGAGTAAAACAAATCTGCTTTGTATATTTGCACCGAAATCACATTTAAAAAAAAAAAAAAAAAAAAAATTTAATGCTGGCCAGACTAGATATCCATTTGCAAACAAAAATAAATAAATAAACCAGGATCTGTGTCTCATACCACACACAAAAATTAACTCAAGGTAGATCAAAGACCTAAATGTAAAACTCAAAACTATAAAGTTCATCAAAGATAAAATAGGGGCAACTTACAGATCCTAATTTATGGCATAAATAGATAATCAAATATAACCAAAAATGCACAAACAGCAAAAGATAAACTAAATGACTGGAACCTTATAAAAATTTTATTCTTATGCACATCAAAAGACTCCTCCAAAAGAGTAAAAGGAGAGAAAAATGGAGTCTCGCCAGTGAGCAGCACACTTTTTTTCCCTCTGTCATCTAAGGACTTTGAAAACTAGGTACAACAGTTTGAATTAGGTAAATTTGGTGTTCTGAACAGTTCAATGAATCAGAGTGCACCAAACACAGAAGAGCAGAATTAGAGGAAAGGCACAGGGAGATTATTTAGGAAAGAGCTACTGGCGGAGGACAAACAGGCACCCAAGAGAGACCATTGCAAACATTCCTGGGGCAGTCACTGTCTGCCAGGCAAGGGCAGCTGCCAGAGATCCCCAAGCCAAGAAGGAAGTCACCTTATAGCAGCATACCAGCGACCACTACAATATTCCAGTTAGCAGCGGCAGAGACCTGCCTCCAGCAGCTGATTTTGCCAGTAATTTGGGTTGTCTGGGTCATCTGGGTGCAGGTGGGCATGGGCACCACTGCTGAGAGTCAGGCAGAGATCTCACTGTTGCGCCAGAAAGGCTAGCTCCCTCCCCTTCCAGCGGATCACAGAGTAGGCTTGGGTCAGACTGGGAGACACCATGCTTTTCTTTGTCATGGATATTGGGACCGCAGGTCACTAGCAGGTACTCCTCTGACTCCAACACAGCTCAAATTGCATGCATCTTTGGCGTCGCAGTAGGCTGTATCACAGACAAACTCCAGAGCTGACCATTAGCGTTCTGGCGGGATTGCATCAGCACCATGGGCAGACGGGGCACAGAGAGCAAAGAAACCACAGCTGAGTGTAGTCCTGTGGATTTTGCCTTGGAGCCGTGCTTTGGCACTGTGGGGCCAAGGAGGCAGGTCTTTGAATGTGCCTAAAATTGGCGGAAATTTGCAACCCTCTAACAATAGGAATCTTTCCTGAGGTTGAGCTGCAGTCTTGCAAATAAATACATCATCAATAATAGCCTGCTCAAAGCCCAAGAAACTCACCTTAGCAACAGCAACCTTTCCTTCTTCTGTTCCCACCTTCTCCGCCAATAACTTCACTCATTCAATAGAAGAAACCATATTCAACAAATTACCATAAAACCGCCTGCTTTGAACTCTAAACCCTCTTTACGAAAAACAGAAACACATATCCACATTACACACAGTGATTCCACCATCACAAAGAGAACAGCAGAGCGACCCAACAGACCTGAATCAATAATAAAGTAAAACACACCAGCTTCACCTTTTCAAAATAAACCATAAAACCAAGACAAAACAAATCAACACGTAACCAGCAGCCACAGACAACCTAAGGAGACAGTGCTCTACCAGATTCCAAAGGCCTAAAAAGTGGTTCTCCTTGCCACTAACCCCAAGAACTCTCCAGACCTGCACTACATGACTGAAAAAGGTCCTAGTTTACACCTTCTTTCTTTTTCTCTTTTCTTTCTTTCTTTCTTTTTTTTTCTCTTTTCTTTCTTTCTTTCTTTCTTTTTTTTTTTTCTCTTTCTCTGGTGGTTAACCCCATTTCTTGTTAGGTTTTTTTCCCCTGTTTTTTACTTTGTCTTCTTTCTGCATTACTCTCTTTCTCTACCTTTTTTCCCTTAGTGACTTATCCCCAGATATTGCATATTTACCTGTTTTCTTCTGCTTTTCTCCACTTTTTCTTTTTTTGGGTTACTGTTCCTATGTGATTTCAGGGTGTATTTTTTTGTCCATGTGCTTTTAGCTTTTTTGATGGTTATTCAATTGTAATTTTTGCCTAAGTGAGTGGGAGACAGCAACAGTGCCCATAAGATACAAGTACACCCACACCTCCTGCAACTTCACTTATTGAGCAAGAGCCAGCACCTCCTTCTCCAACAACAGGACAACGATTAAAAAAAAAAAAAACACCAAGAAGAACCTGAATCACCCTTGGCTACTCTTCACAAGCAATTAACAGAGAACTTAATACAATACCACGATGCCTCAGAGATAACAGACCATCACAGTCCACACAAAGAAGCAAGATAAAGTGGAAGAAACAACGGAATAAGTTACAGACTCAGAACACATCCCTGAGCAAGAAGCAGCATTGGAACTCTCTGATAAGGAATTCAAAAGAATTATATTTAGGTATCTTCAAAGGACTGAGAGATAGACCAAAGACAACACAGAAAACACTTTAGAAGAATTTCGGCAGAAAATGCAAGAACAAAATGACAAAATAAATGAAAAATTAGAAATGATTCTAAATCTACAGATAGAAATCCAGAACATTAATACTAAATTGTTAGAAATAGATAACACATTGGAAGGGCAAAGGGGTAGAAGTGATGCAATGGAAGACAGAATTAATGAGATTGAAGACAAATACCTGAATACTTCATTGGAAAGGGATCAGTCATCAAAAAAAAATCAAAACAAAATAAAGAAAGACTAAGGTTCATGTGAGATACCATCAAAAGGAACAACCTACATGTCATTGGAATTCCAGAACAGGAAGAGAAAAATAAAACCACTGAGAAAATCATCCAAGATTTGCTGGAAGAGAACTTCCCTGGTATGAGGAAAGAGGAGAACATATCCATTCAGAAAGTCCAACGAAACCCAAACAGGATAGACCCCAAAAGAAAATCACCAAGACGTATCATCATCAAACTCACCAAAACCAAGGACAAAGACAGAATCCTGAGAGCAGCATGGGAAAAACAAAAAGTTACAT
>NW_006921843.1:4972394-4973244 GCF_000298275.1 Orycteropus afer afer | reverse complement strand
TAGAGCACTTCACCCAACAACAACACAATATACATTCTTCTCCAGTGCACATGGAACTTTTTCCATGATAGACCATATGTTAGGCCATAAAGCAAACCTTAATAAATATAAAAACATTGAAATATGGCAAAACATCTTCTCAGATCGTAGTACTATCAAATTAGAAATCAATAATAGGAAGATAAACAGGAAAAGAGTAAACACATGGAAACTGAACAATACCCTCCATGAGAAAGACTAGGTAAGAGAAGAAATAAAAATAGAAATTCAAAAATTCCTTGAATCAAATGAGAAGGAAAACAAACATACCAAAATCTTTGGGACACAGCAAAAGCAGTGATCAGAGGCCAATTTATAGCAATACATGCACACATCGAAAAAGAAGAGAGAGCCAAAATCAACACTTTAAACCAACATTGTCAACAATTAGAAAAAGAACAGCAAGAAATGCCCATAGTCACCAGAAGAAAGGAAATAATCAAGATTTGAGCAGAAATCAAGGAAATACAAAATAGAAGGGCAATAGAAAAAATCAATAGGACCAGAAGTTGGTTTTTGAAAAGATCAATAAAATTGACAAACCTTGGCAAATTTAACAAAGGAAAAGAGGGAGAGAATACAAATAACATGAATAAGAAACAAAATGGGTGACATCACGACAGAACCAACTGAAAGCAAAAGGATAAAATCAGGATACTATGAAGAACTGTACTCCAACAAATTTGAAAATCTGGAACAAATGAATAGATTTCTAGAAACACACCATTAACCTAACGTAACACAGACTGATGTGGGAAAGTTGAACAGGCCCATCACAAAAGAAGAAATTGAACAGGTCATCAAAAAATTA
>NW_006921843.1:4971004-4971593 GCF_000298275.1 Orycteropus afer afer | reverse complement strand
TTCTACCCAAAGCAATCTATACATTCAATGCAATCCCAATCCAGATCCCATCAACATTCTCTACGGATTTGGAAAAACCAATCACTAACTTTATATGGAAAGGAAAGAGACCTTGAATAAACAAAGCACTATTGAAGAAAAAGAATGAGGTCTCACACTTCCAGATCTCAAAACCTACTATACAGCCACAGTAGTCAAAACTGCCTGGTATTTGTTTAATGACAGATACATAGACCAATGGAATAGAGAATTGAGAACCCAGAAATAGATCCATCGACCTATGGTCAGCTGATCTTCGACAAAGGGCCAAAATCCATTATATGGGGAAGAGATTGTTTGTTGAATAAATGGTGCTGGCAAAACTGGAGATCCATTTTCAGAAAAATGAAACAAGATTTGTACCTCACACCATACACAATAATGAACTCTAGATGGATTGAAGAAGTAAATGTGAAACCCAAAATTATAGAGTTTCTCAAGGAAAAACTGGGGGCCAATATATGGCATAAATAGACTATCAAGCATAACTCAAAATGCACAAATAGCAGAAGAGAAACCAGATGATTGGGACCTTCTAAAGATTAAATTT
>NW_006921843.1:4955372-4969915 GCF_000298275.1 Orycteropus afer afer | reverse complement strand
TATGTGGGAAGTACAGACAAACAAAGATGAACCCTTTTGCGCATATAGTACGGTGTGGTCAGTGAAGGCAAACACGGGTATATGGGTGGATAGATGGGTGGACAGGCTGAAATATTAGGTATGTATATGAAGTGGAGAGTGCACCCAAAAACATGTATAGGGTTGGCAGACAATGGTCCAATAACTTTATGTATACGATCTGAATTCCCAGGTGTATAATGGGGCTGACAAGGGGCATGGTTGTAGTCACTGCTTGGTCACAGCCAGCTACCCAGAGGGACCAAGTAGTTGAACCTGTGGGCTCGGGACCATAATCCCAGAGGACATCAAGGTCAATTGACATAACATACTACACAAAACATTGTTCCACTTCCTACTGTGGCAAGTAGAGACTGAGATCTTAAAAGCTTGCAAGCTGCCATCTAGATGCAACGATGGGTCTCTCTTCATCCAGAGCCAAGAAGAATGAAGGAAACCAAAAATTCATGGAAAGAACTAGTCTGAGCGACTGGTACACCATCTGATCTGCAGCTATACGACTATGAGACCAGAAGAAATAGACAGTGCTCGGCTACTACTGTCAACCATTTGGAAGAGGATCTTTGTAGGAGATCCTGGATAGGCAGGGAGAACAATGTGGAACAAAACTCAAAATCATTTGGAAAAAATATTTTAAAAAGCGGGGAACAGGTTTGCTGGCCTGAGGGAGCCTGGTGGAACCACGGAGACTATGGCCCCTAGCTGCCCTTCAGGTCTGGGATTGAATGCATACCTGTGGCTTCCAGCCAAACCATAGACAGGCATATCAGTTGAGCATTTACCTGAGGTAGATACACTCCTTGGAGAGAATAAGCATGGGAGAAAGAAGGGCTGCTCAGGCACAAGGAGACAGCTCAAGGTGTAGGAGTGCATGGAGAGATGGACACAGGGAAGAGGTAACTATCAGGAGGAAGTGGGAGGGGAGATGTTGCACTGTGCTAAATTGTGGTCAATATTATGAGACAAAGTGTATGTGAACTGCTGTATGGAAAGTGTATTTGTGCTGTAAATTTTCACCCAAATCATAATAAAATAAAATAAAAAGAATATAATGAAAAATCTGAATACAGTTTAAATAATTAAACAAATGGATAAATGGATGGATGGATGAATAGATAGGTGGATAGATAAATGGAAATGTAGATTAATATTATGCCATAGTAGGCTTGTGATAAACATTTCTTAAATAAATGAATGAACCAAAAAAAAAAAAAAAAGAGTAAAATGAGAACTTACTGGGACTGGGAAAAAATATTTGGCAACAACATATCCAACAAGGGACTTATCTCTAAAATTTATAGAAAATTTCAATACCTCAACATCAAAAATACAAACAATCCAATTCAAAAATGGGCTGAGGATATAACAGATACTTCAGCAAAGAAGACATTCAGGCAGCCAACAAACAAATGAAGAAATCTATCATTAGCTTTTAGAGAGATACAAGTCAAAACAATGAGATATCATTTCACTCCAGCAAAAATAGCAAAGTTCAGAAAAAAACAGAAAATAACAAATGCTGGTGAAGGTGTGGAGAGACTGGAACTATCATACACTTATTGTGGGACTATAAAATATTACAACCACTGTAGAAAATAGTATGGAGCTTCCTTAAAAAGTTGGAAATAAAAATATGACATGATCCAGCGATCCCATTACTAGCAATATATCCTAAAGAGGTGAGATCCAAGACATGAATAGATATATGCACACCCCTGTTCATTATAGCACTATTCACAATAGCAAAGAGATGGAAGCAGCTTAAGTGCCCATCAGGGATGAATGGATAACCAAACTATGGTGCAAACACACAATGGAATACTTTTTTGGTTCTCTAGTACTGCTCTAACAGAAAATAGAACAAATGGATGGCTTTAACTAACAGGGATTTGTTTTCTTACAGTTTAGGAGGCTAGAAGTCTGATTTCAAAGTGCCAGCTTGTGGAGCTGGGTGAAGGCCCCTCATTGTTGGCCTTCAGCTCTGCTTCTTGTTACTGGCCCACTGAAGCTGGAGGCTTCTCTTAAACAGCTTCTGACTGCTGAGGCTGCCAAACCCTAGGTTAAAAAGTAAAATGGCACAGTCCCCAAATTATTAAGCAAAATGGGAGGCACTAATTTAGGTCCAGAAACAGTCCCACGACTTGCAAACAATATGCCAAGCCACTGAAATGAAGACCTGCCCAAATGCAGGATCCAAATATACCAAACAGCTCGAGAGCTTCCTCAAAGCTTCTTATATACTGGAAGAATACTACATCCCTAACGCAGCTACTCAGCTGCTCAAAGCAGATTCCACCATGGAGTTGATTCCTAGTCTCATCATTCAGCTGCCTAGCCACTCAAAACCAGGCCCAGCCAAGTTGACACACAACCCTACCATAAATACTATGCAATATTACAGGATAATGGGGGATCTGTTAAACATTCATAACATAGATGAACTTGGAGGATATTATGCTCTGTGAAATAAGTCAATCACAGAAGGACAAATATTGTATGAGTCCATTATTATACAAAATCAAGGAAAGATTTACACAGGGAAGGCAGTTTTTTTTTTTGTTGTTGTTGTTAATAAACAAGGATGTGAGGGGAGGGGAGGAAAAATACTAGCTAGTTAAGAGGCAGACAGTGGGTGATGGAAAAGGCAATAAAACAAGAACAAGTGACTAGCACAATATCACTGAGGAAAAAGAGACAGGGAGAGGTACACAAGAGGTACATACTATTACATACACAATATTGTACTATCAGTAATAACAAACATTAATCTACAGGTGGATACATGGATAGACAGGCAAGATGATAAGGTATGGGACTAGCAGACAGGAATATACTAATCCCCTCACTATATATAAGTTTGTTGTTGTTGTTGTTAGGAACTATTGAGTCAGCTCTGATTCACAGTGACCCCATGCACAGTAGAATAAAACACTGTCCAGTCCTGCACTATCCTCACAATCCTGCCTATGCTTCAGCTTATTGTTGCAGCCACTGTGTCAATCCATCTTGTTGACAGTCTGGCCCTTTTTGCTGAACTTCTACTTTACCAAGCATGATATCCTTGTCCAGGGACTGGTCCCTTCTGACAACATGACCTACGTAAGCAAGATGAAGTCTGGCTATTCTCACTTCAAAGGAACATTCCAGCTGCACTTTTTCCAAGACAGATTTATTCATTCTTCTGGCAGTCCATGGTTATGTTTAGCATTCTTCCCCAACACCACAACAGAAGGATCAATTCTTCCTTGGTTTTCCTTATTAAAAATCCAGAATTCACATGCTTAAGAGGTGATTGAAAGCACCATGGCTTGGGAGAGAGAAAAATGACATCTCTCCTGTAGGGCACATGCTAGCTCCCTCTAGCATCTTAGTGCCTGAAAAACTAGGTGCAGGTGTAACGGGGATTCTGGTGCTCTGAAAAGCTCATTAAGTCAGAATATGCCAAACTCAAGGGAGTAGGATTAGAAAGGAGAAAGGAGCAGTGCAATTACCTGGGCCCGGGGGCGGGGGGCAGATGAACCTGCCCTGTGGAGTGCCGACTGGCAGGCAAGACAGGGCATCAGAGGCCTCCCTGGGGCAATGGAGAGAACACACTGCACTGGAGGACCTGCACCCACTATACAGATCTACCTTCAGCACCTGCTTTTATCGGTAAACTTGGGACACCTGGGAGGGAGCAGACACCCTTCTGGCTCTGGGTGCAGTTGAAGTGGGAGAAGAGAGGAGAATTATGCCACAAGTGGGCAGGCCCTGGGATGAACTCCTGTTGTGGATTGGGGCAGTTATCCTAGGTCAGCTTTTGGCACAGATGGGCCTGGAGAGCAGGGTTTTTGCAACTGTCTGAACCTGGCTGAAAGTGACGCTCCCCTAACAATTGGAATCTTTGCTGAACTTGAGCTGTGAGTCTGTGAGTAACAGTATAATGTCACCATTAGCAGCCTGCTCAAAGCCCTAGAGATGGATCCTGGCACCTTGGAGCTTTTTTTTTTTTTTTTTCCTTCTCTCTCTTTTCTTCTTTCTTTCCCTGCCTCTCCCCTGCTTCACCCCATAGAAAAACCACATTAAGTCACCACAACACCTGCTGGCTCAAATCCTAAACTCCCTTCATGACAAACAGAGACCTGCATCCACATTCCACACAGTGATTCCATCATCACAAAGAAAACTGCAGAGCAACCCAGCACACCTGACTTAATAACCAAAAAAATAAAATACACCAGCTCCACCTTTTCAAAATATTAAATCATAAAATCAAGACAAAACAAATCAATACATAACTAACATTTAAAGACAACTTCAAAATGTCTAGGAAACAACAGGCAACCTCAAATCAAACAAACAAACAAACAAACAAAAACAGAATAAGACAAAAGAAGTAAAATCCCAAGCAAAAGTCTCATTAAACATGGAGGAAGAGGAGGCAAAATAATTATCCAAGAAGGAATTTAGAAAGTATGTTTATAGAACTCTATAAGAGCTTAAGGAAACCCCAAACAGAAACAAGGAGAACACAGACAATACCCTGGAAGAACTCAGGAAAAACATTCAAGAACAAAATAACAAGATTAATCCACAATCAGAATTCATACAAAAACAGCAGTTAGAAATCCAGAAGATGAAAAGCAAAATTACAGAATAACACAACATACTGTAAGCACAAATAGGCTAGAACTGGCTGAAGAATGCATTTCCCACCTAGAAGAAAAATCCCATGACACCAGCCTGTATGAAGAAAAATCAAAACAAAGATTTAAGAGAAATGAAGAGAATCTAAAAGTGATATGGGATGACATGAAAAGAAACAACATATGCCTCATTGGACTTTCAGAACAAGAAGAGGCAGAAAAAACCACTGAGAAAATTGTGGAAGACTTACTAACAGAAAACGTTCCCCATATCATAAAGGAAGAAAAGATATTTGTCCAAGAAGCTCAAAGAACCCTATAAAGGATAGATCGCAAGAGAAAAAATACCAAGGCATATCATAATCAAACTCTCCAAAACCAAAGACAAAGAAAGAATATTGTAAGCTGCCTGGGACAAATGAAATATTACTTATAGTAATCAAACAGTTAGCCTGAGCTCCGATTTCTCAGCGGAAACCATGGAGGCAAGAAGGCAACAGGAGGGCATATATAAAACACTGAAGGAAAAGAACTTCCAACCAAGAATCCTATATCCAGCCAAACTGTCCATCAAATATGAGGGTGAAATCAAGACATTCTCAGACAAACAGAAATTAAGGGATTTTGTGAAAACCAGACCAACCCTACAAGAAATGCTTAAGGAAGTCCTTCCAATAGAGAACTCTCAACAGAGAACAACAAAATCAGGACACATGATATCAACACTAAAGCCAAATCAGAAATAGATGCTCAAAATAAGACCATAAAGCATCGTACACTAAAAATCAAGGAAGACAATCTGCACATGACAACAGCAACTATCCAAATCGAGGGAATAAAAGTTCTAGGTACAAACTTCCAAATGGAGAGGGAAACAGGACAATGTCCTCATAGAACAGACAGTTCCAAAAATATAAAGACAAGAATTCACTCCAAGGTAACCACAGAGAAAATTAACAATCCTCTTAAGCAAATCCAGAAGGAAGGAAAACATTTGGGTTTAGTAACCACAAACCAATAATAAAGAAGAAAAGAGAGAAAACACTTGACAACAAAATGAACTCATCACAGAAAAGTATACGGACTAAGGAAACTACAACAACATGACAAAATAACACAATAGAATGACAGCAATCAATTCATACCTATCACTAATTACACTCAATGTGAATGGACTAAATACACCAATCAAGAGAAGGAGAGTGGCAGAATTGATAAGAAAAGAAGACACATCGATATGCTGCCTACGACAGACCCATGTTAGACACAAATATAAAAACAAATTAAGAGTTACCAAAAACAAAACCAAACTCACCACCAGCAAGCTGGACCTGACCCATAGCAACCCCTGCTTGGGTTTCCGAAGCAGTATCTCTATACAAGTAGACTGCCTAGTCTTCCTTCTGAGGAGTGGCCGATGGATTTGAACCACCAGCATTCTGGTTAGCAGTCAAATGCCTTAGACACTGCATCACCAGAGGCCCTAAATAAGAGTTGAGGGGTGGAAAAAAATATACCAAGCCAATAGTAACCAATAAAGAGCAGGAGTGGTAATATTAATTCTTTATAAAGTAGACTTTAAGGTTAAAAACAACATAGGAGACAAAGAAAGACACTATATGATGCTGAAAAGTTCAATTGACAAAGAAGATATTGTGATAATAAATATTTATGCACCCAATGAAAATGCTCCAAAATACATGAAGCAAATATTGAATGAATTTAAATTAACAATAGACAACTCTAAAATAGTAGTAGGAAACCTTAACACACCACTTTCAAGGAGGGACACATCAACTAGAGAAAAACTCCACAAAGATACAGAAGAACTCAACAACAAAATCAATCAACTTGACCTCATAGACATATACAGAGCATGCCACCCAACAAAAGCACAATTCACATTCTTCTTCAGTGCACATGGATCAATCTCCAGAATAGATCATATGTTATGACATAAAAAAAGCCTCAATAAATTCAAAATCATTGAAATACTACAAAGCATCTTCTCAGACACAACACTATAAAATTAGAAATTAATAATAGGAAGATCTAGGAAAAAACATCAAATGTGGAAGTTGAACAATACTCTGCTCAAAAACTACTGGGTAATACAAGAAATTAAAAAATTCCTAGAACCAAATGAGAATGAAAATACATACCAAAACCTATGGGACACAAAGAAAGCAGAACTCAGAGGTCAGTTTATAGCAATAAATGCATAAGTCAAAAAAGAGGAAAGAAACAAAATCAACACTCTGACTCAATAACTCCAACAATTAGAAAAAGAACAACAAAAGAATACTAGATTATCTAGATGTAAGGAAATAATAAAGATCAGAGCAGAAATAAGTGAAACAGAAAACAAAAAAAATAGAGAAAATCAACAAAACAAAAAGCAGGTTCTTCTAAAAGTTTAACAAAATTGACAAACTATTGGCAAATCTAACAAAAGAAAAGAAACAGAAGATCCAAATTACAAGAATAGTAAATGAAAAGGGTGTCATCACAACAAAACCAACTGAAATAAAAAAGATACTGACAGAATATTATGAAAAACTCTATTCTAACAGATCTGAGAACCTAGAAGATATGGACAAGTTTCTGGAATCACAAGACCTGCTCAGAGATCCCACTCAGAGATAAAATGAGTGGACAGACCCATAACAAAAGAAAAAATTGAACCTGTCATAAAAAAAAAAATAATAATAATAATAAAAAAACTGCCCACAAGGAAAAGTCCTGGCCCTGATGGCTTCACTGGAGAATTTTACCAAATATTCAGGGAAGAGTTGACACCTATATTACTCAAGCTATTCCAGAACACAGAAAAAGATGGAATACTCCCAAACTCCTTTTGTGAAGCAACCATAACACTAATACCAACACCAGGGAAAGACACCACCAAAAAGAAAAACTACCGACCAATGTCTGTCATGAACATAGATGTAAACATCTTCAAGAAAATAATAGCCAACAGAATCCAACGACATATCAAAAAATAATAATAATAATACATCCTGACCAAGTGGGAATCATACCTGGTATGCAAGGATGGTTCAACATCAGAAAAACAATCAATGTAATCCACTACATAAACAAAACAAAACAAAAGAACCATATGATTATATCAATCAACAAAGAAAAGGCATTTGACAAAATTCAACACCCATTCCTTTTCAGAACTCTCAGCAAAATAGGATAGAAGGGAAATTCCTCAACATAATAAAGGGCATATATGCAAAGCCAATGACCAAAATCATTATAAATGGAGAAAGACTCAAGGCATTCCTCTTATGAACAGGAACCAGAAGGGATGACCTCTATCACCACTTCTATTTAATATTGTATTCAAAGTCCTGGCCAGGGCAATAAGGCAAGAAAAAGAAATAAAAGGCACCCAAAATGGCAAAGAGGAAGTAAAACTATATCTATTTGGAGACGACATGATCCCATACATAGAAAACTCAAGAGACTCGACGAAAAAAAAAAAAAAAAACCACAACTACTGGAACTAATAGATTCAGCAAGGTGTCAGGATACAAGGTCAACAATATAAAAAAAATAGTTGGATTCCTCTACACCAACTGAGACCTCTGGAATGAATGAATAAATAAATAAATAAATAAATAAGGGACACAACACCATTTACAATAGCTGCTAAAAGATAAAATATCTAGGCAGAAATCTTACCAGAGATACAAAAGACCTACACAAAGAAAACTATAAAACACTAATACAGGAGAAAACAAGGGGTCTACATAAATGGAAGAACCTGCCTTGTTCATGGATAGGTAGACTGAATATTGTGAAAATGTCAATACTACCCAAAGCAATCTACACATTTCATGCAATCTTGATCCAGATACCAATAAAATTTTTTAAGGACATGGAAAAACCAATCACTAACTTCATATGAAAAGAAAAGAGACCTCGGATAAGCAGAGCACTACTGAAGAAGAAGAATAAAGCAGGAGGTCTCACACTCCCAGATCTTAAAACCTACTATACAGCCACAGTAGTCAAAACAGTGTGGTATTGGTACAATGATAGACAGATAGACCAATGGAACAGACTCGAAAGTCCAGATATAGACCCATCTATCTGTAAACAGCTGATCTTCAACAAAGGTCCAAAACCCATTAAATGGGGAAGAGATAGCCTCTTTAACAAATTGTTGTGTCGTTGTTATGTGCCGTCAAGTTGGACCCGACTCATAGCGACCCCTCCTTGGGTTTCCAAGGCAGTATCTCTACGGAAGTAGATTGCCCCATCTTCCTTCTGAGGAGTGGCTGGTGGGTTTGAACCACCAGCCTTCTTGTTAGCAGTCAAGTGCCTTAGCCACCATGCTACCAGAGCTCCAAACAAATGGTGCTGGCAAAATTGGATATCCACTTGCAGAAAAATGAAACAAGACCCATAACTCACCCCATACACAAAAGCAAACTCAAATTGGATCAAAGACTTAAATGTAAAACCCAAACTAAAATTCATTAAAGATAAAATAGGGGCAAATCTAGGAGCCCTAATTTACAGCATAAATAGACTATCAAACATAACCCACAATGCACAGGAGGTAGAAGAGAAGCTAGATGACTGGGACCTTTTAAAAATTAAATTCTTATGCGCATTGAGGGAGCTCTGGTAGCATAGTGCCTAAGGCACTTGACTTCTTACAGAAGTCTGGCTGTTCAACCCACCAGCCACTCCTCGGAAGGAAGATGGCAATCTACTTCTGTAGTGATATTGCCTTGGAAACCCAAGGAGGGGTCACTATGGGTCAGGTCCGACTTGATGGTACATAACAACAACAACAACATGCACATTGAAAGACTTTGTCAAAAGGGTAAAAAGAGAACCTATAGATTGGGAGAAAATATTTGCCTGTGACATATCCGACAAAGAACTTATCTCTAAAATCTATAGAAAACTTCAACACCTCCACACCAAAAAGACAAACAATCCAATTCAAAAATGGGCAAGAGACTTGAACAGACAATTCACTAAAGATGTTATGCTGGCAGCCAACAAACACAGGAAGAATTGCTTGTGATCTTTCGTCATTAGAGAGATACAAATCAATACAATGATGAAATATCATCTCACTCCAGCAATAATAGCAAAGTTCAACAGGACAGAAAATAACAAATGTTGGCAAGGTTGCTGAGAGATTGGAACTCTTGTGCACTGCTGGTGGGATTGTAAAATGGTACAACCATTGTGGCAAATGGTATGGCATTTCCTTGAAAAACCGAAAATAGAAATACCATTTGACTCAGTAATTCCATTACTAGGAATGTATCCTAAAGAGGTGAGATGTAGGACACGAACAGACATATGCGCACCTATGTTCCTTGCAGCACAATTCACTACAGCAAAGAGATGGAAACAACCTAAGTGCCCATTAACGGATGAATAGATAACCAAATTATGGTACATTCACACAATGGAATACTATGCTACATTAAAGAACAATGAAGGATATGCAAATCATTTCACAACATGGATGAGCCTGGAGGACATTATGCTGAGTGAAATAAGTCAATCTCAGAAGGACAGATATTTTATGAATCCATTACTGTAAAAAGACAAAGAAGGGTTTGCTTGAGAAAGGGAACTCACTTTGTAGGTTACTGGGGTGGGGAAGGAAAGAGAGGGATTAACTTTGGACTAGTTGGGGGCCACATGCTGAGGTGGGTAAGGGGAGGGATGGCATAGAGAGACTCTGCAACCACCATGATAAGATTAGGGAAAGGGAGGACACCGAACAGTGCACATAAGATATAAACGACAGAGTATACCCACAATACTGCATTACCATTAACACCAAACACCAGGCTCAGATGTGTTATAAACATCTGAGATAAGATGGGGGTCAATAAACAGGATAACACTCTAGACCAAGGATAGATTCAGTGGAGGCTAAACTTGCACAGATATCAGTGACACAAAATACCTGCAATCCTTACAGAAACAACAGATGAGAGACATAGAGTGATCGCTCACAGACAGCCAGACACCGTAGGAGAGAGAGCCAACAGATCTACTGACTTAGGACCATACTACTGGGGGACACAGACTCAATTGGCACAACAAAATAAATAAAAATCTTATTCCTTAACTTACATTGGTGAGTAGTGACTGGGGTCTTAAAAGCTTTCAAGCAGCCATCTAAGATGCAGCTAATGGTCGCTTAGTGTTGGAACTGAAGAAGAGTGCAAAAAAACAAGGGCGTTTGGAAGCAACCAGTCCTAGGACATGATGGACCTTGAGACGAGAAGAACTAGATGGTGCCCGGCTACCAATGCCAACCACTCAGGAAGGGATCAAAACTGGAGATCCTGGACAGAGTGAAAGGAAAAACGTGGAACAAAATCCAAAAACACAATAACGACCAGAATTACTGGTCAGATGGAGTCTGGCAGGACCCCCAATACTATGGCCCTGGAATACATTTCAGGCCTGGAATAAAACTCACTCCCAAGGGCTGGCTCTTAGCGTAATAGTAAACACGCAGACCACTCAACTCAGTGTAATGCACCCACATACTCTATGGAGATGCATCCTTCAGAGCAATCAACCATGGGGCCCCAGAGGGGCAACATTAGCATGGACAAAATGCAGGACACACAGGAGTGCATAACTATGAGGGGCACGGGAGGCAGGTGTTACTGGGCAGGGAGGGGAGAAGAGTGGATTAGGGTTGGGGATGGTAATTGGGGAGTGAAACCAAATGTACATGAAATGTTGAATGTAAAACAAAGTCTGCTCTGTAAACTTGCACCTAAAGCACAATAAAAAAAGAATGAAAGTACCATGGCTTGGATTAAGTGGATCTTAGTCTTCAAAATGACATCTATGCTCTTTAATACTTTAAAGAGGACACTTGCAGCAAATTTGTCCAGTACAATATGATGTCTGATTTCTTGACTGCTGCTTCCATGGTTATTGATTGTGGATTCAGGTAAAATAAAATGTTTGACAACTTTGAATTTTTTTCCACTTATTGTGATGCTGTTTATTGGTCCAGTTATGAGGATTTTTGTTATTGTTATGTTGAGGTGTAGATCATACTGCAGACTGCAGTCTTTGATATTCATCAGTAAGTGCTTCAACTCATCTTCACTTTCAGTAAGCAAGGTTGTGTCATCTGCAAATTGCAGGTTGTTAATGAGTCTTCCTCCAATCCCAGTGCTGCACCCTTCTTCATACAGTCCAAATTTTAGGATTATTTGCTCAGCATACAGATTGAACAAGTATGATGAAAAGTTACAACTCTGACACACACCCTTCCTGATTTAAAACCATACAATATCCCCTTGTTCTGTTTGAACAACAGACTCTTGGTACATATACAGGTTCTTCATGAGCACAATTAAGTGTTCTGGAATTCCCATTCTTCACATTAAATCCATAATTTTTTATGATCCACACAGTGGAATGCCTTGGCATAGTCAATAAAATGCAGGTAAACATCTTTCTGGTATTCTTTGCTTTCAGTCAAGATCCATCTGACACCAACAATGATATCCCTTGTTCTACATTCTCTTCTGAATCCAGTTTGAATTTTTCACAATTCCTTGTCAATATAGAGCTGCAGCAATTTTTGAGTTATTTTCATCAAGATTTTACTTGCATGTGATACTAATGATATTCAAAATTTACACATTTTGTTGACTCGTCTTTCTTTGGAATGACCACAAATATGCATTTCTTGCAGTCAGTTGGCCAAGTAGCTGTCTTCCAAATTTCTTAACATAAATGAGTAAGTGCCTCCAGCGCTTCCTCAGTTTGTTGAAACATCTCAATGGGTATTTTGTCAATTCCTGGACCCTTGTTTTTCACCTGTTTCTTCGGTGCAGCTTGGACTTCTCCTTTCTGTACCACTAGTTCTTGATTATGCTACCTCCTGAAATGGTTGAACGTCGATCAATTCTTTTTTGTACAACGACTCAGTATATTCCTTCGATCTTCTTTTGATGCTTCCTGCATTGTTAAATATTTTGCCCATAGAATCCTTCCATATTGCAACTAGAGGTTTGAATTTGGTCTTCAGATCTTTGTGCTTGAGAGAGGCCGAGCATGTTCTTCTCTTATGGGTTTTTAATTCCAGGTCTTTGCACATTCCATTGTAATACTTTGTCTTTTCAAGTCACCCTTTGAAATCTTCTATTCACCTCTTTTATTTCCTCATTTCATTTATTTGTTTTAGCTACTCTACAGTCAAGACCAAGTTTCAGAGTATCTTCTGACATCCATTTTGGTATTTTCTTTCTTTCCTCTCTTTTTAATGACCTTTTGCTTTCTTTGTATATGATGTTCTTGATGTCATACCTCAACTCATCTGGTCTTCTATCACTGGTGCTCAGTGCATCAAATCTATTCTTTAAATGGTCTTCAAATTCAGGTAAGATATGATCATGGTCATATTTTGGTTCTTGCTTAATTTGCTTTTAATTTTAATCAAATTTCTTTAATTTTCTTCAGCTTCAACCTGAACTTGTGTATGACTGACTGATGGTCTACTCCACAGCTAGCTCCTGGCCTTGTTTGGACTGATATCAAGCTTCTACATCACCTCTTTACATAGAGGTAATCTATTAATGCCTATGTATTCCATCTAGCAAGGCCAATGTGTATTGCTGCTGTTTATGTTGTTGAAAAAAAGATATTTGCAATGAATAAGTCATTGGTCTTGCAAATTTTTATCATGTGGTCTCTGGCATCATTTCTATCACAAAAGCCATATTTTGCAACTACTGATGCATCTTCTTTGTTTCTAGGTCTCACATTCCAATCACCAGTAATAATCAGTATATTTTGATTGCATGTTTGATCAATTTTTGACTGCAGAAGTCAGTAGAATTTTCAATTCCTTCATCTTCAGCTTTAGTGGTTGGTGCGTAAATTGGGATAATAGTCATATTAATTGGTCTTCTTGTCGGAGAATCAACACTACTTTGAGGAGGCAACTCCTCCCCAGCTGTATTTTGAGAGCCTTCCAATCTGAGAGGCTCATCTTCCAGCACTATATCAGACAATATTTCCTTGCTATTCATAAAGTTTTCCAGTAATATATTAGACAGTGTTCCACTGCTATTTATAACAATTTCAGTGCCCATGTTTTTTTCAGATGTGGATGGCCCTGTCCTTCTTCCTGGTCTATCTTAGTCTGGAAGTTCCACTGAAACCTGTCTACCATGGGTTACCCTGCTGGTATTTGAAATACAGGTGGCATAGCTTCCAGCCTCACAGCAACACATAAAGCACCACATTATGACAAACTAACAGACAAGTGATGGATATAGGTTTGGCAGATGATATTGCTACATATATATTTGTATGTGCTATAAAAATGTCCATATATATAATAGCGCTAACAGGGGACAAAAATTAGGGTGATTTCTTAGTCACAACTAAGCACTTTGAGGGAGCGAGTTGCTGAGTCTGTGGGCTCAGGATCATGATTGTGGGTAACATCACACTCAACTGGCACAACAGAGTACACAAAAGCATTATTCTACATCCAACTTTGGTGAGTAGTGACTGGGGTCTAAAAGCTTATGAGTAGCCATCTAAGACACAACTATTGGTCTCTCCTTGTCCAAGGCAGAGTGCAGAAAATCAAAGACACATGGAAGCAATTAGTCCAGAGGACTAATGGACCATGACAACCTCATCCTATATGACCATGAGACCAGCAGAACTAGAGAGTGCTTGACTACCAATGGCAACTACTCAGAAAGGGATCAAAATTGGAAATCCTAGATAGAGTAGGAGAAAAATGTGGAACAAAATTTAAAAAACATAAAAAACCCCAGGATTGAATGTAAAACAAACTCTTAAAATAAAATAAATTAAAAAAAAAAGAATAATATA
>NW_006921843.1:4949527-4955066 GCF_000298275.1 Orycteropus afer afer | reverse complement strand
CTCGGAAACCCAAGGAGGGGTCGCTATGAGTCGGGGCTGACTCGATGGCAAATAACAACAACAAACACGAGCTGAACAGTTATACCGGGGAGATGCACTCCTTAAAACTATGAGAGATCAGAGGGGCAGCATTTGTGCACGGAGAAAATTAGAGAGTCAGGAATACATAGGAAAGAAGGACACAGGGAAAAGATAATCACAGGGGGGAAAATAGGAAAAGAGCTGTTACATTGTGGGAGTTATAATCTATGTCACACACACACAAAAAAATGTATGAAGTGTTGAATGGAAAAGGAATCTGCCCTCCAGAATTCACCCAAATCACAATAAAAGTTAAATAAATAAACTGTACACATTAAAACTGTATGCACTCTGAAACTTGCCCTTGAGTGGAGAGTAGCTAAAGCAAATGGAAGAAATGACAAGATAAAAGAGCTGAACATAAGATTTCGAAGAGCAGCTCGAGCAGACAGCCAATTACTACAATGAAATGTGCAAAGGCCTGGAGTTAGAAAACCAAAAGGGAAGAACACACTCATGATTTCTCAAGCTGAAAGAAATGAGGAAAAAATTTAAGTCTCGAATTGCAATATTGACAGATTATCTAGGCAAAATATTGAATGATGCAGGAAACATCAAAAGAAGATGAAAGGAATACACAGAGTCACTGTACCGAAAAGAACTATTCGATGTTCATCCATTTCAGGAGGTGGCATATGATCAAGGACCAACAGTACTGAAGGAAGAAGTTGAAGCTGCAATGAAGGAATTGGTGAAGAACAAGGCTCCAGGAATTGATGGAATACTCATTCAGATGTTTCAACAAACCGTTGCCCCACTGGACACATTGACTCGGTTATGCCAAGAGATTTGGAAAACAGCTACCTGGCCATTTGACTGGAAGAGATCCATATTTGTACCCCTTCCAAAGAAAGGTGATCCCACAGAATATGGAAGTTATAGAACAATATCATTAATATCGAATGCAAGTAAGATCTTACTGAAGATAATTCAAAAATGGTTGCAGCAGTATATTGACAGAGAACTTCCAGAAGTGCAAGCTGGATTCAGAAGAGGACATGGAACAAGAGATATCACTGCTGATGTCAGATGAATCTTGGCCCAAAGCAAAGAATACCAGAAAGATGTTTACTTGTGTTTTATTGACTATGTAAAGGCATTTGATTGTGTGGACCATAACAAATTGTGGACAACATTGAGAAGAATGGGAATTCCAGAACACTTACTTGTACTCATGAAGAACCTGTACATAGACCAGGAGGCTTTTGTTCGAACAGAACAAGGGGACACTGCATGGTTTAAAATCAAGAAGGGAATGCCTCAGGGTTGTATCCTTTCACCATACTTATTCGATTTATATGCTGAACAAATAATCCGAGAAGTAGACTATATGAAGAAGAACGTGGCATCAAGATTGGAGGAAGAATCATTAACAACCTGCAATAGACTGACGACACAACTTTGCTTCCTGAAAGTGAGGATGATTTGAAGTACATATTGATGAAGATTGAAGAATACAGTCTGCAGTGTGGATTACATCTCAATATAAAGAAAACAAAAATCTTCATATCTGGGCCTATAAGCAGCATCACAATAAGTGGAAAAAAGAGTGAAGTTGTCAAAGACTTCACATTTCTTGGTTCTACAGTCGACGCCAACGGAAGCAGCAGTCAGGACTTCAGACGACATATAGCACTGGGCAAGTCAGCTGCAAAAGACCTCTTTCAAGTGCTGAAGAGCAAAGATGTCTCCTTGAGGAGTAAAATGTGCCTGACACAAGCCATACACAGACGACGTGTAGCACTGGGCAAGTCGGCCATGAAGGAACTCTTTCAAGTGCTAAGGGGCAAGAATGTCTCCTTGAGGACTAAGGTGTGCCTGACACAAGCCATGATATTTTCAATCGCTTCATATGCATATGAGAGCTGGACAATGAATAAGGAAGACCGAAGAAGACTTGATACTTTTGAGTTGTGGTGCTGGCAAAGAATGCTGAAAGTACCATGGACTGCTAAAAGAACTAACAGATCTGTCCTGGAGGAAGTGCAGCCAAAATGTTTCTTAGAAGCGAGAATGGCCAGACTTCATCTCACCTACTTTGATCATGTTGTCAGAAGGGACCATTCCCTGGAGAAGGATGTCATGCTTGGTAAGGTGGAGGGTCGACGAAATAGGGGAAGGCCTTCAGCGAGATGGATTGACATGGTGGCTGCAACAATGCGCTCAATTATAGCAGGGATCATGGAGCTGGCACAGGATTGGACGGTGTTTCGTTCTGCTGCACATGGGGTCATTATGAGTTGGAAACTACTCAATAGCACCTAACAACAATAACAACATATGCATGTGAGAGCTGGACAATGAATAAGGAACACCTAAGAAGAATTGATGCTTTTGAGTTGTGGTGCTGGTGAAGAATGCTGAAAGTACCATGGACTGCTAAAAGAACTATCAAATATGTCCTGGAGGAAATGCAGCCAGAATGCTCCTTGGAGGCAAGAATGGCCAGACTTCATCTCACCTACTTCGGTCATGTTATCAGAAGGGATCATTCCCTGGAGAAGGATGTCATGCTTGGTAAGGTGGAGGGTCGACGAAGGAGGGGAAGACCCTCAATGAGATGGATTGACACAGTGCCTGAGGTGATGGGCTCAAGTATAGTAAGGATTGTGGAGCTGGTGCAGAACTGGGCAGTGTTTTGTTTTGCTGTGCATAGGGTCACTATGAGTCAGAGATGACTTGACAGCACCTGACAACAACAACAACACATTTAAAACAAATAGTGGGCAGCATGTCTTTGAGGGCATAGAGGTCTGTTGTCAAGATCTCTGATCTCTCCCAGACCATACCTGATGCATGTTTTTATTTGTATGCTGCAACAATAATAATAATAAATAAATAAGGCTATTTTCCAAAATAGGAAGGTAAACTCATATCCTGATTTTCCCACTTCATCATCCTGACATCAGCCATCCAAGAGCCATTTTCTCTCTCTGACCCTAACCACCTAAAGCTGGGTCTCTCTGACCCTAACTACCTAAAGCTGGGTCTCCACAAGTTAGGACTTAGTCCTCCTAACTCCTAACAACTGGGCAAACACCAACCTCATTTCTGGCTGTCACTGCCCCTGGTGGGTTTGATAAGTTGTTAGAATGATTCATGAGACTCACAGAGACTATAAATATGTGTCTCTGTGAATTTTGCGAGCCTTTCTAGGGAATTACAAACCTACAAGAAACAGCAGAGGCTGGCATCTGCCTATTTGCCAGTTGATCTGAAGGACAGAGTACTTCTAACCTGTTAATCTAGTCCCTACATGACTAGGAGGGCAGGCAACTGGTCTGAAGTGAAGGGAGTCATGTGGACTCCTGAGCCTATGGCTGGTACCTGATGATCTAGCTCCAGGTGGCCAGGGCTATTTTTAATTGGCTCAGGGTGGCAGGTATGAGGTCTGATCTAACTCTGGATAGTTAGAGTCAGAGAGATAAAGTGCCATATGAATGGCTGGTGACAAGGAATGGAGACACGGGAAGGTAAAACCTGGGCCCACTTCCATGTGAGAATTGGTTTCATGCTGATCCTTACCATGCACTTAGCTATGAAAATGGGATTTTCCCACCTTGTTTCTTTAGCAGCACAACTTCAATGCACAAAAGTTTTTAATTTTGATGAAGTCCAATTTCTCTATTTTGCTTTTTCTTGCTACAGTCTTGATGTCATGTCAAATGAGGTCCCAAAGAATTCCTTGCTTGTTTTGTTCTAAGAGTTTTGCAGTTTTAATTATTACTTTTAGTACTTTGATCCATTTTGAATTAATTTTTGTATATAATGTGAAGTATGGGTCAAGTTTCTTTCTTCTGCATTTGGATATTCAACTGTCTTAGAACCACTTATTAAAAAGACTATTAACACCTTTATTAAAAATCAATTGACCATAGATGCTTATTTTTCTGAGCCCTCAATTCTATTCTATTGTTACATATGTCTATCAATATACCAGTACCAAATTACTTTAATTACTGTAGCTTTCCTCCAAAACCTGTTTAAACAATTCTTTATATTAAAATCTCTCTTTTGAAATAGCTGTTGTTGTTAGGTGCCATCAAGTCAGTTTCAGCTCACAAAATGTTGCCTTCCCCTGCATGATCCTTACCAATGGTAGGTATGTTTGAGCCCATTGTTGCAGTCACTGTGTCAATCCATCTCATTAAGGGTCTTCCTCTTTTTTGCTGACCTTCTTTTTTACCAAGCTTGATGTCCTTCTCCTCCTAATAGCATGTTTAAAGTAAGCAAGACAAAGTCTTGCCATACTCACTTCTAAGGAGCATTCTTTGTTTTAAATTGTGATTTGGGTGAAAGTTTACAAAGCAAATTCACTTTCCATACACCAATTCACAAACACTTTGTCTCATGACATTGACTACAATTTCCCACAATGCAACAGCTCCTTCCCACTTCCTCCCAATAGTTACCTCTTCCTTGTGTCTTTCCCTCCATGTACTCTTGTCCTTTGAGCTGTCTCCCTGTGCATATACCACCCCTCCATTCTCCCATGATTGTTCTGTCCAAAGAGTGTATCTACGTAGTGTAAATGTTCAATTCATATGCCTGTCTTTGTTCGGCTGGAAGCCACAGGAGTGGCTTCAATTCCAGATCTGAAGGGCATCTAGGGGCCATAGTCTCAGTGGTTCCATCAGGCCTAAGGAATATTCTTGCTCCAAGACAGTTTTGTCCATTCTTCTGGCAGTCCATGAAATATTCAATATTCTTTGCCAACACCATAATTCAAATGCATCAATTCTTCAGTCTTCCTTTTACATTGTCCAGCTTTCACATGCATATGAGGCTATTGAAAGAACATGGCTTGGGTAAGGTATACTTAGTTATCAAAGTGACATCTTTGCTTTTTTAAGATTTTTAAAATGTCTTTTGCAGCAGATTTGCCCAATGCAATACATTGTTTGATTTTTTGACTGTTGCTTTCATGGACATTGATTGTGGATCCAAGTAAATGAAATCCTTGACAACTTCAATATTTTATCTATTTATAATGATGTTGTTTTTGGCCTAGTTTTGAGGATTTTTGTTTTCTTTGTGTTGAGGTGTAACCCATACTGAAGACTATAGTCTTTGATCTTCATCAGTAAGTGCTTCAAGTCATCTTCACTTTCAGCAAACAAGGTTGTGTCATCCCCATACTGCAGGTTGTTAATGAGTCTTCCTCCAATCCTGATGCCTCATTCTTCTTCATAAAGTCCAGTTTCTCAGATTATTTGTTCATCATACAGATTGAAAAAGAATGGTGAAAGGATACAAGCCAGAAACACACATTTCCAATTTTAAAACATGCAGTATAAGATGGCGGACTAGGCAGAAGGATTGCACAGACCCTCTTCAA
Organism: Orycteropus afer afer; assembly: GCF_000298275.1. NCBI lineage: Eukaryota > Metazoa > Chordata > Mammalia > Tubulidentata > Orycteropodidae > Orycteropus > Orycteropus afer. Next base: position 4,949,647 of record NW_006921843.1, on the reverse strand, counting down.
CAAAGAAAAGGGAAACCAATAAATACAGACACAGAAGATAATCTTGGACCCCTGAGCCTTGAAGGAAAGGATGCAGATTTGGACTAAACCCCAACTAGCAGAAGAATTTGCGTGAAAATA
>NW_006921843.1:4927955-4941192 GCF_000298275.1 Orycteropus afer afer | reverse complement strand
CTGCTGTATGAAAAGTGAATTTACTCTGTAAATCTTCACCCAAATCCTAATAAAAAAAAAAAAAATCATGCAGTATTCCCCTGTTCCGTTAGAACGACTGCCTCTTGATCTATGTACAGATTCCACCTGAGTACAATTAAATGTTCTGGAATTCCTATTCTTTGTAATGTTATCAATAGTATGTTATGTTATACACAGTCAAAAACCTTTGCATAGTCTGTAAAACATGGTAAACAAATTTCTGATATTCTCTGCTTTCAGCCAAGATCCATCTGACATCAACAATGATATCTCTTGTTCCATATCCTCTTCAGAATCTGGCTTGGATTTCTGGAAGTCCTATCTGCAGCTAGTTTTGAATTATCTTCAGCAAAATTTTGCTTGCATATAATACTAATAATATTGTTTGATAATTTCCAAATTCTTTGGAATGGACACAGTTGGTTAGCCAAGTAGATATCATCTAAAGTTTTTGCCATAGATTAGTGAGTTTTTCCAGTGTTGTGTGCCTTTGTTGAATCATCTCAACTGATATTGCATAGGTCCTGGAACCTTTGTTTTACCAATACTTTCAGTGCAACTTGGACTTCTTTCTTCAGTACCATCAGTTCTTGATCATATACTACTTCCTGAAACAGTTGAATGTCACCCAGTTCTTTTTGATACAGTGACTCTGTGTACTCCTCCCATCTTCTTTGGATGATTTCTGTCATTCAAATTTTTTGCCCGTAGAATCCTCCCATATTGCAACTAGAGACTTGATTTTTTTTTTTCTTCAGTTCTTTCAGCTTGACCTGGCTAATATTATTTTTATTTCTCTTCCTGGACCCTGACTGACTCAGTGCTGGTACCAGTCCCAGTCCCCAGAAATAGACACTCAAAGATGGATTCTGGGATTAGTTGGATCATGGCCTAGGCCTGGAGCACAGGTCTGAGCTTCCCAATGGGAAATGTGGTACAAGGAATCCATGCCATGCTCTTGCCTGACAATTAAATGATCACCTGTGGTTGATTTGGATGAAGTTCCTACTAAACCAAGGCCCTGGGGATCAGGTGACTATTGCACTTACCTGCAATAAGGATGACTTCAAGGACTGTGTGATGGGATGGCTACTTCTTACTATACCAGAAATACTACAGAAAGAAAATGACAAGCTCGGAGTTTAAATTCTCAGCTCAAGTCACAGTAAGAAAACCAGAAAACTTTGACAATGCCCCACCAAAGAATTTGTTATTTCCTATAACAGTAGAGTTTACCTCACTTAAATCAGATCTAAACTTTAATAGTGAATATTTCAGAGTTATAATGTAAGTTGAATTCAAAAGCTAGACAAGTGTCTTGGTTCTCTAGTGCCACTGTAACAACAGACATAACACAAGTGGATGGCTTAACCAGCAGGAATTTATTCTCTTATAGTGTTGGAGGGTAGAAGTCCAAATTCAGACTGTCAGCCCTAAGGGCTGGGTGAAGAAGGCCCATCAACCTTGGGCTTCAGCTCTGCCTACTGGAGCTGGGGACTTTTTCTGACTCATGCAGTTGCTGGCTGCTGAGGTTGAAGAACCCAAGATCAATAGGTAAAATGGCATAGTCTCAAGATAGGCAGGTAACATGCCAGGCCACTGAAATGAAGACTGTGCCAAATGCAGAATCCAGATGTGCCAAAAGCTAGAGACCCTTCTCAAAGCTTCCACATATATACTGGAAGTATGCCACACCCCAAAGGCAACTAATTAACTACTCACCATAGAACTGATTACAATTTCATCAAGAGGAATAACTGTATCCAGCTGCCCAGCCACTTAAAACCATTGCCTAGCCAAATTGACACACAACCTTAACTACTACAACAATTATATTATGTGAGCATTGTTTGTAATGGTGTATGATCCTGAAATTTGAAATGTAACATCTGAGAGATTAGGATGAAGCTTGTAATACTGAATCTCGATTCCATCTGAACCTGAGTCTATTTCCTTGCCAGTGGAAGAAGTCTTCTTTCCCATATTTAAGGACATAGATTCTCTTGTTTAAAGTCCCTGTTGTTGTTCTCCATTGTAGACCAGGTCTGATGGAGATGTCACCATTGAGATGGTCTAGGTACTTTTCATTGGTGATGGTGAGATCCCACAATAGCAGAAGACAACAGGCAAAGCCTAACTTCCAAAGACAAGGTGGGTGTATTTGTTGTGTCGTAAGAGAAAGTGTTACTTAAATGTTTTGACTCATATGATATTTAGCAGTTGCTAATGGCCCCCAATGAATGAAATGACTAGGCAGTCAAATAAAATAATACAGGAAAAACTCCAGGCAGGCATATTCCATTAACTTAACAAATACTGAAGACCTATTATATGCCAAGGAGCCTTTAGGTAGAGCAAATGGTTAAGTGTTCAACTAAACCAAAAGGTTGACAGTTTGAACCAACCTAGAGTGCCTTGGAAGAAAGGCCTGGTGATCTGCAGCTGAAAGTTTATAACCTTGAAAATCTTATAGAGTACAGTTCTACTCTGTATACATGGGATCACAGTGAGACAGAACTTTTTTTAATTCTTTTTGGTTTTACTACACACCAGGCACTGTTGTAGGTGCTGACATAATACATTTTATAAATATCAATGTGGTTATTTATTGAGTGAATAACACAGCAACATGGTCTGAAATTCTAAAGTAACAAAAAAGATATAGGGAAAATTTCCTCTCCCATCCACCTACTTCCTTTATCATGGTGATCAATGTTGTTGGTTTCTGGGGTACCCTTTGAGAAATATTTTATGCAAACAAACATATACCTGTATATTTGCCAGAAAGGAAGTGAGGCAGCATGGCAGGTTTTGAGTACCTGAGGGAGGCCAGGAAGGAAGCGAGGTAGCACTGTGGGTTTGGAGTGGCTTAGGGTGACTGAGAAGGAAGCAAGGTGGCACAACAGGTTTGGAGCAGCTGAGAGAGGCCAGGAAGTGAGCAGAGTGGTTTGGAATAGCTAAGGGAGAGGAACTTGTCTGTCAGTTTTTCATACTATGGTGGTTGCTAAGACAGACTCAGAAGAAGGCAGAGGCCATCCACTTCTCAAAGAATTGGCCAGTGAAAACCTTATGAATAGCAGTGAAACACTGACATATTACTGGAAAACTTTATGAATAGTCCTAAAACATTATTCAATATAGTGCCAGAAATTGAATATAGTGCCTCAGGTCAGAAGACACTCAAAATATGACTCCTCAGAGTAGAGCTGACCTTAATGATCTAGATATAGTAAAGCTTTTGGGACCGCCATTTGCTGATGTGGCACAACTAAAAATAAGAAGAAACAGCTGCAAACATCCATTAATAATCGGAACAAGGAATGTATGAAGTATGAATCTAGGAAAATTGGAAGTTGTCAAAAATGAAGTGAAACACACAAAAATCAATAGCCTAGGCATTAGTGAGCTAAAATTGACTGGTTTTGGCCATTTTGAATCACACAACCATATGGTCTACTATGCCAGGAATGACAAATGGAAGAGGAATGGCATGGCATTCATCATCAGAAAGAGTGTTATCAAGATCTATCCTGAACCATAGTACTGGGAGACACCAGACTCAATTGGCACAACATAATATATAAAAGCCTTGGTGAGTAGTGACTGGGGTCTTAAAAGCTTTCAAGTAGCCATCTAAGATACACCTAATGATCTCCTAGCATTGGAAACAAAGAAGAGTGCAGGAAAAAAAAAGGGGGGGGGGGAATTTGGAAGCAATCAGCCATAGGACACAGTGGCCCTTGAGACCAGAAGAACTAGATGGTGCCCAGCTACCAATGCCAGCCACTCAGGAGAGGATCAAATATGGAGATCCTGAATAGAGTGGGAGAGAAAACATGAAACAAAATCCAAAAACTCAATAATGACTAGAATTATTGGTGGATTGGGTCTGGTGAGATCCCCAATATTATGGCCCTGGGATACATTCTGGGCCTGGAGTAAAATTCCCTCCCAGGGGCTGGCTCTCAGCCCAATAGTTAACAAGATGTACATACAGACCACTCAACCCAGGGAGACACACCCACATACTCTGTGGAAATACATCCCTTAGAGCAATAGACCATGGCACCAGAGGGGCAACATTCACATGGAGGAAATGCAGGCTAAGCAGAAGTGCATAACTATGAGGGGCACAGCAGTTACTGGGCATGAGGGGAGGAGACTGGGTTAGGGTTGTGCGTGGCAAATGGGGAGTGAAACTAAATGTACATGTAATGTTGAATGTAAAACAAACTCTTAAAATAAAATTAAATTAAAAAGATGTATCCTGAAGTACAATGCTGTCAGTGATAGGACAATACCCACACCCCTACAAGGAAGACCAGTTAATACTACTATTATTCAAATTTATGCACCAACCACTAAAGCCACAGATGACAAAATTGAAGACTTTTACCAACTTCTGCAGTCTGAAATTGACTGAACATGCAATCAAGATGTGTTGATTATCACTGGTTATTGGAATGTAAAAGTTGGAAACAAAGAAGAATTATCAGTTCTTGGAAAATATAGCTTTGGTGATAGAAATAATACTGGAGATGGCATGATAGAATTTTGCAAGACCAATGACTTATTCATTGCAAGCACCTTTTTTCAACAACACAAATGGTGGCTATACACGTGGACTTCACCAGAGGGAGCTCATGGGAATCAGATTGACTACATTGGAGGCAAGAGTCAATGGAGAAGCTCACATCTTCAGCCAAAACAAGGCCAGGAGCTGATTGTAGAAGACCATCAACTGCTCATATGCAAGTTCAACTTGAAGTTGAAGACAATTAAAACATGCCCACGACAGCCAAAATATGACCTTGATTATATCCCTCTTGAATTTGGAGACCACCTAAAGAAAAGATTTGATAAATTGAACACCAATGACTGAAAACCAGAGGAATTGTAGGATGATATCAAGAACAGCATCTAAAAAGAAAGCAAAGGGTCAGTAAAAAGAAACAAAAGGAAGAAAAGACCAAAATGGATGTCAGAAGAGACTCTGAAACTTGCCCTTGAGTGGAGAGTAGCTAAAGCAAATGGAAGAAATGACAAGATAAAAGAGATGAACAGAAGATTTCAAAGAGCAGCTAGAGAAGATAAAGTCAATTGTTATAATGAAATGTGCAAAGACCTGGATTTATAATACCAAAAAGAAAGAATATGCTTGGCATTTCTCCAGCTGGAAGAATGGAAGAGGAAATTGCAATATTGAAAGATTCTGTGAGCACTATGTTGAATAATGCAGGAAACATCAAAAGAAGATGGAAGGAATACACAGAATCACTATATCAAAAAGAATTGGTCAATGTTCATCCATTTCAGGAGGTGGCATATGATCAAGAACCAATGGTACTGAAGGAAGAAGTCAAAGCTGCACTGAAGAAATTGGTGAAGACAAAGCTCCAAGAATTGATGGTACCCATTGAGATATTTCAACAAACAGATGCCCCACTGGAGGCACTCACTTGGCTGTGCCAAGAGATTTGGAAGACAGCTACCTGGCCAACTGACTGAAAGAGATCCGTATTTATACCCATTCCAAATAAAGGTGATCCCACAGAATGGGGAAATTATTGAACAATATCATTAATATCACACGCAAATAAAGTCTTACTGAAGATAATTCAAAAATGATTGCAGCAGTATATTGACAGAAAATTCCAGACATCCAAGCTGGATTCAGAAGAGGATGTGGAATGAGGGATATCACTGCTGATTTCACATGGATCTTGGCTCAAAGCAAAGAATACCAGAAAGATATTTACTTGTGTTTTATTGATTATGCAAAAGCATTCAACTGTGTGAATCATAACAAATTATGGTTAACATTGAGAAGAATGGGAATTCCCAGACACATAATTGTACTCATGAGGAATCTATACATAGAACAGGAGACTGTTGTTCAAATAGAACAAGGGGATACTGCATGGTTTAAAATCAAGAAAGGAGTATGTAAGGGTTGTTCCCTTTCACCATACTTATTCAAACTGTATGCTGAGAAAATAATCCAAGTAGTTGGATTATGTGAAGAAGAACATGGTATCAGGATTGGAGGAAGAATCATTAACAACCTGTGGTACACAGACAACACAACTTTGCTTGCTGAAAGTGCAGATGACTTGAAGCACTTACTAATGAAGATTGAAGACTACAGTCTGCAGTATGGATTACACATCAATATAAAGAAAACAAAAATTCTCACAACTGAAACAATAAGCAGCATCACAATAAATGGACAAAAGATTGAAGTTGTCAATGACTTCATATTATTTGGTTCTACAATCCACACCAATGGAATCAGCAGTCAAGAAATCAGACGACATATTGCATTGGGCAAATCTGCTGCAAAAGACCTCTTTCAAGTGCTGAAGAGCAAAGATATCTCCTTGAAGACTAAGGTGTGCCTAACCCAAGCCATGGTATTTTCAATCACCTCATTTGCATGTGAGAGCTGGACAATGAATAAGGAAGACCGAAAAAGAGTTGATGCCCTTGAGTTGTGGTGTTGGCAAAGAATACCCAAAGTGCCATGGACTGCTAAAAGAACAAACAAATCTGTCCTGAAGAAGTACAGCCAGAATGCTCCTTGGAAACAAGAATGGCCAGACCTTATCTGACCTACTTTGATCATGTTGTCAGAAGGGACCATTCTCTGGAGAAGGCCATGATGCTTGGTAAAGTGGAGGGTCAACAAAAAAGGGGAAGGCCACCAACAAGGTGGATTGACATAGTGGCTGCAATGATTGACTCAGGTATAGCAGGGATCATGAGGCTGGCACAGCACTGGGCAGTATTTTGTTCTGTTGTACACAAGGTTGCTATGTCAGAGACAACTTGATGGGATTTAACAACAACAACATTTGCTTTTACCATGTAGCCATTATATGTTTAAAAATATTCTATGTCTGTACATAGAATTCCTCATTGGTTTTCATACCTTTATAGAATTCCATTATGTGAATATATCTTTACATTTTAACTCATTCCCTATGGGTGGACATTCAGTTTATTTTCAATCTTTAACAATGAAGAAACATGATCATATAACATTTTGTACTAGTAATTATATCTGTAGGAAAAATTATTAAAAGTAGAATTACTGGATCAAAAGTTATGTAAATATAATTTTCATAAATGTTGCTTTTGGCTGATGTCATATTGACTCCTGATTTATAGCAACCCCGCACAGAACAGAGCAAAATGCTGCACAATTCTCCCCCATCTTTATGACCAGTTGTATATCAGACTATTGTGATCCATGGGATTTTCATTGGCTAATGTTTGGAAGTAGATCACCAGGCCTTTCTTCCTAGTTGGTCTTAGTGTGAAAACTCCACTGAACATGCAAGCCACCACTGATGGATGATGGCTCTACACGAGGTGTGTTGGTCAGAAATTGAACTCCCATATCCTGTTTGGAGGAGTTCTACCACTGATCCACCAGTGCCTTAGTTGATAAAAATAAAAGGCCTACTAATTTACATGGCCATCAGCAACAGGTAAGAGTGTATGTCTCCCCCCACCACCAGTTATCAATATGTTATCAAATGTTTTGATCTTTACCCATCTGATCGATGAAAAATGGTATCTCAGTGAGGCATGAAACTTTAAGTCCAAGTTCATAACCACTTTATTCTGTGTGAGGTTGGAAATCTTTCCACATTTTTAAGAGCTGCTGGCATAACTACAGGTACTTTGTTAACAATTAATAAATAAGCATAACCAAGAAAACCACACTTGCTGTTGAATGAAGAATGGCTTGTGGGGATCAGAGTGGACTCAGGGAGTCTAAATGATGGGGGTGGTAAAGATGCAACAGATGGACTGAGTTCTGTTTGGAAGAATAAATAAAGAGGGCTTTGTGAACAGTACGTGGGGGGGGGCATGCATTTGTGTGTGCATGCACTAAGATGATGGTTAGTGAGGGAGTGTCAGTGCCAGGATTTTGTTTCTGTCTCTGGCTTAGACAACTTTAAGAAAGATGGTGCCCTTGGCTGATACACACAACTCTAAAGAAGGGCCAGGTTTGAGGGGGAAGATCAAATATGTTTTCCAACTGTTGCTATGAGAACCATTAACTTCTTGGATTTACTATATGCTGTGCCATACTCCTACATCTTAATGGAGTTTTAAATTTTAACACATTTTAAATTTAACATATTTTAAATATCAAGCTAGTAAATCACATATGCAAAGAGATATGTCAGGCCGTCTATAAAATGTTAATTATTGTTCCGATCTCCTACAATGCTAAGGGATCATTTGAGTGAGAAGATAGTAGAGGGAATTGAGACAGGAAATCATCCAGAGGAATGTTCAGGCCTGAATGTAACTACTGAAATAACTTATGCACGTGATACAGACGTCAGAGATCCCCAACACTGGGTTTCTTTCATCTGTGGTCTGTGAATCTAGCTAAGACATCTGCAGGGCTTCCCTTTGTTACTACTGAGAGATGTTCTGCTCTAGACTTTGTCCAGTTCTCAGAGTCTAATACCAAGCTACCACATATCTGTTGGTTTACCCTTGTAGTGGCTTGAATGTTTCTATGATGCTGGAAAACTCTGCCACCAGTATTTCAAATACCAGCAGGGTCACCCATGGTGGACAGGTTTCAGTGAAGCTTCCAGACAAAGACAGACTAGGAAGAAAGGCTAGGACATCTATTTCTTAAAATGAGCCAATGAAAACCCTATGGATCACAAGAAAACATTGTCTGATATAGTGCTGGAAGATGAGCCACCTAGGTTGGCACTCAAAATACACAGTGGCTGGAACAGTGGATCCAAGTATACCAACTATTGTGAAGATGGTGCAAGACCAGCCAATATTTTATTCTGTTGTACATGGGTCACCATGAGTCAGAACTGACTCTACAGCAACTAACAACAATATTACTCCAGACAGAAGGAGGGAGTAACTAATGAAAAGAAAAAAGAGTGATTTTTTTAAAAATTACGTATTTAGATGCCTCCGGTAAGATGGCAGAATAGGCAGATAAGTCCACACACCCTCTTCAACAAAGGAAAAAGAAACCAATTGAAAGATATACAGAAGATAATCCTGGAACCCTGAGCTTTAAAAGGAAGTATACAGAAGTGGATTAGGCACCAACTAGCGAAAAAACCTGAATGAAAACAGTGAGCATGAAGACAGTTGGAGCAGTAGACTGTCTGTTACTCTGACAGTACCAACACCTTGAATATTTCCAAGTGGTGCTGGGAACTGACAATTAACCTAAAGGTCAGCTCTGGTCACTAAGGGCTACAGGGATGACTGCACTGGAGGCCTATGACTAAGAAGGGAAACAGCAAGGAGGGAGACAACCTGAGTTGTGGACTTTTGGCTGTCCAGAGGGCTCAGCTATTTTAAATGTTTACAAGTGGTGGCTGTTCTGGTTACCTAGCGCCGCTCTGACAAGAACATGTACAAAAAATGGGATGGCCTTAACAAATAGGAGTTTATTCTCTTATAGTTTGGAGGCTTTAAGTCCAAGTTCAAAGTGCCAGGCTCTAGGGGCTGCATAAAAGCCCCTCAAATTTGGGGTCCAGCTCTGCCTCCTGCTCTTGACCCACTGGAGCTAGAGGCATTTCTTCACTCAGACAGCTGCTGGGTGCTCAGGCTGAGAAGCCCCAAGGTTGACAAGTAAAAAGGCACAGTCCTGATTTTACCAAACCACAAAGCAGGCCATTAACTTAAGTCCATTGTAAATCCCAAGGTCAGCAGAATATGGCAGGCTCTTGAGCAACTACATGGCAATATGCAGGGTCCAAGCATGCCATAGGCTAGAGACCATTCCCAAAGGCTTCTCCTTATATACAGGAAGCAGACCACATCCCAAATGCAGCTACTCAGCTGCTTGTGGTAGATCTCACCATGGAGGTGATCGCCAGTCTCATCATGGGGAATAACTACCACCAGCTGCCCAGCCACTCAACCAGACCCAGCCATGTTGACACACAAACATAACTATCACAGTGGCCATTTTGGATTTTAAAGTCATAGCATTCTTATTTAGATTCCAGGTCCCTAAGAACAGGCTCCATTTGCCAAGGACAGCAGGTACATACAGGAGGCAGACAATGGGAAAGGAGACAGGTGGTGAGTGTATAAGTGTTGTCAACTAGTAAATAGAGGAACATAGCACAGTACCCTGCTTACGTAGATAACATCCAAACAAAACAAAGAAATCAAAAATTGTGGGCAAGTCACTTCAACATACAATCAGCAATTAAATATAAACACAAAAATGTCACAATGCCTCAGAGACAACAGAGCATCACAGTACACACAAAGAAGCAAGATAAAGCAGTAAAAATCAGGGACCAGGATTAAAAAAAAAAAAAAATCCCTGAGGAAGACATAGCATTGGAACTCCCTGATAAGGAATTCAAAAGAATTATCTTTAGGTACCTTCAACAAATTGAGAGACAGATCAAGGAAAACACTGACAAAATTGGAAAAAACCCTAGAATAATTTTGAAAGACAATATAAGAACAAAATGACAAAATAAATGAAAAATTAGAAATGATACAAAATCTACAGACAGACATCCAGAAGATTAATACTAAGTTTTCAGAAATAGATAAGACACTGCATGGGCAAAGGAGTAGAATTGAATCAATGGAAGATAGAATTAGTGAGATTGAAGGCAAATACCTCAATACATCTTTGGAAAGGGATCAATCAGAAAAAAGATCAAAACAACAGGAAGAAAGTCTAAGGTTCATGTAGGATACCATAACAAGAAATAACCTACATGTAATCGGAATTCCAAAACAGGAAGAGACAAATAAAACCACAGAGAAAATTGTCAAAGATTTGTTGGAAGAGAATTTTCCTGGTATCATGAAAGATGAGAATATATGCATTCAAGAAGCCCAAGGAACTCAAAACAGGATAGACTCCAAAAGAAAATCACCAAGACTCACCATCATTGAACTCACCAAAACCAAAATCATCATCAAACTCACCAAAACCAAAAACAAAGAAAGAATGCTGAAAGCAGCATGGGAAAAATGAAAAGTTACCTACAAGGTGCAAACAATAAAACTAAGCTCAAATTTCTTGGCAGAAACCATGCAGGTGAGAAGACAATGGAATGGTATATATAAAACCCTGAAAGAGAAAAATTTCCAATGAGGAATTATATACCCAGCAAAATTGTCCCTCAAATATGATGGTGAAATTAGGGTATTTCCAGCTAATCAGAAATTAAGAGAATTTGTTAAAACCAGACCAACCTGACAAGAGATGCTAAAGGGAGCCCTTCGGACAGATAAACAACAATAGCAGACAACAACCAACCATTAACACACATGATGACAGCCCAGAAACCAACCCAGTTATAGAAGTATCCAAGCCTACAAGATTGTAAACAGGGAACCAGAGACATCAATTGAGAAATGAGGACAACTACAAACCAAAAAAGTGGAAAAAAATTGTGTAATTACAGAACTTCTAAATAGTAGGGAAGTCAACACAACTACAAGATAGAATAGACTGTTCTAAACTTGAGAAGAAAATTATAAGTCATAGGGTAACCTCAAAGAAAAATTATAAACTTTCACATCAAAGTAAAAAAGAGGACCAGCACAAATATTTAGCAAATATTAAAATAATAGCAATGAAGGAAGTGATAACGCAATTAATAAACAAAATAAGCTCAGCACAGAAAAATTATATAGAACAAAGAAATCAACACCACATAACAAAATGATAGCAACAAATTCATACTTGTCATTAGTTATATATCTGACAAGGGACTTATCTCTAAAATTTATAGAAAACTCCAACACCTCAACAACAAAAAGATTAACAATCCAATTTAAAAATGTGTAGAAGACATGAATAGACACTTCACCAAGGAGGATATTCAGGCAACCAGCAAATACATGAAGAAATGCTTATGATCATTAGCCATCAGAGAAATGCAAATCAAAACAACAATGAGATACCATCTCACCCCAGCATTAATGGCAAAGTTCAACAAGACAGAAAATAACAAATGCTCTCATACACTGCTGGTGGGAATATCAAATGATACAACCACTCTGGTAAACAGTATGGCAATTCCTTAAAAAGCTGGAATTAGAAATACCATTTGACCCAGAAATCCCATTACTAGCTACATATCCTAAAGAAGTAAGAGCTGGGAGAAGAACAGATAGATGCACAGCCATGTTAATCACAGCACTATTTACATTAGCAAAAAGATGGAAACAACCTAAGTGCCCATCAACAGAATAGATAACCAAACTATGGCACATACAGGAGCTCTGGTAGTGTAGTGCCTAAAGCACTTGACTGTTAAACAGAAGGCTGGAGATTCAAACCCACCAGCCACTCCTCGGAAGGAAGATGGGGCAATCTACTTCTGTAGTGGTACTGCCTCAGAAACCCAAGGAGGGGTCGCTATGAGTCGGATCCAACTCGATGGCACATAACAACAACAAATGGTACACACAATGTAATACTATACAACACTGAAAATACTGTAGAATCTGCAAAACACCACATAACATGGATGAACTTGGAGGACATTATGCTGCATGGAATAAGTCAATCACAGAAGGACAAATATAGTATTAGTTCATTATTGTAAAAAGTCAAGGAAAGGTTTGTATATGGAAGGAAACTTTCTTTATTGGTTACCAGGTGTGGGAAGGGAGAGGTGGAAACACTGTTAAATAGGTAGACATGAGTATTGATTTGGGTGAAGAGAAGGTCAGTGTACCAAATGTGAGTGATAACATAGTGGCATTGAAGAAGAGGAAGACATAGAGAGGTGCATGGGACTTACAGACAACAAAGATGAATCATTTTGCACATATGGTACTGTGTTGTCAGTGAAGGCAAACATTCGTCTACAGGTGATATGTCTATGCAAGGAGTTGTGTGCCCATGACCATGCATAGGGTTAGTAGACAATGTTTCTATAACTGTATTTGTATATTCTGTAAGAATTCCCAGGTATATAGAAGAAATGATAAGAGACAAGGTTGTTGTCACTTCTTGGCCAGAGCCACCTACCCAGAGGGAGAGAGTAGTTGGACCTATGGGCTCAGGACCATAGTCACAGGGGACATCAAGCTCAATTGACATAATATAGTATATGAAAACATTGTTCCACATCCTACTTTGGTGATTAGCAAGTAGGATCTTAAAAGCTTGCAAGCGGCCATCTAGATGCAACAATGGGCTTCTCCTCATCCAGAGCAA
>NW_006921843.1:4915138-4927855 GCF_000298275.1 Orycteropus afer afer | reverse complement strand
CTTAGCCACTATGCTACCAGAGCTCCTTAGTATTGTCTCTAGTCCAGCAAAATCAGAGAGTAAGTAAGTCAAATTCCAGGTTTTGATACTTCAAAAGCCAAGGTCCAAGTATGAGATAGAAAAGAGAGGGGCAGTGCCCTGCTTCTCTCTTTGGACAGTCATACTCAAGGAAGTCCCCAGACCAACAGCATCAGCATCACCTGGTACTGGTTAGAAATACAAAATTCTCAGGTCTCACCCCAGATCTACAGAACTAGAAACCTGGGTATGAATCTGAGAAATCTTTATTTTAACAAGCCCTCCATGTGATTCTAATATACACCTAAGTCTGACAGTCACTGCCCTAGGCTTTGACCAAGACAGATCCCTAGGCTTCCACACATGGGCAGCACAGTAAAGACAATTATGTGAGCTGCCAGAGTGGAATGACCTAAGGCAGCATCCCCACAGCACTTCCTGGGGAGCTGCTAAATATGTCCCCAGGGGTCCCAGATGTAAATAGGACACACCCAACTAGGTGTCCTGGGCTAGGACAAGTTGATGCTGAGTCATATGGAGCTCAGAAAAAAATGACACATCAGCTCTCATAGTTCGTGCTGCTACCATTGTACCAAGAGCTCTTATTTAGCACTGAAACCACAATGGATTCTGCATGATGTCTACTTCTTGGTATTTCTCTCCTAAATAAATTATTATGCAGTACACCTAACTGTTCACATGCCTAAGCCATAGCCAAAGGGGAGGCTAAGAATGTGAATTTATTGCTTCTACCTTGGGAAGACATACACTCAAACAATGAGAAGTTGCACCAAACTTAGGAAAGTAGGAGAAATGCTTAGAAGGTGCTAGGTAACCGAAGAGGAATGACAAATTTCTACAACAATCAGGAAAAGGAGAACAACAACAACAACAAAAAACCTCAATGCCATCAAGTTGGATCCAACCCCTTGTTGGGTTTCCAAGGTGGTATCACTACAGAAGTAGATTGCCCAATCTTCCTTCCGAGGAGTGGCTGGTGGGTTTGAACCACCAGCCTTCTGGTTAGCAGTCAAACACCTCAGGCACTATGCCACCAGAGCTCCTAGGAAAAAGAGAAAGACTATAATAAATAGAAAACACAAATTAAGATCAAGCACAATAAACATGAATAGGTTAAATTCACACATTACAAGAAAAAGGTTTTCATATTTAATATTTACATACTAATTTAAAAATAAAATACACTTATTTCATTTTTATATATGTGGCAGGAAGCTTATGGCCCACTGAAACAGGGTAATTTGAAAACAGCTTACTGAAGCTAGTTATTTGAGATGAAGACTAAAATAAGCAATTCTTTTATAAGTACAATCAAGAAAAAAAACAACATTAGGGACAACAAGGGGGTAAGAGACTATAATTACATATGCAGAATAATTATTTTAAAATTGTAAGAATATTATTGGTTTTAAGAGGATGAAATTAAGATTTTTCAGCCTCCTTCTTCTATTGTAAATCTCCCTGAAATTTTTAACATCAGGAAACAAATGTGAAATCTGTTCCTATGATCCTAAACACTAATAGGATACATAGCAATAAATACTCAATTTTCCAACTGAAAAATGATTGCCAGACTAGATTTAAAGAAAAAAAAAAAGGAGCTATATTCTGTTTATAAACATACACATTAAGAATGAGGATATGGAAAGATTGACAGTAGAGCATAGTAAAGGGTATGCCAAGAAAAGACTAAACAAATGAAAACAGGCCTGATTATATTAATATCAAAATAGACTAGTGAAAGAGCAATGTTAGCAATAAAGAGGATTACTTCACAATGATAAAAGGGTGAAATTGCTAGGCAGAAAAAATAATTCTAAATTTGTTTTTACTTAAACATAGCTTTAAAATACACAGAGCAAACATTAATAGAATTAAAAAGAAAAGTAATAAATTGACAATCATTGTGGTGAATTTTAAAATATATCTCACAGAAACTGCTAATTCACTAAGGAAACATAATATTTGAAAAATACATTAACCTAATTGAAATGTATGGTACACTACACTGAACATGCAGAACAAACATTATTTTCCAATACACACACAACATGTATCAAAATTAATCATATCCTTGGCCACAAAGCAGGTCACAACAAATTTCAAAGAGTTTTAATCATGCAAAATGTTTATCTGAACAGAGTGAAATCAAATGTTTGGAAACTAAACAAAACCTATGGGTCAAATAAGAAAAGGAAAGGAAATTACAGAAATTACAGAAGTGAATGATAATAAAAATATAGCACATCAAAACATGTGAGGTGCAGCTAAATCCGTGCTTAGAGGAACTATTTTATCCTTAAATGGATATGTTGGGGGGGGAACCCTGAAAAAAAAATTAAAACTAAAAAGAAGATATTTAAAAAAAAAAGAGAGAGAGATTGTGAATGTACTGACTAAATTAATGACAGAAAACACAGTGTACGGTCAGTAACTGCAACCCCTCAAAATGGGTCTCAGGTCCCCTCTCGTTTAGTTCAGCGCTTGTAGGAAACTGCAAGCCATTTTCCTTCTCCCTCCCTGCCATGTGTTAACCACCTCCCCCTGTCAGTTATTAACCAGTCCTTAGAATAGCTTCAGGCAGTTAAACTTCCCAACCTGCAGCATTTTATCAAAGCAAACACAGGTGGTCCTGCAGATCACTGCCTGGGACCGCCTCCCTAGTGGCCAGGCACCAATGAGTCTGAAACTTGTTATGTAGCCTTCCAATCCCGGTCACATAGACCCCGTCCCCAATTCCTCAGACTCAGGTATAAAAATTCCCCAAAAAATGGGCGAGTTTAGCAGACCTAGGATCCAACCCAGCCGGCAGCGGCTACGGAGACCGAACTGCTAGCAAATTTGTAAGCCTACTTCTTTTCATCTTTTGTCTTGTAAATCTCTTCTCTCCTGATCCTCTTTTCCTCTATTGTAATTAAAGCTCATGACATTAGCTACACCTCCAGGTAAAGTCTTTGGTTTCTCTGAACCTTTTCATGAGTGTGTGTTGCGGGGGAGGGTAGCTTTGGTGGCATAGTGCCTAAAGCATATGACTGCTAACCAGAAGCCTGGCAGTTCAAAACCAGCAGGCACTCCTGGGGGTGTGGTGTGTGTGGGGGGAAAGGTTGGGCAATCTACTTCCGCAGTGATACCGCTGGGAAACCCAAGGAGGGCTCACTTTGAGTCATATCTAACTGGATGGCAGTGAGTAGTGAGTATGCACTGGGGAGTTCTAAACTTCCTGGGAAATTCCCATGACATACAGTATAGTAAAAGAATAAACAAAGACAAAATTTGCTTTTTTGAGCACACTAATAAAATCAATAACCCTGTATCAAGACTGATCAAGAAAAAAAGAGAAAAGACACAAAAAGATTAGGAATGAAAGGGGGCACAATGCTGCAGTTCTTTCAGGCATTAAAAATATGATAAGTGAGTATTATTACAACCTTAAGGTAATAAATTTGAAATTTTACATAAAATGAACAAAATCATAGAAAGACACAAGTTACTAAAGCTTACACAAGAAGAAATAGATGATGAATAATCATAGCTATGCAGAAAATTGAGGAGCTCTGGTAGCATAGTGGCTAAGACACTTGCCTGCTAACCAGACGGCTGGCGGTTCAAATCCACCAGCCACTCCTCGCAAGGAAGGTTGGGCAATCTTACTTCCTTAGTGATACTGCCTCGGAAACCCAAGGAGGGGTCACTATGAGTCGGGTTTGACTCGACGGCACTTAACAACAACAACAACATGCAGAGAATTGAATTGAAAATTAAATCTGTAATTTAAAACCTCTTCATAAAGTAATTCCCACAAGCAAATTTTTTCCAAATGCTTAAGAAATAATTAACATTAGTCCTACATAAACTCTGTCAAAAATAGAAAAAGAAGACATTTTCCAATTGTTAACCAACATAACCTTATCATTTGATATAAAAACCTGTCAATTATTACAAGAAAGCTTAATTCAAATCCATCTTGTGAACATAGATGCAAAAGTACCAAATGAGTAAACCAAATTAAACTATCCAGCCACTCCTCGGAAGGAAGGTTGGGCAATCCTACTTCCGTAGTGATACTGCCTCGGAAACCCAAGGAGGGGTCGCTATGAGTTGGGGCCGACTCGACGGCACATAACAACAACAACAACATAAAAATAATAAAATATTACATCCAACCTGAATTAATTTTAGCAATGCAAGGTTAGTTTAACACTCAGAAATCATTATTGATTCTGAGAGTCTCCTCCCACAAGATGACATCAAAGACAGTTGAGCATCTGCTTACCCTACAACAATTTAAGAAAAAGAAGAAGAAAACAGTACAGTGTGGTAGAACTGATGGACTCAGAGATCTAGCAACCAGTCCAAGAAATAAAGCACTGGCTGAAAGCAGGAGGAACTGCGAGACAATGAATTAGGAAAATCTTTCTCTCCATTGCTTATGAGACCCTCTCCCACCTGCGTAAACCTTGAATCACACACTGTAATGGTGGGTGGAGCCACATGCACAGTGAGCCACCTCCCTACTGCTAGTAGAGAGGTAAAGGAATTTCACTTTTGCTGAAGGTCTGCTACTTCACTTCTTACTATATTTCTAGGAACAACCAAGAAAATGGACCCACAGGGAGAAACCAGTTCCCTCCCAATCTATAAACACTTAAAGAAAAAAAGAGAGGGGTGGGTATTTGCATTGTCTACTAAAGAGACCCATTGGAACTTAACGGGCATAAGGAATACAGTGACTCTCGAAGACAGACCCTAGAAAAGTAAAACTTTCTAAAACACCTAAACCCTGTGGAATTAGATCAAAATCTTTTATCAACTAAGAAAGTGTCTGAGACCACAGCACAGAAGAGAGGAGGAGGCATGCATTCTCCTGATGGGTAACTCCCCAAGGCTTTGGAGCAGGACTTAAGACATGTGAGGGTCCTAAACACTGATAATCTATAATGCCCCCTCCTCCACTTACTCAAGCATTGGAATGGTATAGGTGAATTATATACTTACATGTATATGTGTGTGTGTGTATGTATGCATGGGTCTTAGCTATCCATGATAATTTCTTTTTAAATGTGACTACAATATTTGTGATTGAACACAAAAGTGGTATATGCCATTTTAGTGGGATGAAATGAGTGAGATTATAAAATTTTTAGTGGATACAGGGTATAAAGATTTTTAGTATTTACCACATTTTCTACAAAAAGAATATTGCCTATATTCTACAACAAAGAAAATAAGTCAGTGAACTTGCTTGTTTCAACAGTAAATGTAAAATTCTGTTGATTCCCCACAACAAAAAATTGATTTTCACCAATTTTGCTTTAAACAGTTCATACTTCAGTTTTGATGCTTGTTTTATAATAAATGTTCATTATAAATTAACAAATAAAAAAAGTCATAAAAGAAAATTTAATAACTAGAAAACAAGCATTACATGAAATTACTATACACCTAAAAAAAAAAAAAAAAAAAAAAAAAAAAACCACCTTACTGCCATGGAGTCAATTCCGACTCAACAGCAACCCCCTTTGGGTTTCTGAGGTGTAAATCTTTACGGAAGTAGATTGCCTAGTCTTCCTTCCGCGGAGTGGCTGGTGGGTTTAAACTGCCAACCTTCTGGTTAGCAGTCAAATGCCTTAGGCATTATGCCATCAGAACTCCTTATACAACAGAATAGAACTCCCTAAATTTTATATCTTTATATATAGGATATGTATAAAGATGTATCTTTTTATATATATCTAGAGATGATAGCTAGCTAGATACCTAGATAGATAGATAGATAGATATCTTACTTACATATACATAGGACCAGATAGCCAGATCCTTTCTCCTACAGAGCTCCTGGTGGGTTCAAACTAAAAACCTTTGGTTAGCAGCCAAGCACTTACCACTGCACACCACCAGGGCTCCCTTTGTAATCCACAGCTATATAGTAAATTCCCAAATGTCTTTAATATCATTTATAAAAAAAAAAAAAAAAAAGAAATGAAATGAAAAAACTAAAGATTTTGTTTAATAACAAAGCTCTATGTAACAGCTATAGAACAATAGTTTTCTAGATTTATAAAAATGATACGTGAACATTATCAAGAAATAATTATTACCTAGAGATTCTAACATTTCAAAATGAGAGGTCTTAAAGTGAAAAAAATAAACATATACTTTACATGTACTTTGTTGTTGTTATGTGCCCTCGAATTAGACCTGACTCATAATGACCCCTCCTTGGGTTTCCAAGGCGATATCAGTACGAAAGTAGATTGCCCCATCTTTCTTCCGAGGAGTGGCTGGTGGATTTGAACCACCAACCTTCTGGTTAGCAGTCAAGTGCCTTAGGCACTACGCTACCAGAGCTCCTTTATATGTACTTAGAATGAAAAAACTAAAAGATATAGGGTAAGGTCAATGAGGGGGAAATAAAATGAGCTTTAGAATTAAAAAAAAAAAGTTCAAAGACTAGCCTAGTTTAGGCAAGTTACTTAACCTGTGACAGGTATAGTCTCCTAATGTGTAATACGAAAGTAATAATATTTTTAGATAAAAATGAAATTGGGTCAAGTAATAATAATAGTGATTATAACATCTTAAGCCTTTCACATTCTTTAAAATTTCAAAAGGATCAGCCCCCAAAATTCATTTTATACCCTCTCCTTACTTATTGATACGGTTAGGTCCCAAACAACAGATCATTATGTGAAAATTGATGCTATACAAAAATGGAGGGTGACCCCATCATCTCACCTATACTGTGAAAGTCTGGGGCCCTGCTGAAGTCACCTACCACCACCACATTTTCCTCCTTCTTACTACCTAAGGAGGACTCAGATCTACTCCCCACTTACTGACTACCTCATTATCCAACATTTCACATTTGTGAAAATAGTAAAAAGTCTTCTATCCAATTTTTTTTTTTTTTTTTTTGCGTTAACAGCACACGTCTGGCAGTAACAAATGCCAAGGTGCAAGGTGAGAGTAACCCTGACTGATATTTAAGGTTATATGTCACCTTGGCTGGACCATGATACTCAGTTAGGTAACGATCACCACCATTATGTGATCTGATGTGATCACCCTCCATTTTCACATAACGCTGATTTTCACATGAGTAACCTTGTCGATAAGTGAAGAGGGGGTTACTTTCTTTTTAGATATATCTTTCATACCTAACATGTTATAATTTAAAACATTTCTTTCTGTTCTTTGCTCTTACAAATTCTTTATGATTTTGTTTCTATTAAGCTGCCAAACAACATCTGCTTCCATATATTGTTACTGATGTTAGGTGCCCTTGAGTCTGCGCTGACTCATAGCAACTCTATGTTCAACAGAATGAAACACTGCCCAGTCCTGCGCCAGCCTCACAATTCCTGCTATACCCGAGCCCATCATTGCAGCCACTGTGTCAATCTATCTTGTTGAGGGCCTTCCCATTTTTTGCTGACCCTCCACTTTACCAAGTATGATATCCTTCTCCAGGGAATGGTCCCTTCTGACAACATGACCAAAGTAGGTGAAACAAAGTCTGGCTATTCTCACTTCCAAGAAGCATTTTGGCTGCACTTCTTCCAGGACAGATTTGTTAGTTCATCTGGCAGTCCATGGTACTTTCAGAATTCTTCACCAACACCACAACTGAAAAACATCAACTCTTCTTCAGTCTTCCTTATTCATTGCCCAGCTTTCACATGTATATGAGGCGATTGAAAATACCATGGCTTGGGTTAGGCACACCTTAGTCTTCAAAGAGACATTTTTGCTCTTCAGCACTTAAAGAGGACTTTGCAGCAGATTTGCCCAGTGCAATGTTGTTATGTGCCGTCAAGTCGGACCTGACTTATAGCGACCCCTCCTTGGGTTTCCGAGGCAGTATCACTACGGAAGTAGATTGCCCCATCTTCCTTCCGAAGAGTGGCTGGTGGGATGACCTCTGATTTCTTGACTACTTCCATTGATGGTTCCATTGATTGTGGAACCAAGTAATATGAAGTTGTTGACAACTTCAGTCTTTCTCCATTTATCGTGATGCTTATTCGTCCAGTTGTGAAGATTTTCGTTTTCTTTATGTTGAGTTGTAATCCCTACCGCAGACAGTCATCTTTAATCTTCATCAGTAAGTGCTTCAAGTCATCTTCATTTTCAGCAAGCAAAGTTGTGTCATCTGCTTATCATAGTTGTTAATGATTCTTCTTCCAATCCTGATGCCACAGTCTTCTTCATGTAGTTCAGCTTCTCGGATTATTTGCTCAGCATACAGATTGAATAAGTATGGTGAAAGGACATAACCCTGACACATTTCCTTCCTGATTTTAAACCATGCAGTATCCCCTTGTTCTGTTTGAACGACAGCCTCCTGGTCTATGTACAGGATCCTCATGAACACAATCAAGTGTTCTGGAATTTCCATTCTTCTCAATGTTATCCACAGGTTGTTATGATCTACACAGTTGAATGCTTTTGCATAGTCAATGAAACACAAGTAAACATCTTTCTGGTGTTCTTTACTTTCAGCCAAGATCCATCTGACATCAGCAATGATAGCCTTCTTTCCACGTCCTCTTCTGAATCCAGCTTGCATTTCTGGAAGTTCCCTCTCTATACACTGCTGCAACCATTTTTTAATGATCTTCAGCAAGATTTTACTTGCATGTGATATTAATGATATTGTTCAATAATTTCCACATTTCTGTTGGATTACCTTTCATTAAAGTTAGGAATATGAATAAAGCAATTTCAAAATTTTGAAATAACACATTGTATTTTATCTTCTATTATGGAATCATACATGCCTGCATGAGTAAAATTTGTCTTTCCTGAATCCGTAAACTTAGTTCTTATGGAAGAATGATATGGTGCACTTCTCCATAAAGTTTTATATTAAAGCCTGCACTAATCTCTTGGATGCATTCAAGTGCTCTTCACCAGATATATCCACATTGTTTAAGAAGGAAAATCTATTTGAAAGAACTTCATATACTTTTGCTCTTTTTTTCATGCAAGATTCAGTGTCTCATTGATGGTATACTACATGGTTATGCAAAATTGATCTCTGGTACCCAGTAATTCAGGAGCACTGCTGTCATCTCTTTGTTTCCAATGTTTCTACAACAGTGAACTGCTTGATAATCAGTATCTGGCAGTATTTATTTTGATATGTTTTCAAACTCTTAAATTGTGTAAATACTCTGTTAATGACTGGTACATATCTGTGCATGTCTTTAAATTTACTTTTGAATCTTGGAGAGCTTGACTTGCCTGATGAAAATGCTGCAATATAATATTCAACATAACCGACATACATATGTACTCTACTGTTTGCATTTTGTAGGTGATGTTTTCAGCTTCTCTTTTTGTATCTCCTTTTTGTGTCTGGCCTTCCATGATATTCTCTAAGGCATTGGTATCTGAGTGTGCATTTCCAGGACTGTCGTTGTTGCTATAGCATGTGTTTCTAACATGAATCAAAACCAACCAAATGAAACCCACTACCGCTGAGTGGATTCTGATCCATAGCAAACCCCATTGGGTTTCTGAGGCGGTAAATTTTTATGAAAGTAGATTGCCCAGTCTCGCTTCCATGGAGTGGCTGGTGGCTTTGAACCACCAACCTCTGGTTAGCAGTCAGATACCTTAGGCACTGTGCTACCAGAGCTCCTTAGAAAGACGTTTTAATACTTGATCAGTACCTAAATATGTTTTAAGAACTTCCTATCTATGAGTAGAAGAGGCAAAAAATGTATAGAGTAACTGAAAAGTAGATAAAAAAAAAAAAATCGCTGCTTCTGGACATCAATCTACTTCCCCATATCCTGTAAGATTAAGTGGATGTGTGTATAGTATGAAAATGACATATCCATTATGTTCTACAATTTTCTGTTGCATGCCTTTATAATGCCCTGACATACTGTTAGCATTGTCATAGGACTGGTCTCTGCAATTAGAAAAATCAATTTTGCAAATTTCACATGAACAGTGAATTACTTGATTTGCAATTTCTTCACCAGTATGACTTTTTAAGCTAATAAATATGATAAATTACTTGATAGGTTTTCCATCTGTTGGAGATATATATCTTAAAATAACACTTAACTGATCTGCATCAGAAGGATTAGGAGTGGAATCAACAGACAAATTGAGATATTTAGTTATACTTATTTCACTGAAAATAGTTGATTGAACTTTATCACTTATTAAGTTTAATAATTCTTCATGTTGTTTTAGACATTTAAGATAGGTTGCCCTTTTCTGTGTTATCATGTTTTGAGATGTCACCTGCTAAAAATGAATCAAACTGAGCAAGAAATTCAGGTAAAATCCAAAAATTTCCTTTTTGTGGAAACCCAAATACATCATTTCTTCCTCAAAGAGATGATCTACATTCAGCAATTGTTATAATAACAGCAACAACATGTTGCAAAACGGCTTTCCAGTAATGAAGTTTTTCATTAATTTGTTTCCAGTTTTCGAGTTAAACCAAAACCATGTTTTCAGTTTCGTTTTGTTTCTACAACTTTTTATTGTGATTTAAGTGAATGTTAACGAGCAAATAATTTTTCCATTCAACAATTCACACGTATTTTCCTCCAGTTTTTATCAGTCTAATAAACCTGGTCTTTCTTTCTTTCTTTTTTAAAAAAAGTGAATTTAAGATTTGTTCTACATTTTTCTCCCATTCTAACTGGGACCTTCTGTTGTGTCCCTGGTCAGAGCAATTAGGGTGATAGCCAAGCACCATCTAGTCCTTCTGGTCTCAGGCTAGAGGAGTCTGTGTTCCATGTGGGCTATTAGTCCTGTGGCCTAATTCCTTCCTTGAATCTTTTGTTTCCTTCACTCTCCTTTGCTCCAGATGGGGACAGACCAATAGTTGCACCTTAGATGGCTGCTCACAAACTTTTAAGACCCCAGTCACTATTCACCAAAGTAAGATATTGAACATTTTCTTTGTGGACTATGTTATGTCAAATGACTTTGATATCCCCTGAGACTATGGTCCTGAAATAGCAGGCCCAGCAACTCATTCTCTCAAGGTTTTTGGTTATGGCTAAGAAGTTTTTTATAATTTGCCCCCCTGTATGCTGTACTGTATTAATGGATATATTTGCAGTATGTGTAAAAGCATATGTGGACATATCCTCTATCAAGTCTATGTTTATTTCTGGGTAAAGTCTCCTTCACACACCTGTTCAGCTTGTATGTCTATGTATCTGCTTATAGATTATTGTTATTACTGTTATTGCAGGATTGTATATGTAGTAGTACTTACCTCTGGTGCCTTTAACTCTTGTACTCTTCCTAGTGTCTTCCTTTTCCTTGATCATTTTTTCCTCACTTCCCCATTATTATATATTGCCTTTGCCTTCACCCAAGTTAATATGTGCCTACCCTCTAGTTAGCAGTTTACCCTCCTTTCCCCTGCCATGCCTGATAGCCATCAAAGAATGTTTCTTTGTGCATGAGAACCTAGTCTTGACTTTTTATAATAGTGGTCTCATACAATATTTATTCTTTGTGATTGACTAATTTCACTCAGCATAATGTTCTCCAGGTTCACCGTATTATGAGAAGTCTTGCTGATTCATCAGTATTCTTTAATGCTTTGTAGTATTCCATTGGTATCAATGATAGCTGGAGCTGTGTGTCAACTTGGCTGAACCACAATTCTGTCTGGTTTAAGCAGTTGTGATGTGGTTATTCCCAAGGTGGGATCAGATGATTATGTTTTGAGCAGCCAATCTGTTGAAAGGGAGTTTCACTAGGGGTGTGGCCTGCTGCCAGTATATCTATGGACATGCTGAGAAAAGAGACATTCCTCTGTGGATTGGGATTCTGTTGTGCTGCCTACAACTGTCTGTGAGTGAACAATCCACCATTCAGCCTGGAGGTCTTGGATTCATCATTTGTTGGAGTCAACAGCTAGGACATTGCCTACCAACATTGAGCTCCTCAGCTCCTGCAGCTGCAAGAGTCGGGAAAAGCCTCCAGCCTGACATTTGATCCAAGAACTTTGGACTTGCCAACTTCTATAAGTGTGTGAGCCATTTTCTTAAGATAAATTTCTCTCTCTCTCTCCATATATATTTATATATATATATAAACTTTACTGGCTTTGTTTCTCTAGAGAACCCATTCTAACACATTTGGTACTGAGAGTGGTTCTAGAAAGACAAAATTATAAGGATGGGATTTCTAAATTGGCTCCAATTTGATTAATGGTAAAGATACTAGTGGCCCTGCCTCTGTTAGTAAAGAGGGCCCTGCTAATCCGTGGCATGAGGTGGCAACATTAATATGCAAAATACCACCACCAATACATCAAGTACTTGTGAGAAGTGACGCTGTGGGTGATCGCATATTTGATACTTTTTTGCAATTTTGTCAGCATGAGGAGTATAAGGAAGCTGGTTGGTTGGTCGGTCCTACTTACACTACACAAAGTGGTGAAAGAGCAAGATGAGCTCAGAGCTGCTGAGTCTCGGCTTAAGTGCTGCATAAAAGACATCAGTGTTTCCAGTTGTGTTCTGAAGGAATGCCTTATGTCTTCTAGTAACAGAGCTGATATTGCTGAAAACCAAACCCAGAGTCTTATTGTAAGGGTGGCTGAATTACAATGCCAATTAAATTGCCAACCCAGAATGGTGTCTGATGTTAAAGTGAGGGCATTGATTGGGAAAAAATGGGATCCTGAAA
>NW_006921843.1:4914074-4914599 GCF_000298275.1 Orycteropus afer afer | reverse complement strand
CCTTGGTATAATGTAGAAGAAGGTATCCAGAGGCTTAGGGAAATTGGCCTGTTAGAATGGATTTATCAGATTAGACCCCTAGAGCCAGAAATGGAAACTCCAGAAGACATGCCTTTCACCAGTACGGTGAGGAATAAATTTGTGACGAGAGCTCCAGCATCCTTAAAGACTGCTGTAATTGCTATTTTATGTAAACGTGATTTGACAGTGGGAACTGCCCAAATTGAACTAAAACTTAACTATGATGGGGCTGATTGGACCTTGTGGTAGTAGGGGCAAATTGGCAGCAGTCAATCAACAAAGGCAAGGTGAGCGTGGTTACCATAATGGACAGCAGAGTTGGAACAGTAATCAGAATAGTCTGACGGTGTGGAATTATGGCATTGGCTACTTTCTCATGGTGTTCCTAGTAGTGAAATATATGGCAAGTCTACTAAATATTTACTTGATCTGTATAGACAGAAGAATTCTAGGTCATGGGAACAGCAATCTAGATTGAATCACCAGAATACAGAGTCACAACCT
>NW_006921843.1:4904800-4907093 GCF_000298275.1 Orycteropus afer afer | reverse complement strand
TTTCCTTCTGTTATGACTTGTGAAATGTAAATAAGGTTAATGCATTTTGGTTGTACATGTGTTAGCGAATCATGTTAGGTGTAAATACAACTTTATAATTGTCCTTATGTAGAAATTATATATGGTTAAGAAGATGTGTACAACTGCCAAGTTGACAAGGGGTAGACTGTGATAGTT
The DNA here is from genome assembly GCF_000298275.1 of Orycteropus afer afer. Taxonomy (NCBI): domain Eukaryota; kingdom Metazoa; phylum Chordata; class Mammalia; order Tubulidentata; family Orycteropodidae; genus Orycteropus; species Orycteropus afer. The sequence continues at coordinate 4,906,916 of NW_006921843.1, read as the reverse complement.
GGAGCTGTGTGTCAATTTGGCTGCACCACAATTCTGTGTGCTTTAAGCAGTTGTGATGTGGTTATTCCCATGATAGGATCAGATGATTATGTTTTGAGCAGCCAATCTGTTGAAAGGGAGTTTCACTAAGGGTGTGGCCTGCTGCCAGTATATCTATGGACATCCTGGGAAAAAAAGATATTCCTCTGTGGATTGGGATTCTGTTGCACTGCCTACAACTGTCTGTAAGTGAACAATCCACCATTTGGCCTGGAGATCTTGGATTCGTCATTTGTTGGAATCAACAGCTAGTACACTGCCTATCAGCCTTGAGCTCCTCAGCCCCTGCAGCTGCAAGAGTTGGGAAAAGCCTCCAGCTTGATGTTTAATCCAGGAACTTTGGACTTGCCAGCTTGTATAAATGTGTGAGCCATTTTCTTAAGATAAATTTCTCTCTCTCTCTCTCTCTCTCTCTCTAAGTTTTACTGGTTTTGTTTCTCTAGAGAACCCAGTCTAACACAATACCATAGCTTGTTTATCATTCATTCATTGATGCACATATTAGTTGTTACCATGTTTTTGCTAGTGTGAATAGAGTTACAATGATTATGGATGTGCATATATTTATTCATGTCTAAGCTGTTATTTCTGTAGGATATATAGCTAGTAGTGGGATTGCTGGATCATACAGTATTTTTAATTCCAGAAGCACCGAACCATTTTCCACAGTGGTTGTACCATTTCACAGTCCCATTCTAGTCTCTCCACATACTCACCAGTATTTGTTGTTTTCAGGAGCTCTGGTAGCATAGTGCCTAAGGCACTTAATTGCTAACCAGAAGACTGGCGATTCAAACCCACCAGCCACTCCTTGGAAGGAAGATTGGGCAATCTACTTCTGTAGTGATACTACCTCAGAAACCCAAGGAGATGTCGCTGTGAGTTGGGTCCAACTCAACGGCACACAACAGCAACAACATTCATTGTTTTCTGTTTTTTTGAACTTTGCTATTAATTCTGTGGTGAGATGATATTTCATTGTTGTTTTAATTTGCATCTCTCAAATAGCTAATGATTGTAAACACTGTGTTTGCTAGCAGCCAGAATGTCTTCTTTTGTGAAGTGTCTGTTCATGCCCCTGCTCATTTTTAAATTGGGTTATTTCTCTTTTTGTTGTTGAGGTGCTGAAATTTTCTTTAAATTTTAGAGATTAGTCCCTTGTCCACTATGTCATTGCCAACATTTTTTCCCAAAAAATTCTCTCTTCACTCTTTTGGTGAAATCTTTTGATGTTCATAAGTGTGTAAGCTTTAGGAGGTCTTAGTTGTCTAGTTTGTCTTCTGATGTTTGTGTGTTTTTAGCTATGTTTAATAGTGTATTACAGCCCCTAAGTTTGCCCCTACTTTTTGTTTGATAGTCTTTATAGTTTTAGGTTTCACATTTAGGTCTTTGATCCATCTTGATTTCACATTTGTATGTGGTATGAACTATGGATCCTGTTTCATTTTTCTGCAAATAGATATCCAGTTTTTCCAGGACCATTTGCTAAAGAGAAAATCTCTTCACAGGGTAATGAGTTCTGGCCCTTTGTCAAAGATTAGCTTTCCATAGATGGATGGATTTACTTCGAGGTTCTCAATTCTATTCCATTGGTATACGTGTCTGTCTTTGTAGCAGTACCAGGCTGTGTTGGCCACTGTGACTGTGTAGCAGGTTTGAGATCAGAAAGTGTGAGGCCTCCTACTTTGTTCTACTTCAGCAGAGCTTTGCTTATCTGGAGTCTCCTTCCTTTCCATATAAACTTAGTGACAAGTATTTCCAACTCTTCAAAGAATGATGATGGATTCTGGATCTTCAGATTGCTTTGGGTAGTATTGACATTTTCACAATGTTAAGTCTTCCTATTCATGAGTGTTCTGGTTACCTAGTGCCACTCTGACAAGAAATATACCACTAATGGGATGGCCTTAACAAACAGGAGTTTATTCATACAATTTGGAGGCTTAAATCCAAGTTCAAAGTGCCAGGCTCTAGGAGTAGGTGAAAGCCCCTCAATCTTGGGGTCCAGCTCTGTCTCCTGCTCCTGGCCTACTGGAGCTAGAGGCATTTCTTCACTCAGACAGCTGCTGGCTGCTGA
>NW_006921843.1:4903095-4904600 GCF_000298275.1 Orycteropus afer afer | reverse complement strand
AGATCCCACCATGGAGTTGATTGCCAGTCTCATCATGGGGAATAACTACCACCAGCTGCCCAGCGACTCAACCAGGCCCAGCCAAGTTGACACATAAACATAATTACCACAATGACCATGTTATGTTCCTCTATTTATGTAGGTTTATTTTGGTTTATTATAGTAGTGTTTTGTAGTTTTCTTTGTATAGGTCTTTTGTGTCTCTGGTTAGGTTTATTCCTAAGTACTTAATATTTTTGGTGGTTATTGTAAACGGTCTTGTTTTTTTGATGTCCTTTTCAGACATCTCTTCATTAGTATAAAGGAATCAGACTAATTTTTTATGTTGATCTTGTACCCTGCCACTTTGCTGAATCTTTCAATTAGTTCCAGGAGTTTTGTTGCAGTGTCTTTGGGATTTTCTATGTATAAGATCATATCATCTTCAGATAGTGCCAAAGGGCAGGGAGGCCACATCTTCTGACCTCCTCTAACCACACAAGAAGACAGAATCACCATCAGTAGCCCATGGCCTATTCCTGTGAGGCCAGACATGCTGCCTCCCTCCAGCCCTTTCACCAACCCTGACATCAACCGTTGCTCTCGCAGCATTCACCACCTTTCTGTTGGGCTTGATAATTCACTGCAGTGGCCACACAGAATTCACAGATTATGAGATTTATTATGGAAGCACCAGGCTACAATTCAAGTTCAGGAAAAATGCTCAGTCTCTCTCAGCCAACAGTCTCTCTCCCAGCAGTGCATGTCCCTCAGTGTCTCTCTCAGCAATGTGTGTCTCTTGTGTCTCTTTCCCAGCAGTGCATGTCTCTCAGGAGCACATGTCTCTCAGCAGCATGCCCTTCTCAGTCATCAGTCAGAGAGAGTTCTGTCTCTAGAAGACCTCTTTTTGAGCCTGCCAGAGTGGCCAACTAGCCAATCATAACATCAGAATTCTAAGCACCTGAGAGACAGCAAACTTCTCAGAACATTGCTTTGTGCCACTCTCAACAGAAATACCCCAGGCCAACAACTTTAATAGTCAGGAGCTCCTCAGTTGCTCACAGCAAATTCCAGAACAGAGTTTACAAAGACTTATGGCTAGAAAAGCCATACCAGATAATTTTCTACACTGCAGGCTACCCCCTGGCTTTTCTAGCCATTATTCCTTTCTTGTTGTTGTTGTTAGGTGCCATCAAGTCATTTCCGAATTAAACACTGCCTGATCCCACATCAGCTCCATGATCCCTGCTATATTTGAGCCCATTATTGCAGCCACTGTGTCAATCCATCTCTTTGAAGGCCTCCCCCTTTTTTGTCGACCCTCCACCCTACCAAGCATGACATCTTTCTCCAGGGAATGGTTCCTTCTGACAACATGACCAAACTAGGTGAGATGAAGTCTGGCCATTCTCACTTCCAAGGAGCATTTCGGGTGCACTTCCTCCAGGACAGATCTGTTAGTTCTTTTAGCAGTCCATGGTACTTTCAGCATTCTTCGCCAGCACCACAACTCAAAAGCATCAACT
>NW_006921843.1:4891567-4902970 GCF_000298275.1 Orycteropus afer afer | reverse complement strand
CAGTTCCTTCGTGGTTGACTTTCCCAGTGCTACATGTTGTCTAATGTCCTGACTGCTGCTTCCATTGGCATCAATTGTAGAACCAAGCAACGTGAATTCTTTGACAACCTCAATCTTCTCTCCGTTTATTGTGATGCTGCTCATTGGTCCTTTTATACTTCCAAAATTCTCATCCCCTTCACCATCAGTTTAAGAATAACCACACACATGAAAGCATGTAAGCCAGCCACTTCATGCCTCCATTTTAGATAGCCAATTTCTAATTTGCCCATCCCTATCAAACCAGTACTCTGAGGAGACAAGCATAGTCCTTTCTCTCTGGAGAATCTTCTGTTCTGCTTGGAAACTTCAGACATCTGGATCCATAAACAAGCAAAGTCCAGCCCAGTGCAAACCATCAAATTGCAGCAACTTAACACCAGCTCAGTGTCAGACATCTTCCTCTTTGTTTGGTCAGGTTCTGGTCAGCTCAGCCCTAGCCATCCCAGCTAGGTCATGGGTACCAGCTGACAAGTTTGGGAGTCACACTCTTCCCTTCACTTCAGACCAAGCAGCACCTTCTCTTACATCTTCAGTCCTCAGAGACTATTTCAATGCCCATAGGCTCATGACTCCTTGCACTTCAGATCAGCCAGCCCTTCCTCTCATCCTCAGCCTCCATGGCCAGGTCAAAGAGTACCAAACTCAGCCTGTTTATTCTTTGTTGCACTTCCCCCATTTCCACTTAAGTGGACCTAGGTGGGTCACAAGTGAGTAGCATACAAGCTGGACTATTCACTGGCTTCCTTTAACTTTCAGTCCTGGAAGAGGTTTCTCTCATGGACCATGTCTTTTCTGCCATGATGCACCCAAAGCCTATCTGCTTGCTCAAAATTCAAAAAGCCAAACTGTCATTCATTTCTCTTTAGGTCCTCTCTTCAAATGCAAATCTTCTATTCCCCTCAGTAGTACTGGGTGGGGCTCAGGTTTTCTACCTAAGCTCCTAGTACTCTACACACAGGGCTTAAAACAAAAGCCTGTGTTTCTGCTGGACAAATTCTATTTCCCCTTTTAAACATATCCAATCAAGTATCAGCTGAAGGCAGACTTACACGTTCTCTATTATCCACACACCATAATCATTTCTAATGTACAAGTAGGTAAGAGAACATTCAATAGCCATAATACATTCAGATAAACACATAATCCAAAACACATAATCTTTTTAAAGACATTCCAGGTTCATCTCGTCACCTTGATTACCTTCCCATTCTATGCATATGGCCTTGGGCCTTTGGCTGGGTATAGCCAAAAGCCCTAGCCTCTAGATCAATTATCTCCTTTAAAAGGTAACACCAAACACGGTAACCATCTAAGAATCCAAAGTTTCACTTCCCAGGCCCCTTCCTTCTTTGTTTTACAAAGTCTCATGCTTCTATGAGTCTGGAGCCACTGCAATGAATCCCACTGCTTCTGACACCAACTCCCAAAGGGACAGGAAGGCCATAACTTCTGACCTCCTCTAACTGCACAAGAGAAAGACAGAATCACCATCAGTAGCCCAAGGCCTATTTCTGCAAGGCCAGACATGCTGCCTCCCTCCAGCCCTTTCACCAACCCTGACACCAACCATTCCTCCTGCAGCACTGACCACCTTTCTGCTGGGTTTGATAATTAACTTCAGTGGCCACACAGAGCTCACAGATTATGGGGTTTATTAGGGAAGCACCAGGCTACAATTCATGTTCAGGAAAAACACTCAGTCTCTCTCAGCGCACTGTCTCTCTGCCAACAGTCTCTCACAGTCTTTCTCCCAGCAGGGCGTGTGCCTCGGTGTCTCTCAGCAATGTGTGTCTCTTGCGTCTCTTTCCCAGCAGTGCATATCTCTCAGGAGCATGTGTTTCTCAGGAGGGTGTTTCTCTCAGGAGCGTGTTTCTCTCAGCAGCACGTCCTTCTCAGCCAGCAGTCAGAGAGGATTCTGCCTCTAGGAGGCTTCCTTTTGAGCCTGCCAGAGTGGCCAAACTAGCCAATCATAACATCAGAATTCTAAGCACCTGAGAGATAGTGAACTTCCCAGAACATTGCTTTGTGCCACTCTCAACAGAAATACCCCAGGTGGATAACTTTAATAATCAAGAGCTCCTCAGTTGCTCACAGTAAATTCCACCATGAAGTTCACAAAGACTTATGGCTAGAAAAGCCATACCAGGTAATGTATTACACTGCAGATAGAGAGAATTTTACTTCTTCTTTCCCACTTTGGATGTCTTTTATTTTCCTTTCTTGCCTTATTGTTCTGGCTACAATCCTTATCTGATACCCATTCACAAAGGAAAGGCTTTCATTCTCTCTCCACTCAGACCAGTGTTGGCTGTTGCTTTTGTTATGTATGCCCCTAATTATGTTGAAGGAGCTCTGGTAGCATAGTGCCTAAGGCACTTGACTGCTCACCAGAAGGCTGGCGGTTCAAACCCACCAGCCACTCCTTGGAAGGAAGGTTGGGCAATCCTACTTCTGTAGTGATAATGCCTCGGAAACCCAAGGAGGGGTCACTATGAGTTGGGGCCGACTCGACGGCAAACAACAACAACAACAACAAATTATGTCGAGAAATATCCCTTCTACTCAGATTTTGTTGAGCATTATTATGAGGAATGGGTGTTGTGTTTTGTCAAATGTTAAATATCATTGGTATGATCATGTGATTCTTTTACTTTGTTTCATTTATGTGATGAATTATGTTCTTTTTTATGCTTTCTTCTTTTAAAAAAACTTTAATTTATGTGAAATTTTACAAATAAGATTTGTTTTACATTCAACAGTTCCTGCACATTTTGTTTTTTGACATTGATTACAATGCCTGCAATGTAATAGCTCTCCTCCCACTTCTTCCCTGTGGTCACCCTTTCCCTGTATCCTTCCTGCCAAGTCTTCCTACCTCTAAATTTCTCCCTGTGCAAATGCTGCCCTTCTGATCCTCCATGATTTATTGTTCTAAGGAGTGCATCCCCCTTGTGTAGCTGAGGTCAGTCTATTGTTTGGCTGAAAGTCAGCTACGGGAGTGAGGCCATTTCCAGGCCTGAAGAGTGACAAGGGCCTATAGTCTCAGGGGTTTTCCAGTCTCTACCTGACCAATAATCCTGGTCTTTTTTATGTGTTTTAGTTTTGTTCCACATTTTAGTCCCACTCTATCCAGGATCTCCAAATTTGGTCGCTTTCATAGTGGTTAGCATTGATAGCCAACACCATCTAGTTTTCTGGTCTTTGGGTCATATAGGGTGAGGTTCTCATGGTCCATTAGTCCCTTGGACTAATTGGTGCCATACATCTTTGATTTTCTTCACTCTTTTTTTTTTTCTTTTATTGTGATTTGGGTGAAAATTTACAGAGCAAATTCACTTTCCATACAGCAGTTCACATACACTTTGTCTCATGACGTTGACCACAATTCACCACAATGCAACAGCTCCCCTCCCACTTCCTCCCTATAGTTACCTCCTTCCTGTGTCCATCCCTCCATGCCCTCCTGCCCCCTGAGCTATCTCCCTGTGCATAAGCAGCCCTTCTTTCTCCCATAATTCTTCTCTCCAAGGAATATATCTACCTCAGGTAAATGTTCAACTCATATGCCTGTCTTTTGCTTGGCTGGAAGCCACAGGTGTGGGTTCAATTCCAGACCTGACAGGCAGCTAGCCCATAGTCTCAGTGGCTCCATCAGGCTCTGGTCCCCCCACCTTTTTTTTTTGTTGAAATGATTTTGAGTTTTGTCCACATTGTTCTCCTTCTCTATCCAGGATCTCCTACATAGATCCCCTTCCAAGTGGTTGACATTGGTAGCTGGGTACTATCTAGTTCTTCTGGTCTCATAGTCATATAGGCTGCAGATTGGATGGTGTCCCAGTCACTAGGACTGATTGTATCCATGAATTTTTGGTTTTCTTCATTCTTCTTTGTTCTGGACAAGGAGAGACCCATCGTTGCATCTAGATGGCTGCTTGCAAGCTTTTAAGATCCCAGTCACTACTCACCAAAGTAGGAGGTGGAACAATGTTTTGTGTAGTATGTTATGCCAATTGAGCTTAATGTTCCCTGTGACTATGGTCCTGAGCCCACAGATTCAACTACTCAGTCCCTCTGGGTGGCTGGCTGTGACCAAGTAGTGACTATCACCTTGCCTCTTGTCAGCTCTACTATACACCTGGGAATTCAGATCATACACATAAACTTATAGCACCATTGTCTGCAAACCCTATACATGTTCTTGGGTACACTCCCTGCTTCATAGACATACCTACTAGTTCAGCCTGAGTGATTTTCTTCACTCTTAAAGAAGAGTCCTTTGGACAAGAAGAGACCAATAGTTGCATCTTAGATGGCCATTCACATGCTTTTAAGATCCCAGTCACTACTCACCAAAGCAAGATGTAGAACAATATTTTCTCTGTTGTGCCAATTGAACTTGATGTCCCCCATGACATGGTCCCGAGCTCACAGGCCCAGTGACTCATTGTCTCAAAGTGCTTAGTTGTGGCTAAGAAGTTGTCACAGCTTTGTACTCTGTTAGCTCTATACTGCATATGGATATTTTTATGGCATATACAAATATGTATGTAGGAATATTGTCAGCCCAATCTACGTATGGTAGTGGGTATATTCCTGTTTGCCTACCCATACCTGATCTTCTTGCCTCTCTACATATGTATCCACCCATTGATTAGGGTTTGCTATATTTGGTATTGCAGTATTGTGTATGTGATAGCATTTATCTTTATTATCTGTACCTCTTGTGTGCCTCTCCCTGTCTTCCTTTTCATTAGTGATATTGTGTAGGTTATACTGTTTTATTATATTGTCTTTCTCTTCACCAAAATCTATACTTGTCTGTTAACTAGCAAGTAATTTTACTACCCCTGCCCTCCAATTCCTGATAACCAACAAAGATATTTTCTTTCCTGTGTAAATAATTTCTTAATGTTTTATACTAACTAATACAATATTTCTCCTTCTGTGATTGACTTACCTCATTCTGCATAATGTCCTCCAAGTTCATCCACATCATGAGGTGATGGGCATGTTCTTCATTATTCTTTAATGCTGGGTAGTATTACATTGTATATATGTATACCAGTTTGATTATCCATTCATTTGTTGATGGCCACTTAGGCCATCTCTTTGCTATTGTAAATAGTGCCAGGATGACCATGAGTGTGTATATATCTATTCATGTCCTGGATCTCACTTCCTTAGGATAGATTCCTAGTAGTGGGATTGCTGGATCATATGGCATTTCTAGTCCCAACTTTTTTTTTTTTATCTCACTTCCTTAGGATAGATTCCTAGTAGTGGGATTGCTGGATCATATGGCATTTCTAGTCCCAACTTTTTTTTTTTTTTTTTTACTATTATTGTGGTGAAAACATATATAATGAGATTTGCCAACATAACAACTTCCCTATTTACAGCTTGGGGACATTGAGGACATTTTTCATGTTGTGCCACCATTATTACTTTCTGTGTCCAAAATATTCCATTACCATTAGTGTAAACTCAATGCATCTCAAACAAAAGCTTCCTCTTTTCCCCTCCCTCCTACCTCTGGTAACCACTAATAATCTTTGGTTTCTATATGTTGTTGTGGTTATTGTTAGGTGCCATCGAGTCATCTCCAACTCATAGTGACCCTATGTATGCTGGGTAGTATTACTTTGTATATATGTATCCCAGTTTGATTATCCATTCATTTGTTGATGGCCACTTAGGCCAACTCTTTGCTATTGTATATAGTGCCAGGATGACCATGAGTGTGTATATATCTATTCATGTCCTGGATCTCACTTCCTTAGGATATTCCTAGTAGTATGTACAACAGAACAAAACACTACCCAGTCCTGTGCCAGCCTCATGATCCTTGCTATACCTGAGTCTATCCTTGCAGCCACTGTGTCGATCAGTCTTGTTGAGGGCCTTCCCCATTTTCGCTGACCCTCCACTTTACCAAGCATGATATCCTTCTCCAGGGAATGTTCCCTTCTGACAACATGACCAAAGTAGGTGAGAAGAAGTCTGGCCATTCTCGCTTCCAAAGAGCATTCTGGCTTCACTTCTTCCAGGACAGATTTGTTAGCTCTTTTAGCAGTCCATGGTACTCTCTGTATTCTTCGCCAATATCACAACTCAAAAGCATCGACTCTTTTTCAGTCTTCCTTATTCATTGTCCAACTCTCACATGCATATGAGGCAATTGAAAATATCATGGCTTGAGTTAGGCACACCTTAGTCTTCAAGGAGATGGCTTGGGTTAGGCACACCTTAGTCTTCAAGGAGACATCTTTGCTCTTGACTACTTGAAAGAGGTCATTTGCAGCAGATTTGTCCAATGCAATACGTCTTCTGATGTCTTGACTGCTTCTTCCATTGGTTTTGATTGTAGAACCAACTCATATGAAGTCCTTGACAACTTCAATCTTTTCTCCACTCATTGTGATGCTGCTTATTCATCCAGTTGTGAGGACTTTTGTTTTCTTTATACTGAGGTGTAATCCATACTGCAGACTATAAACTTTAATCTTCATCAATAAGTGCTTCAAGTCATGCTCACTTTCAGCAAGCAATGTTAAGTCATCTGTGTTTCACAGGTTGTTAATGAGTCTTCCACCAATCCTGTTGTCATGTTCTTCTTCATATAGTCCAGGTTCTCAGATTATTTGCTCAGGACACAGATTAAATAAGTATGCTGAAAGGATGCAACCCTGATCCACTTCCTTCCTGATTTTAAACTGTGCAGTATCCCCTTGTTCTGTTCAAATGACAGCCCCCTGATCTATGTACAGGTTCCTCATGAGTACTATTAAGTGTTCTGGAATTCCCATTCTTCTCAATGTTATCCATAATTTGTTATGATCCACACGATTAAATGCTTTCTCAGTCAATAAAACACAAGTAGACATCTTTCTGGTATTCTTTGCTTTCAGTCAAGATCCATCTGATATCAAAGATGATATCCCTCATTCCACATCTTCTTCTGAATCCAACTTCCATTTCTGGAAGTTCTCTGTCAATATACTGCTGCAACTGTTTTTAAATTATCTTCAGCAAGATTTTACTTGTGTGTGATATTAATGATATTGTTAGACAATTTCCACATTCTGTAAGATCACCTTTCTTTGAAATGGGTACAAATATGGATCTCCTCCAGTCAGTTGGCCAGGTAACTGTCTTCCAAATCTCTTGGCATAGCTGAGTGAGTGCCTCCAGTGAGGCATCCATATGTTGAAACATCTCAATGGGTACACCATCAATTCCTGGAGCCTTTTTCTTCATCAATTCATTCAGTGCTGCTTCGACTTCTTCCTTCAGTGCCATTGGTTCTTGATTGTATGCCACCTTCTGAAATGGATGAAAATTGACCAATTCTTCTTGGTACAGTGACTCTCTGTATTCTTTCCATCTTCTTTTGATGCTTCCTGCATTATTCAATATTTTGCCCATAGGATCTTTCAGTATTGCAACTTGAGTCTTAAATTTCCTCTTCAATTCTTCCAGCTTGAGAAATGCCATGCATGCTCTTCCCTTTTGGTATACTAACTTCAGGTCTAATTATTTATAATAATTATCTTTGTCTTCTTGAGGTGCTCTTTGAACTTTTCTGTTCAGCTCTTTTATCTTTTCATTTCTTCCATTTGCTTTAGCTACTCTCTGTTCAAGGGCAAGTTTCAGAGTCTCTTCTGACATCCATTTTAGTCTTTTCTTCCTTTCTTGTCTTTTTAATGACCTTTTGCTTTCTTTGTGGATGATGTTCTTGATATCATCCCACAATTCCTCTGGTTTTGAGTAATTGATGTTCAATGTATCAAATCTATTTTTTAGATGGTCTCTAAATTCAGGAGGGATATAATCAAGGTCATGTTTTGGCTCTTGTGGACTTGTTTTGTCTTCAGCTTCAGCCTGAACTTGTATATGAGCAGTTGATGGTCTGTTCCACAATCAGCTCCTGGCCTTGTGCTATCTGAAGATATTGAGCTCATCCATTGCCTCTTGCCACAGATGTAGTCAGTCTGATTCCTGTGTACTCCATTTGGTGAAATCCATGTGTATAGCCACCATTTTTGTTGTTGAAAAAAGGTATTTGCAATGAATAAATTTTTGGTCTTGCAAAATTCTATCATGCAATCTCTAGAATTATTTCTATCACCAAGGCCATATTTTCCAACTACCAGTGATTCTTCTTTGTTTCCAACTTTTGCATTTCAATTACCAGTGATAACCAACACATCTTGATTGCATGTTCAGTCAATTTCAGACTGCAAACGTTGGTAAAAATGTTCAACTTCCTCATGTTTGGCTTTGATGGTTGGTGTGTAAATTTGAATAATAGTATTAACTGGTCTGCTTTGTAGGCATATGGATATTTTCTTATCACTGACAGCACTGTACTTCAGGATAGATCTTGAAATATTTTTTGTGATCATGAATGCCATGCCACTCCTCTTCAGTTTGTCATTCCTGGCATAGTAGATCATACAGATATGGTTGTCTGATTCAAAATGGCCAAAACCACCCATTTCATCTCACAAATGCCAAGGATATTGATCTTTATGCGTTCCACTTCATTTTTGACAAGTTGCATGTTCTGGTCATTGATGGATGTTTGCAGTTGTTTCTTGTCATTTTGAGTCATGCCACATCAGCACATGCAGGTCTCAAAAGCTTCACTCTATCCACAATGTTAAGGTTGCCTCTGCTCTAAGGACGTAGCTCATCCCCATTCTTATCTTGGGTGTTCTCCAACCTGAGGGGTTCATCTTCTGGCACTATATCAGGCAATGTTTTAGGGCTATTCATAATGTTTTCCAGTAATGTATCAGACAGTGTTTCGCTGCTATTCATAAGGTTTTCACTGGCCAATTCTTTGAGAAATGGAGGGTCTCTTCCTTCTTCCAAGTCTGTCTTATTCTGGAAGCTCTGCTGAAACCCATCCACCATGGGTAACTTTACTGGCATTTGAAGCTCTGGTGGCATAGCCTCCATCCTCACAGCAACATGCAAGCCACCACAGTATGACAAACTGACAGACCAGTTTGTCTCCCTTAGCTGTTCCAAACCACTCTGCTCACTTCCTGGTCTCTCTTAGCTGTTCCAAACCACCACTGGCTTGCTTCCTGGTCTCCCTCATACACTTCTATGTAGCTACTGTTTTTTCAACCTATCCAGGAATTTAGCCTTCCATCTATTCTCATTCCTGGTATGAAACAAAGTTTCTTTCCATGTATAAACCTTTTCTTGACTTTTTTACAATAGTGGATTCATTTGTCCTTCTGAGATTGACTTATTTCACTCTGCATAATATCCTCTAATTTCATCCACATGATGTGGTGTTTTGCAGATTTTACATTATCCTTTAGAGTTGCATAGTATTCCATTGTATGTATGTACCACAGTTTTGCTTACCCATTCCTCGATTGATGGGCACTTAGGTTGTTGCCATCTCATTGCTATTGTGAATAGTGCTGCAATGAACATGGGCATGCATATATCTGTTCATGTTCTGCCTCTCATTTCTTGAGGATATATACCTAGTAATGGGATTGCTATAGGAGCTCTGGTGGCATAGTGCCTAAGTTATTTGACTGCTAACCAGAAGGCTGGCAGTTCAAACCCACCAGCCACTCCTCAGAAGGAACATTGGGTAATCTATTTCCATAGAGATACAGCCTTGGAAACCCAAGAAGGGGTCACTATGAGTGTAATCAACTCAATGGCAGTGAGTTTGGTTTTTGTTTTTTATTTTTTCATGGGATTGCTGGGTCAAATGGTATTTCTATTTTCAACTTTTTAAGGAATCACCATACCAATTTCCACAGTAGTTGTATCATTTTGCAGTCCCACCAGCAGTGTAGGAGAGTCCCAATCTCTCCACATCCTCTCCAGAATTTGTTATTTTCTGTCTTGTTGAAATTCACTATTAATGCCGGGGTGAAATGGTATATGATGATTGTTTTGATTTGCATCTCTCTAATGGTTAATGATTGCAAATATTTCTTCATGTATTTGTTGGCTGCCTGAATATCATCTTTGGTGAACTGTCTGTTCATGTCTTCTGCTTATTTTTAATTGGATTGTTTGTTTCTTTTGATGTTGGGGTGTTGGAGATTTCTATAAATTTTAGAGATAAGTCCTTTGTCCAATATGTCATTGTCAGATATTTTTCCCATTCTGTAATGTATCTTTTTAATCTTTTAGAGAAATATTTTGATGCATATAAGAATTTAATTTTTAAAATGTCTCAATGATCTAGTTTATCTTCTGCTGTTTGTCCATCTTGGGTTATGCTTGATAGTCTATTTATGCCATAAATTAGGGCCCCTAAGTTTCCCATATTTTTTCTTTGATGATCTTAATAGCTTTAGGTTTCACATATAAGTCTTTGATCCATCTGGAGTTAGTTTTTGTGTATGGTGTGAGGTATGGATCTTGTTTAATTATTCTGCAAATGGATATCCAGTTTTGCCAGCACCATTTGGGAAAGAGGTTATCTCTTCCCCTTTTAATGAATTTTGGCCCTTTGTTGAAGATCAGCTGACAAAAGATGTATGGATCAATTTCTGGGTTCTCAATTCTGTTCCACTGCTCTATGTGTCTGTATTGTACCAATATCAGGCTGTTTTGACAACTGTGGCTGTGTAGGAGGTTTTGAAGGCTGGGAGCGTGAGACCTGCTACTTTATTTATTTTCTTCAGTAGTGCTTTGCTTATCCTAGGTGTGTTAGATTGGGTTCTCTAGAGAAACACAAAAACCAGCAAAGCGTATATATATATTGAGAGAGAGAGAGAGAGAGAGAGAGAGAGACAGAGGAAATTTATCTTAGGAAAATGGCTCACAAACATATAGAAGCCAGCAAGTCCAAAGTCCCTGGAGGAAACTTCTGGATGGTGACAGCCTTAGCTTCTGCAAGCACAGGGGGCCGAACAATTCAAGGCTGACAGGCAGTACACTGGTTGTTGATTCCAACAAAAGATGAATCCAAGATCTCCAGGCTGAGTGGTGGGCTGCTCCCTCACAGAAGTGTGTAGTCTTCACACCAGGGTTCCAATCCCTCAAAGAATGTCTCTCTTCCCAGGATGTCTCTGGATATCTTAGAAGCAGGCCACACCCTAGGGAAATTCCCCTTGGGCAGACTGGCCACTCAGAACACAGTCATCTGATCCCATCATGAGAACAAACACACAGAACTGGGGTCCAGCCAAGTCGACACACAGCTCCAACTATCACAGTCCACCCCTTGTCAACTTGGCAGTTGTACACATCTTCTTAACCATATATAATCTCTAAATAAGGACAATTACAGAGTCATATTTGTGCCTAACATGATACGTTAACACACATACAACCAAAATGCATTAACCTTATTTACATTTCATAGCTTAT
>NW_006921843.1:4890808-4891252 GCF_000298275.1 Orycteropus afer afer | reverse complement strand
TAATTTCCAGTTCAATGCAATCAGTATTGTGTCTCCAGGTGGAAGTGTTCCTCCCTTTGGGGCTAAGATCTCCAGACCCGCAGAGCATAGGGTAGAAGGGACAGGAAGCAAAAATTTTTTGAGTGGGTCACTAGGCGTAACAGTGAGTGGTACTACTCCTGTTTGCACCCCTTGGTTCCTGGACCCGTGAATCCTGGCTATTGGAGAAACAGAACCATATATTGGATGCTTGTTTAGAACATATACAGCCTCCTGAAGAACATTGCCCCAACCCTTCAAGATATTGCCACCTAGCTGGCACCGTATTTGTGTTTTTAAGAGGCCATTCCATCATTCCATCAAACCAGCTGCTTCAGGATGGTGGGGAACATGGTAAGACCAGTGAATTCCATGAGCATAAGCCCACTGCGGCACTTCGTGTGCTGTGAAATGAGTCCCTTGATC
>NW_006921843.1:4887597-4888373 GCF_000298275.1 Orycteropus afer afer | reverse complement strand
TTGATTGAGAGGTCGTGACTCTGTATTCTGGTGATTCAATCTAGGTTGCTGTTCACGTGACCTAGAATTCTTCTGTCTATATAGATCAAGTAAATGCTTAGTAGGCTTGCCATGTATTTCACTACGAGGAACACCATGAGAAAGTAGCCAATGCCATAATTCCACACGAATCAGACTATTCTGATTAGTATTCCAACTGCTGTCCATTATGGTAACCACATCGACCTCGCCTTTGTCGATTAACTGCTGCCACGTGGCCCCTACTACCACGGGGTCCAGTCAGCCCCATCGTATGTAAGTGTCTTAGTTCAATTAGGGCAGTTCCCACTGTCAAATCAGTTTTACATAAAATAGCAATCACAGCAGTCTTCAAGGATGATGGAGCTCCCTTCACAAATTTATTCCTCCCAGTACTGGTGAAAGGCGTGTCTTCTGGACTCTCCATTTCTGGCTCTAGTGGTCTAATATGATAAATCCATTCTAACAGGCCAATTTCCCTAAGCCTCTGGATACCTTCTTCTACATTAAACCAAGGCAGGTCTGGTACTCCATCTTGACTTAAGGTAGGCCACCGCATAATCCATGCCTCAGTAAGCTAACCAAATAAACTATTAGATCCTTTCCTAACCTCTCGAGCTGAGACACTGAATGAAGAATCCATACTTAGTGGACTTAAATCACTGAACTCAGACTGATCCAATCTTACATTCTTTGCACCATTATCCCACACCCTCAGTAGCCATTCCCATACATATTCTCCAGGTTTCTGTCTGTAC
>NW_006921843.1:4867002-4887377 GCF_000298275.1 Orycteropus afer afer | reverse complement strand
GCCCTGCAGGACTGGTTTGGCTAGTCTCCTCAAGCTGAGGGAGAGGGGATAATGGTTTTACAGTAATCTGTTCAGATGGGAGGGATTCAACAGAATTTACAGGCTCCATATCCTGATCTTCCTGATCATATGTCCATATGTCCCCATTCCAAGTTACAGGATCCCATTTTTTTCCAATCAATGCCCTCACTTTAACAGCAGACACCATTCTGGGTTGGCAATTGAGCTGGCATTGTAAATCAGCCACTCTTACAATAAGACTCTGGATTTGGGTTTCAGCTATGTCAGCCCTGGTAGTAGAAGCTATAAGGCTTTCTTTCAAAGCACAGCTGGAAGCACTGAGGTCATTCATGCAGTGCTTAAGCTGAGACCCAGCAGCTTTGAGCCCATCTCGCTCTTCCACCAATTTATCCAGTGTAAGTAGGACCAACCAACCAGCTTCCCTATACTCCTCATTCTGACAAAATTGCAGAAAAGTATTAAATATCCGATCACCCAGAGTATCACTTCTCACAAGTACGTGATCTATTGGTGGTGTTATTTTGTGTATTAATTTTGCCACCTAATGCCACAGATCAGTAGGGCTCTCTTTACTAGCAGACGCAGAGTCGCTAGTGTCATCAAAATTAATCAAACTGGAGAACCAATCTAGGAAGCCCATCCTTATGATTTTGTCTCTCTAGAACCACTCTCAGTACCAAATGTGTTAGATTGGGTTCTCTGGAGAAACACAAAAACCAGCAAAGCGTATATATATATTTAGAGAGAGAGAGAGAGAGAGAAATTTATCTTAGGAAAATGGCTCACAAACATATAGAAGCCGGCAAGTCCAAAGTCCCTGGAGGAAACTTCTGGATGGCAGCAGCCTTAGCTTCTGCAAGTGCAGGGGGCCGAGCAATTCAAGGCTGGCAGGCAGCACACTGGTTGTTGATTCCAATAAAAGACTAACCCAAGATCTCCAGGCTGAGCAGTGGGCTGCTCCCTCACGGAAGTTTGTAGTCTGCACACCAGGGTTCCAATCCCTCAAAGATTGTCTCTCTTCCCAGGATGTCTCTGGATATCTTGGAAGCAGGCCACACCCCTAGGGAAACTCCCCTTGGGCAGACTGGCCACTCAGAACACAGTCATCTGATCCCATCATGGGAGCAACCACATAGAACTGGGGTCCAGCCAAGTTGACACACAGCTCCAACTATTACACTAGGTCTCTTTGCTTTCCATATAAAATTAGTGATTGGTTTTTCTGTGTTTTAAAGAATATTGATGGAATATGGCTTGAGACTGCATTCAATATATAGATTGTTTTGGGTAGTATTGATATTTTCACAATATTCAATCTTCCTATCCATGAGCATTGCATGTTCTTCCATTTACATAGATCTTTTATAATTTCTTGAAGTATTGTTTTGTAGTTTTCTTTGTATAGGTTTTTTGTGTTACTGGTAAGATTTTTTTCCAACTATCTTATCTTTTTGATAGTTACTGTAAATTGTATTGATTTCCTTATTTCCTTTTCAGCAATTTCTTTGTTGGTGCAGAGGAATACAATTGATTTTGGTATGTTGATCTTTAACCTGCCACTATGCTACATCTTTCAATAACTTCAAGTAGTTTTCTTGCTGAGTCTCTTGGGTGTTCTATATATAAGACCATATCATCTGTAAATAGGAATAGTGTTACTTTTTCCTTACAATTTGGGTGCATTTGATTTCTCTTTTTTACCTGATTGCCCTGGGTAGGACTTTCAACGCAATGTGAATGGAAGTGGTGATAGAGGGCATTCTTTTCTGGTTCTTGTTGGAAACAGGAATGGGTTCATTCTCTCTCCATTAAGATTAATGTTGCCTGTTGGTTTTATGTACATGCCCTTTAATATGTTGAGGAATTTCCCTTCTATTCCTATTTTGATGAGAGTTTCTATCAGGAATAGATGTTGGATTTTATCAAATGCCTCTCTGCATCAATTGATATGATCATGTGATTCTTTTCCTTTATTTTCCTTATGTGATGGCATATATTGATTGTTTTTCTAATGTTGAATCATGCTTGCATACCTTGTATGAATCCCACTTTGTCATAATTTTTTTTTTTTTTGATATATTGTTGGAGCCTATTGGCTGTTACTTTGTTGACGATTTTTGCATCTATTTTGGTCTGTTGTTTTCCTTTCTAGTGGTGTCTTTGCCTCATTTTTGTATCAGGGTTATGCTTGCTTGATAAAATGAATTTGGGAGGATTCCATACTTTGTGTTCTGGAATTGTTTGAGTAGAATTGGTGTCAGCTCTTCTCTGAATGAACTCTTATAATTTCTTGTAGTAACGTTTTGTAGTTTTCTTTGTATAGATCTTTTGCATCCCTGGTAAGATTTTTCCTAAATATTTTATATTCTTGGTAGGTAATATTAATGTTGCTTTCCTTTTTTTTTTTTTTTTTTTTTGTTTGAATAGCAAAGAAACACTGTTGCTTTCCTAATTTCCTTTTAAGAGGTCTCTTTGTTGATGCAGAGGAATCCAACTGATTATTGTATGTTGATCTTGTATCTTGTCAATTTTCTGAATCATTCAATTACTTCCAGAAGTTTTGTTGCTGAGTGACTTGGTTTTTCTATTTATGGGATCATGTCATTTGCAAATAAACATATTTTTACTTTTTCTTTGCCAGTTTGGATGTCTTTTATTTCTTTTTTCTGCCTTATTGCCCTAGCTAGGATTTCTATTACAATGTTTAATAGAAGTGGTAATGGAGGGCCTCCTCATCTGGCTCCCATTTGTAAGGGAAGTGCCCTGAGTCTCTCTCCATTGAGAATAATGTTGGCTGTTGGTTTTGCATATATATTCTTTTAAGTTGAGAAATGTGCCTTCTATTCCTATTTTGCTGAGAGTTTTTATCAGGAATGGGTGCTGCATTTTATCATATGCTTTTTGTGCATTGAATCATATGATCATGTGGTTCTTTTCCTTTGTTTTACTTACAGGATGGACTACATTGATAGTTTTCCTAACATTGAACCATCCTTGCATAACACATATGAATCCCACTTCATTAAGGTATGTTATGTTTGTGATATATTGTTGGAGTCCATTGGCTATGATTTTGCTGAAGATTTTTGCATCTATATTCATGAGGGCTATTGGTCTGTAATTTTCCTTTGCAGTGGTGTCTTTGCCTAGTTTTGGTATCAGGGTTATGGTTGCTTTATAAAATGAATTTGGGAGGATCCCATATTTTTCTACATTCTGGAATAGTATGAGTAGAATTGGTGTCAGCCCTTCTCTGAATGACTGGTAGAATTCTGTAGTGAATCCATCTGGGACAGGACTTTTTTCTGTTGGCAATTTTTTAATGACTTGCTCACTTTCCTCTTTTGTTATAGGTCTGTTCAATCTTTCTCCCTCAATCTGTGTTAGTTTAGGTAAGTAGTATGTTTCTAGAAATCTCCCCATTTCTTCTAGGTTTTCTATTTCCAGCTTTTTAAGAGAGCACTGTACCATTTCCCACACTGAAGACTACCATTTTACAAACCCACTTGCAGTGTGTGAGTTCCAATCTATTCATGCCCTCACCAGCAATTGTTTTCTGTCTTGTTGAACTTTGCTATGGCTCAGGTGTCAGGTATCTCACTGTTGTCTTGATATGCATCTCTCTAATAGCTAATGATTGTGAACATTTCTTCATTTGTTTGTTGGCTGCCTGAATATCTTCTCTGGTCATGTGTCTGTTCATGCCCTTTGCCTATTTTTTAATTGGATTGCTTGTCTTTTTTATGTTGAGGCTGAGGTTTTCTATAAATTTTAGGGATAACTCCCTTGTAGAATATGTCATTGCCAAGTATTTTTTCCCAATATGTACATTTTTTTTACTCTTTTGGAGAAGTCTTTTGATGCACATAAGAATTTAATTTTTTAGAAGATCTCAGTCATCTGGCTTATCTTCTCCTGTTAGTGCATTTTGATTTTTGTTTGATAGTCTATGTCATGAATCAGGTCTCCCCTATGTTTGCCCAAATTTAGTTTTGATGAACTTTATGGTTGTGGGTTTTACATGTAGGTCTGTGATACATCTTGAGTTCTTTTTGGTATATGGTGTGAGGTATGGATCTTGTTTCATATTTCTGCAATTGGATACCCACTTTTGCCAGCACCAAAGGAGTTTGTTAAGGAGACTATCTTTTCCCCATTGAATGGGTTTTGGTCCTTTGTCAAAGATCAGTGGATGATCCAAAGGTGGATGGACCTATTTTGGGACAATTCTGTTCCACTGGTCTACATGTGTATCATTGTACCACTACTAGGCTGTCTTGACTACTATTTCTGTATAGTAAGTTCTGAGATCAGGGTGTGTGAGACTTCCTATTTTGTTTGTCTTCTTCAGTAGTGTTTTGCTTTTCTGAGCTCTCTTTCCTCTCCATATAAAATTGGTAGGTAGTTTTCCCATGTCCTTAAGGGAGCACTGGTGGCATAGTGCCCATGGCATTTTATGGCTAACCAGAAGGCTGGTGGTGCAAACCCACCAGCCACTCCTCAGAAGGACTATGTGACAATCTACTTCCCTAGAGATACCACCTTGCAAACCCAAGGAGGGGTCACTATGGCTTTGAAACAATTTGCCAGTTGTGATAATTACCAACCCACAATGGTGTCTGAAGTTAAAGTGAGGGCATTGGTTGGGAAAAAAAATGGGATCCTGAAACCTGGAATGGAGACATATGGGTAGCTAGTCAGGAAGATCAGGATATGGAGCCTGCAAATTCTGTTGAATTTGTTCCATTAGAAGGGATTACTGTAAAACCATTATCCCCTTCACCTCAGTTTGATGGGATTAACCCAAACGTTCCTGCTGGTCATTGCCTCAGTCAGAGGCCATGGAAGACATTGCTGAATGTTCTCAGGAACTGCCCCAACCACCCATTGTTGCTGCTAGACCTATAACTAAAGTTAAGTCCAAGCAAGCCCCAAAAGGTGAAATACCAAGTGTGACTGGGGAGGTGGTATGTTACAGCCAAAGAGACCTACTTGATTTTGCTAACATGTACAGACAGAAACCTGGAGAATATGTACGGGAATGGCTACTGAGGGTGTGGGATAATGGTGCAAGGAATGTAAGATTGGATCAGTCTGAGTTTAGTGATTTAGGCCCAGTAAGTATGGATTCTTCATTCAGTGTTTCAGCTCAAGAGGTTAGGAAAGGATCTAATAGTTTATTTGGTTGGCTTACTGAAGCATGGATTATGCGGTGGCCTACCTTAAGTCAAGTTGAAGAACCAGACCTGCCTTGGTTTAATGTAGAAGAAGGTATCCAGAGGCTTAGGGAAATTGGCCTGTTAGAATGGATTTATCATATTAGGCCCCTAGAGCCAGAAATGGAGAATCCAGAAGACATGCCTTTCACCAGTACTGTGAGGAATAAATTTATGAAGGAAGCTCCAGCATCCTTGAAGACTGCTGTGATTGCTATTTTATGTAAACCTGATTTGACCTAATTGAACTAAGACACTTAACTATGATGGGGGTGATTGGAACCCGTGGTAGTAGGGGCTACTGAGGTGAAGGGGATAATGGTTTTACGGTAATCCCTTCTAATGGAACAGATTCAACAGAATTTGCAGGCTCCATATCCTGATCTTCCTGACTAGCTACCCATATGTCTCCATTCCAGGTTTCAGGATCCCATTTTTTCCCAACCAATGCCCTCACTTTAACTTCAGACACCATTGTGAGTTGGTAATTTACTTGGCGTTGTAATTCAGCCACCCTTACAATAAGACTCTGGGTTTGGTTTTTGGCAATATAAGCTCTGTTACTAGAAGAAATGAGGCTTTCTTTCAGAGCACAACTGGAAACATTGAGGTCTTTTATGCAGCACTTAAGCCTTGACTCAGCAGCCCTGAGCTCATCTTGCTCTTTCACCACTTTGTCTAGCGTAAGTAGGATCAACCAACCAGCTTCCTTATACTCCTGATGCTGACAAAATTGTAGAAAAGTATCAAATATGCGATCACCCAGAGCCTCACTTCTCACAAGTACTTGATCTATTGATGGTGTTATTTTGCATATTAATGTTGCCACCTCATACCATGGATTAGCAGGGCCCTCTTTACTAATGGAGGCAGGGTCATCAGTGCCTTTACGATTAATCAAATTGGAGAACCAATTTAGGAAGCCCATCCTCACGATTTTTTCTCTCTAGAACCACTCTCAGTACCAAATGTGTTAGACTGGGTTCTCTAGAGAAACAAAACCAGTAATGCTTATATATATAGAGAAAGAGAAATATATCTTAGAAGAATGGCTCACGCACTTATAGAAGCTGGCAAGTCCCAAGTGCTTGCATGAAATGTCAAGCTGGAGGCTTTTCCCGACTCACTCAGCTGCAGGGACTGAAGAGCTCAAGGTTGGCAGGCAGTATACTATCTGTTGACTCCAATGAATGATGAATCCAAGGTCTCCAGGCCAAATGGTGGATTGTTTGCTCACAGAGAGTTGTAGGCAGAATCCCAATCCACAGAAGAGTGTCTCTTTTCCCAGGATGTCCATAAATACACTGGAAGCAGGCCACACCCCTAGGGAAACTCCATTTCAATGGATTGGTTGCCCAAAACATATTCTTCTGATCCCATCATGGGAATAACCACATCTCAACTGCTGAAATCACACAGAATTGTGGTCTAGCCAAGTTGACACACAGCTCCAACTAACACAGTAGGTAAATATTCTAAAGAAGGGAGAAGCAGGACACAAACAGATATATGCACACTCATGTTCATCCACAATAGCAAAGAGATGGAAAAAACTTAAGTGTCCATCAGTCAAGGAATGGATAAACAAACTATGGTACATACACACAATGGAATAGTATGCAACTCTGAAGAATAATGTAGAATCTCCAAAACACCGCATAACATGGATGAACTTGGAGGACATTATACTGACTGAAATAAGTCAATCACAGGAGGACAAACATTGTATTAGTCTGCTATTGTAAAAAGTCAAGGAAAAGTTTTTACATAGAAGGAGACTTTGGTGGCTACCATGGATGGGAATAGAGAGGAGGCTAAATTCCTAGATAGGATAAAAATAAAAATTATATATATAGAGAAATAAAAGATTATTTGTAGTTACCAAGGGTAGGAGGGAGCGAGAAAGGGGAAGCTTTTTTTGTGTGGCATTCACTTTATACTAATGGTGGAATATTTTGGTAAAAGAGTAATAATGGTGGCACAACATAAAAAAAATGTCATCAGTGTCCCTTAGCTGTAAATGGGGAAGTTGTTATGTGAGTGAATGTTTTGTTGTTTATGTTTCCACCATGATAAAAAAAAAGAAGAAGGAGGAGGAGGAGGAGAGGGAGGGCGAGGGGAATGTTTATGGAATTTGGATGCAGATTGCATTGAATTTTTAGATTTCTGTGGGAGGTCTTGACATGTTCAGTGTTCAGACTTCCTATCCCTGAGCATAAGCTGTTCTTCCATTTATGCAGTTCTCTTATAGTTTCTTGTAGTAATGTTTTGTAGTTTTCTTTGTATAGGTTTTTTGTGTCCCTGGTAAGATTTATTCCTTAATATTTTATATTCTTGGTAGCTAATGTAAATTGCATTGCTTTCCTAATTTTCTTTTAAGAGATCTAGTTGTTGATACAGAGAAATCCTACTGATTTTTGTATGTTGATATTGTATCCTGACACTTTTCTGAATCTTTCCATTATTTCCAGTTGTTTTCTTGTCAAGTGTCTTGGTTTTTCCATGTATAGGATCATGTCATTTGCAAATAGACATAGTTTTACTTCTTCTTTGCTAGATTGGGTGTCTTTTATTTCTCTTTCCTGCCTTATGGCCCTGGCTGGGGAATTGTTTAATAGAAGTGGTAATGAAGGACATCCTTGCCTGTCCCCATTTTTAAGGAGAGTGCCTTGAATTTCTTTCCACTGAGAATAATGATGGCTGTTGGTTTTGCAAATATGCCCATTATTAAGTTGAGAAATGTGCCTTCTATTCCTATTTTGCTGGGAGTTTTTATCAGGAATGGGTGCTGCATTTTATCAAATGCTTTTTGTGCATTGATTCATATGATCATGTGGTTCTTTTCTTTTGTTTTATTTATGGGATGGACTGCTTTGATTGTTTTTCTACCATTGCATCATCTTTGCATACCTGGTACAAATCCTATTTTTATTAAGGTGTATTATGTTTTGGATATATTGTTGGAATCTATTGGCTATGATTTTGTTGAAGATTTTTGCAACTATATTCATGAGGTATATTTATCTGTATTTCACATTTTTAGTGGTATTTTTGCCTGGGTTTAGTGGTATTTTTGCCTGGATTTAGTATGAGCATTATACTTGCTTCATTGAATGAATTTGGGAGTATCCTGTCTTCTCTATGTTCTGGATTTGTTTGAATAGGACTGGTGTCAGCTGTTCTCTAAATGTTTGATAGAATTATCCAATGAAGTTGTCTGAGCCACAACTTCTTTTGTGCTCAGTGTTTTATGACCCTCTCAGTTTTTTCTTTTGTTATGTGTCTATTCAAATTTTCTACTTCAGTCTGTGTTGGTTTGGGTATGTACTGTGTTTCTAGAAATGTGTCCGTTACTTCCAGGAAACAAAGAAGAATCACCAGTAGTTGGAAGATATGGCCTTGGTGACAGAAATGACACTGGAGATGGCATGATAGAATTTTGCAAGACCAACAACTTTTGCAAATACCTTTTTTTCAACAACATAATTGGTGGCTATACATATGGACCTTGACAGATGGAATACACAGGAATCAGATGGACTACCTCTGTGGAAAGAGGCAATGGGAAGTTCAATCCTTCAGGCAAAACAAGGTCGGAGCTGGCTGTGGAACAGACCATCAATTGTTCATATGAAAGTTCAAGTTAAAGCTGAATACAATTAAAACAAGTCCATGAGAACCAAAATACAACCTTGATCATATCCCATCTGAATTTAGAGACCATTTGAAGAACAGATTTGATGCATTGTACACCACTGACTGAGAACCAGACGAGTTGTGGAATGGCATCAAGAACATCATACACAAAGAAAGCAACTGGTCATTAAAAAGGCAGGAAAGGAAGAAAATACCAAAATGGATGTCAGAGGACACTCTGAAACTTGGTCTTGAAAGGGAATAGTTAAAGCAAATGGAAGAAATGACGAGATAAAAGAGCCGAACAGGAGATTTCAAAGGGCAGCTTGAGAAGACAAAATAAAGTATTACAATGAAATGTGAAAAGATCTGGAGTTAGAAAACCAAAAGGGAAGAACACATTTGGCATTTCTCAAGCTGAAGAAATTGAAGACAAAATTCAAGCCTTGAGTTGTAATACTGAAGGATTTTATAGGCAAAATATTGAACAATCCAGGAAGCATCGAAAGAAGATGGAATACAGACAATCACTGTATAAAAAATAATTGGTTGAAGTTCAACTATTTCAAAAGGTAGCACATGATCCAGAACCAATGGTGTCGAAGAAAGAAGTCCAAACTTCACTGAGGGAAGTGGTGAAAAACAAGGCTTCAGGAATTGACAGAATACCCATTGAGATGTTTCAATGAACAGATACAGTGGTGGAGGGACTTAGTCATCTATACCAGGAAATTTGGAAGACAGCTATGTGGCCAACTGACTGGAAGAGATTGATATTTGTGTCCATTTCAAAGAAAATTGATCCAACAGAATGTGGAAATTATAGAACAGTATCATTAACATCACATCCAAGTAATATTTTGCTGAAGATAATTTTTAAGGGATTGCTGCTAAAAAAATAAAATGATTGCTGCTGTATATTGACAGGGAACTTCCAAGAATGCAAGCTGGATTCAAAATAGGACAAAGAATAAGGGATATCATTGCTGATGTCAAATGGCTCTTGGTTGAAAGCAAGGAATATCAGAAAGTTGTTTACCTGTGTTTTGTTGACTATGCAAAGGCATTTGACTGTGTGGATCACAACAAATTGTGGATAACATCAAGAAGAATGGGAATTTCAGAACACTTAATTGTGCTCTCAGGAACCTGCACATAGACCAAGAGGCTGTTGTTCAAATAGAACAAGGGGATACTGGAAGGTTTAATATCAGGAAGGATGTGCATCAGGGTTGTACCCTTTCACCATATTTATTCAATCTATATACTGAGCAAATGATCTGTGAAGTTGAACTATATGAAGAAGAATGCAACATCAGGACTGGAGGAAAAACATTAACAACTTGTGATATGCAGATGACACAACCTTGCTTACTGAAAGTGAAGATGACTTGAAGCACTTACTGATGAAGATCAAAGACTACAGTCTTCAATATGGATTACACCTCAACATAAAGAAAACAAAAAACCTCACAACTGGACCAATAAACAATGTCATGATAAATGGAGAAAAGATGGAAATTGTCAGTAATCTCATTTTACTTGGATCCATAATCAACACCCATGGGAGTAGCAGTCAAGAAATCAGACATTCAAAAAAAGAAAAAAATGCATTGCCTCATGTCACTTTAATTTTGTGTATTTCACTGTACATAAATTATATTTCAATAAAATGTATTTTAAAAAAGAAAGAAATTAGACATCATATTGCACTGGGCAAATCTGCTCCAAAAGACTCCTTTAAAGTGTGGAAAATCAAACCTAAGCCAGGATTTCAAACACATCATATACTTATGAAAGCTGAACAATGAATAAGGAAGACCAAAAAAGATTTGATGACTTTGAATTTTGGTGTTGGTGAACAATATTGAAAAGAAACATGAAATGCCAGAAGAATGAACAGACTTGTCCTGGAAGAAGTGCAGCCAGAATGGTCCTTAGAAGTGACAATGGACAGACTTTGTGTCACACACTTTGGTCATGTTGTCAGAAGGGACCAGTCCCTGAAAAGAAAATTATGCTTCATAAATTAAAGGGTCAGTGAAAAAAAGGACAATCCTCAATGAGATGGATTGACACAGTGGCTGCCACAACGGGCTCAAACATAGCAAGAGTTGTGAGGATGGAGCAGGACAGGAAAATGTTTTGTTCTTTTGTACATATGATTGCTATGAATCAGAGCCAACACAATGGCACCTAACAAAAATAACACTGTATAGCATAAGGATAGGAAACTATGTTGGTTTCGGTTATCCCAGCTGAGTTCATTATGCTGAGTTGTTATGTGTCATCGAGTTGGACCTGACCCATAGCGACCTCTCCTTAGGTTTCCAAGGTGATAACACTACAGAAGTAGATTGCCCAACCTTCCTTCCGAGGAGTGGCTGGTGGGTTTGAACCACCAGCCTAGTCAAAAGTTTTTAGAGAAGGTATCTTCAGGAAGATGAAATCAATAGACCCCCTCAGGAATCAGAACATCTTGAGATGGAATTAAACAATTGAGCATTTTGGGTACATATAAAACAAAGCAAGCAAACAACAAAAATACATTTAGTTATTCAAGGGAAAGCAAAGCATTTTGCAGAGAAGAAAATCATTGCATACTACATGACTCCACTGTAATCAGACATGGTCATAATAGAGGGTAATAATATTAACACTACTAATGATCTAGCCAAAATTACTATGTTTGGAGGATGGAAAAAAGGAAATGGTGTGTGTGTGTTTACACACACTGAAGGCAAGGGAGATATTGAGAGAGAAACACATTTTTATCTTCCATAGTGGGGAATCAATAGAAAATAGTAAGAATTGAAAAATCAGTAAATAGTAATAGAAGTAAGTTATTTAGTGATATGAAGGCAAGTGTTAAAATGACCTGCTAAAATATCTTAAAAGGATTGTGTCTGAAGATGGGGAAATAGAAAGATGAGGGGGGAGGTGCTAGCCTTGCAAAGTGTTTAACTTAAACTATGTGCATAAAAATTATTTAATGAAAATCATTCTCTAAAAATATCTTTAAGACAAGCTTGTGAATGACCATCTTAGGTGCAACTATTGGTCTCTCCCCATCTGGAGGGAAAAAGAGTGAGGAAAATCAAAGACACATGGAAACCATTCACCCAAAGGACTAACAGACCACATGTTCTGGTTACCTAGCACAGCTCTGACATTAATATACCACAAATGGGATGGCCTTAACAAAAAGGAGTTTATTCTCTTATAGTTTGGAGGTTTTAAGTCCAAGTTCAAAGTGCCAGGATCTAGGGGCTGGCTCAAAGCCCCTAAGGCTTGAACTTCAGTTTTGCCTCCAACTCCCGGCCCACTGAAGCTAGAGTCTTTTCTTCACTCAGACAGCTTCTGGCTGCTGAGGCTGAGAATCCCCAAGGTTGACAAGTAAAAAGGCACAGTCCCGATGTTACCAAAACACACAGCAGGCCATTAACTCAAGTCCATTGTAAGTCCCAAGGTCAGCAGAGCATGGCAGGCTGCTGCTGAACAATGACACAGCTACATGCAAGGTCCAAGCATGCCATAAGCTAGTGACCATTCCCCAAGGCTTCTGCTTAAACACAGGAAGCAGACCACATTCCCTAAGGCAGCTACTCAGCTATTCACAGTAGATTCCACCATGGCATTGATTACTAGTCTCATCATGGGGAATACACTACATCCAGTTGCCCAGCCACTCAGCCAGGCCCAACCAAGGTGACACATAAACTGAACTACCATACCATGTGAACCTCAGCTTCCACAACCTTGAGACCTGAAGAACCTTCTGGTACCTGCTTTCTACTTCTGACTACACTGAAAAAGATCATATTAGAAAGTCCTGGATAGAGTGGGAGAAAAATGTGGAACCAGACTAAAAAAAAAAAAAAAAAATTGGGCTTTCTGGTCAGATAGAGATTGATGGAACCCTGGGGACTATGGCCCTCAGTCACATTTCAAGCCTAGAAATGAACTCAATCTGGAGAATCAATTTTCAGCCCAAGAATAGGTCATAAGATAAACAATAACATCAGGAAAGTATACAATCCTCAAAACCATCAAAGGACAGCATTTTCCCAGGGACAAAGTTCAAAAGGCAGAAAGTGATAGGAAAGAAGGATGAATGAAAAGGAAACAAGGATGAAATGGGATTGGTAATGTTAAATTGTTGGGATTGCTATTAATGGCATGAAACAAAATGTGTATGAATTGTTGAATGGAAATCTGATTTGGTTTGTAAACCACAATAAAAAGTGATTTAAAAATCACAATAAAAAGTTTTTTAAAAAATCTATGAGAGTTGGGATTGTAATTGGTGCTGTGAACCAAATGTGCATGAACTGTTGAGAGTAAAATGAATCTGCTTTGTAAATCTGCACCCAAATCACAATAAAAAATAAAAAAAATAATAAATCTATAAGACAAAACATTGCCATTTGTAGTATGAGACTGAGAGGTTGCGATTAGGATGGGGTCCATGGTCTAATTATTTTTGATCCACTTGTATCAACTTCTACTTCAAATAAACTTTGTTATGACAAATTCATTTCAACCCATGTCAAAGTTTCTTAACTTGCCAGCAAGGAATCAGGAAGGGGGTGAAAGAGTGCACCAATGCCAAGGAATGGTGCATTACATTTGAAAACATTTTGGAGAGCCAGGCTCAATTCCAGCCAATGCACCTCAAGCATAGTCTGTCAGTGGAGGATTGCATGTTGCTAGGAGCTCTGGTAGCATAGTGGCTAAAGCACTTGACTGCTAACCAGAAGGCTGGCGGTTCAAACCCACCAGCCACTCCTTGGAAGGAAGGTTAGGCAATCCTACTTCAGTAGTGATACTGCCTCGGAAACCCAAGGAGGGGTCGCTATGAGTCAGGACCGACTCGACGGCACATAACAACAACAACAACAACATGCAGCTAAACAGATTTCAGCAGTGCTTGCAGACTAAGAAGGACTAGGAAGAAATGTTGGCGATCTACTTGCATATGTCAAGCAATCAAAACCTTATGGATCACAATAGTCCAATCCATAACTGATTGTGGGGATAGTGCAGAACCAAACCCTGTTTCATTCCATTGTAGCATGTGGTCATCATGAGTCTGCAGCCAACTCAACAGCAGCTAACAAATAGTATTTGGAAAACAGAATGCTTCCAAAAGGTAGTTGTGGTGGTTATGTTTGTGTGTCAACTTGGCTGGGCCTGGTTGAGTGGCTGGACAGCTGGTGATAACTATCTCCCATGATGAGACTGGCCATCAGCTCCATGGTGGGATCTACCACAAGCAGCTGAGTAGCTGCTTTGGGTATGTGGTCTGCTTCCCGTATATAAGAAGCAGCTTTGGGAATGGTCTCTAGCATATGGCATGCTTGGACCCTGCAGGTAACCATATCATTGTACAGCAGACTGCAATGCTCTGCCGACCTTGGGACTTACAATGAACTTGAATTAATGGCCTGCCATGTGGTTTGGTAACATCGGGACTGTGCCATTTTACTTGTCAACCTTGGGGATTCTCAGCCTCAGCAGCCAGCAGTTGTCTGAGTGAAGGAAAGCCTCTGGCTTTAGTGGGCTGGGAGCTGGAGGCAGAGCTGAAGCCCAAGCCTGAGGGGCTTTGACCCAGCCCCTAGATTCTGGCACTTTGAACTTGGACTGAAAGCCTCCAAACTGTAAGAGAATAAACTCTCTTTTGTTAAGGCCATCCCATTTGTGGTATATTATTGTCAGAGTAGTACTAGGTAAACAGAACAGTAGTTTTAAAAAGTAAACAGTTCATTAGGTTGCAGTGCATTTCATGGGCATAAAAATATCAGTTTTGAGGAGAAACAGGGAAAAAAGCCCAAGTTGCCAGGTATGTCAATAATCAGGAATTTTAAAAGGTGCATTTTAGAAACTGTGGTAGTTCAGTTTGTGTGTCAACTTGGCTGGGCCTGGTTGAATGGCTGGGCAGCTGGAGGTAGTTATTTCCCATGATGAGACTGGCAATCAACTCCACAGTGGGATCTACCACAAGCAGCTGAATAGCTACCTTTGGGATGTGGTCTGCTTCCTGTATACGAGGAGAAGCCTTGGGGATAGTCTCTAGCTTATGCCATGCTTGGACTCTGCATGTAGCTGTGTCATTGTTCAGCAGACTGCCATGCTCTGTCGACTTTGGGACTTACAATGGACTTGAATTAATGGCCTGCTGTGTGGTTTGGTAATATCGGGACTGTGCCATTTTATTTGTCAAGTCTTGTTAGCCTCAGCAGCCAGTAGTTGCCTGAGTGAAGAGATGCCTGTAGCTCCAGTGGGCCAGGAGCTAGAGGCAGAGCTGAAGCCCAAGGTTGGATGGCTTTCACACAGCCCGTAGAGTCTGGCACTTTGAACTCAGACTTAAAGCCTACAAACTGTAAGAGAATAAACTTCTGTTTGTTAAGGCCATCCCATTTGTGGTATATTTTCTGTCAGAGTGGCACTAGGTATCCAGAACAGAAAGAAAGAACAAATGATAAGGAAACATCTGTAGTGTTAAGAGAATAACAAGGATTTGCTCCTTCAATGTAGTGTCTATTAGCACAATTAACATGGAAGCACAAACAAGCAGTCCCCAAAGCTAGAAGATAAGTGTCTTAATAACCTAGTGCTGCCATAAATAGGTAGTTTTAAAGAACAGAACTTTTTCTCATAGTTCTAGAGGGTAAAACTCCAAATCAGGTTTTGGCTAGGTCAAGTCTTCTATGGGCCTCTCTCCTAGTTTTTGGTGACTGCCATGAGTTCTTGGCATTGCTTGGAGTCTGTCTTCCCTATGTGTATATCTGTCATATAAGATTTTATCTTAGAATAGAGAGAAACTCAGGTTTATGATGCATAAACTTCTATAATTTAATATAAGATAGTCACGGCAAGGCACACAAGTAAGAACTCACAATATACACATAGAACGAGAGTATTGGAATTATCAATTACAACTATAATGTTATTTAATGGTTAGAGTCCCAATTTTTGCTGTAGGCATTTACCTTTAATAAGAGGTCTCAGAAGGAAGGCTTGACCATGGCTAGAACTATGCAGAAGCCCCTTACTTAGCTAGTATCTAATGTTGGTGGCAACAGGCAGAGATTCAGTAGGCTCTCAGTATTCAAAAAGAGTAAGAGACCAGAGAAAGATTCCTTTGCTTCTGTTTTCTCTTGGTAAGTGAGTAGAAATTCAAGGTTTATGTGAAATTCTCAGCTTGGCTTCACATAATTAAGATTAGTGTGATGTCAAAGACTAGTATGCTGTGTGTTATCTCCAAGGTTAGAGACTAGCCTAATGTCTCATCTTCCCTTCAAGGCTAGAGATTAGGGAGTTTGTTTAAATTTATGTTTCAAGGTTAGTTTACAAGTATTAACTATGTTATGTTTTCCTCTGTCATAGTATGCTGGGTGAAAGTGAACTTAAATGTTAATTACATTCTTCACAAATATTACGTACTTTTATGTCTAAGTTCAGAAATTTTCTAAATAACTTTCTAGTGACTTATGGGTTTCTAATAACTTGACTGCTAACCAAAAGACTGGCAATTCAAACCCACCAGCCACTCCTTGGAAGGAAGGTTGGGCAAACCTACTTCCGTAGTGATACTACCTCGGAAACCCAAGGAGGGGTCGCTATGAGTCGGGGCCGACTCGACGGCAAACAACAACAACAATAACAGGAACCAGGCCAGGACCAGCGGAAGGTGGGTATTTGTGTACATGGAGCACCAGGTGGGCAGGCTGCAGAAAGCCAGCCTGGGACCAGTGGAAGGCAGGTCTTTGTGTGCGTGGAGAGCCCCAGGGGCAGGCTGGGTAAGCTAACAGGGTGGGGAAACCAGGAAATGAGCAGGGCAATTTGGAACAATTAAGGGAGACAAACTTGTCTGTCAGTTTGTCTACTGTGCTGGCTTGAGTGTTGCTGTGAGGCTGGAGGCTATGCCACAAGTGTTCCAAATGCCAGCAGGGTGACCTATGGTGGACAGGTTTCAGTGGAGCTTCCAGAATAACACAGACTCAGAAGAAGGAAGAGGCCATCCACTTCTCAAAGAATTGGCCAGTGAAAACCTTATGAATAGCAGTGAAACACTGTCTGATATATTACTGGAAAACTTTATGAATAGCCCTGAAACACTGTCCAATGTAATGCTGAAAGATGAACCCCTCAGGTTGGAAGGCACTCAAAATATGACTGGAGAAGAGCTGCCTCCTCAGAGTAGAGGCAACCATAGTGATGTGGATGGAGTAAAGCTTTTGGGACCTCCAATTGCTGATTTGGCATGACTCAAAATGAGAAAAACAGCTGCAAACATCCATTAATAATCGGAACATGGAATGTACAAAATGTGAATCTTGGAAAATTGGAAGTTGTCAAAAATGAAATGGAATGCATAAAGATTGATATCTTAGGCATTAGTGGGCTAAAATGGACCAGTTTGGGACATTTAATCAGGCAATTATATGATTGACTATGCTGGGAATGACAAATTGAAGAAGAATGGTGTGGCATTCATCATCACAAAGAATGTATTAAGTTCTATCCTGAAGTACAATACTGTCAGTGATAGGGTAATACCCATACACCTAAGAGGAAAACCAGTTAATACTATTATTATTCAAATTTACACACCAACCACCAGAGACAAAGATGAGGAGACTGAAGATTTTTACCAACTTCTAAAGTCTGAAATTGACCAGACATGCAATCAAGATGTGTTAACTATCATTGGTGATTGGCATGCAAATGTTGGAAACAAAGAAGAATCTCGGGTAGTTGGAAAATACGGCCTGGGTGATGGAATTAATGCTGGAAATTGCATGACAGAATTCTGCAAGACCAACAACTTTTTCATTGCAAATACCTTTTTCAACAACACAAATGGTGCCTATACACATGGACTTCACCAGATGCAGTACACAGAAATCAGATTGACTACAACTGTGGCAAGAGGCAATGGAGAAGCGCAATATCTTCAGCCAAAACAAGGACAGGAGTTGATTGCGGAAAAGACCAAACTGCTCACACACAAGTTCAAGTTGAAGTTGAAGACAATTAAAACGAGTCCACGAGAAGCAAGTAGTTGGACCTGTAGGCTTAGGACCATAGTCACAGGGGACATCAAGCTCAAGTGGGATAACATAGTACACAAAAACATTGTTCCACAACCTACTTTGGTTAGTAGTGACTGGGATCTTAAAAGCTTGCAAGTGGTGATCTACATGCAACGACAGGTTTCTCCTCATCCAGAGCAAAGAAAAATGAAGAAAACAAAAGATGCATGGAAACAATTAGTCCAAGGAACTGGCCCACTATGCAATTCTCAGCCTATATGACTATGAGAGCAGAAGAACTAGATGATGCCTAGGTACCACCGTCAACCCCTCAGAGGGAGATCTATGTAGGAGATTCTGGATAGAGTGGAAGAAAAATGTGGAACAAAACACAAAATCGCTTAAAAAAAAATGACCGGATTTGCTGGTCTGATAGAGCCTGATGGAACCACTGATGTATTGCATTGGGCAAAGTCTGTTGCAAAAGACATCTTTTAAGTGCTGAAGAGGAAAGATGTCTCCTTGAAGACTAAGATGCACCTAACCCAAGCCACGGGTTAGGTGCATCATGTGCATTTGAGAGCTGGACAATGAATAAGGAAGACTGAAGAAGAGTTGATGTTTTTGAGTTGTGGTGTTGGCAATGAATGCTGAAAGTACTGTGGACTGCTAAAAGAACTAACAAATCTGTCCTGGAGGAAGTTCAGTTGAATGCTCCTTGGAAACGAGAATGGTCAGACTTTGTCTCACCTACTTTGGTCACATTGTCAGAAGGGACCATTCTCTGGAGACAGCTGTCATGCTTGGTAAAGTGGAAGGTCAACAAAGGATGGGAAGGCCCTCAACGAGATGTATTGACACAGTGGTTACAACGATGGTTTCAGGTATAGCAAGGATCATGAGGCTGGCACAGGACTAGGCAGTGCTTTGTTCTGTCATACATAAGGTTGCTATGAGTTACAGACTACTCAATGGCACATAACAACAAACAAGGGCCCAGCATACACAGTTGGAATGGCATGCTCATGGGATAGAGATTGTGCCCACATAAAAGTGACCTTTAGGGTAAGGTGATAATCATCTACCATGGCAGGGACCCAGAAATCAGAAGGTAGGAGCAACCCTATGGGATAGATAAAGACAAGACTTTCTATTGGAGTGAAGGGTCGGACAGTTAGAACTGACAAATCAAACTTTCACTGTCATAATGCCTACACTAAATAGAGGGCTGAAAACTCTTAGGTAAGCCACTTCAAGATGGAGCAAATTCAAGGACAATTTTCTCCTCAAAGTTCTGCTTATCTGCCCAAGGGCATGAAGCTGCCTGGTAACATCCTTCCTTTGCCAATACTAAGTGAGCCAATGGAAAGTGAGCTAACTCCAGACCATGGCTCTTCCTTCACCTTTCGTTTTGTCCTTAACAGCAAGAAGAGCAAGTACAATGTTCTCCAGACTTAAATTATATCTTGGAAGCGGGAACACTTCATCTCACCTACTTTGGTCTTGTGGTCAGAAGGAACCATTCCCTGGAGAAAGATATCATGCTTGATGAAGTGGAGTGTCAGCAAAGAAGGGGTAGACCCTCAATAAGATAGATTGACACAGTGGCTACAATGATGGGCTTAACTATAGCAAGGATTTTGAGGATGGTGCATAACTGAGTAGTGTTTTGTTCTGTTGTGCATAGGGTCGCTATGAGTCAGAGTCAACTTCAGGACACCTAACAACAATATCAGTAAAAACATCTTGAGTATACTCACCATATGGGTATACTTACTATTATAACTTGCATATGTGTACATTATTGTTTACATTATGAAATACAAACAAAAGTAGAAAAAAAAATTGAGATCCTCTGTGGTCCCTCCCAGATTAACCTCAGGTCAAAGACAGAGTTACAGTAAAGAGAACCTTTAGGAAACCTGAACCAGACTTTAAAATTTAAATCCAGTATATCTTTCTTTCAAAGATCCATTTTACCATGTCTTTGAAACTCTTTCCCAGCATCACCATAGCTTCTTTAGATTTTGGTGCCCAAGACTTTTTAAAATTAGAAAACCTGAATATATGAACATCCAAATTCGACAAAGCCAATATTTACTGGTTTGCTTCCATAGTGAAAGCCAGGTGAAGGTAGTCCTCACCTCACATTTCTTCATGGGCCCCACTATTCCTGACCCACTCATGTTGTTGTTGTTAAGTGCCGTCGAGTCGTTTCTGACTCATAGCGACCCCATGCACAGCAGAACGAAACACTGCCAGCCCCACAATCCCTACTATACTTGATAAGGCTGGGTTTACTCAGATGTTGCCGCTCTTTCCCAGTCCTATTTTGCGAGCCTTTTAGCCTAAACGGACTATTCCTAAAGTTGCGCAGTAATGTACCAAACAGTGTTTCTTTGCTATTCATAAGGTTTTCCCTGGCCAATTCTTTCAGAAGTGGACGGCCTCTTCCTTCTTCCTA
>NW_006921843.1:4842034-4866751 GCF_000298275.1 Orycteropus afer afer | reverse complement strand
GGCTGATTGCTCTTCTCTTTGGCTCCCTGGGTTTTACCCCTTTCTCCTGCTGACCCATTCATAGGATTTAGATATATATCCCTTAATTTTGGTTGTACTCGATGGCAAATAACAACAACAACAATCTTTAATCTAACTGGGTTTCTCTGAAGTCTCAACACAAAAACGCAGGGGAGGTATGAAAATTGTTTTCATAATCCTGCAACAAGATTATTTTGAAACTCCTTTGAAAAAACTTACAAGAACTAGATGCCTTTATGTATTCCCAGTAGAGACTGAAGTGTTCTGATAGTCATTGAACCAGTATCAGGTGGAATGGCTTAAAAATACTTGTTTTTCCAAGATCTTATTTGGCCTGCATTGAGCAACCCTACACACATTGTTTCATAACTTTAATTTACCACAACAAAGATGTGCACCTGCTACAGTAATATTAAGTCCAAACAGGTCAAACAAATTATTTAGTTGCCTCTGATTGCTGTAAAGAAACTTATCAAGACTAAGAAGCTTCAATTTTACATTTTACTGGATTGTTTTTTAAAGAGATTAAAACAACCAAATTCATTTATTCAACAAAAATTTACTAAATACCTACTAGGTGCAAGGTGTTGTACAAAGCACTGGAAATACTACAATGAAACTAAAAAACTTTCACAATGTCAACTATAATTGCTGCTTATTAACTTTAAAAATAAAGTTTAAAAATAACACATTAATTATAAAATCTTTGTTAATAAACTATGAGTCCATTAACATGTTTTCCTTGGTGTACATTTTTGGCATAGTGCCTAAGGCATTGACTGCTAACTAGAAGGCTGGAGATTGAAACCCACCAGCCATTCCTTGAAAGGAAGGCTGGGCAATCTACTTCAATACTACCTCAGAAATCCAAGGAGGGGTCGCTATGAGTCGGATCCAACTTGATGGCAGTGAGGTTATTTATTTATTGTACAGTTTTGACTTATTCTTGAGGTCAACTATGAACATTTGGTTTTTTTTTTTTTTTTTTTCCTGTACTTAATACTAACTATAGCTGTTTCATGTAGTTGTAGGAGGGTTTTTGTTTTTGTTTTTTAATCAACTTTGTTAGGATACTTTCTGTTTAAATACCAGAAAACCCAATTCAAACCGGCTTAAATAATAAGGAAATTCATTAGCTTATATTCAGACATAAACAGAAAGTTCTGATATGTGCTATAACATGGATAAATCTTGAAAACATTACGCTGTGAAATAAGCCATATACAAAGGGGCAAATATTGCATGATCTCACTTATATGGAATATTTAGAAAAGGCACAAGCCATAGACAAATGTTTATTAGTAGTTACCAGGGGCTGGAAGGAGAGGGGAATAATTGCTTAAAAAGTTTGGAGTGATGAAAATCTTTTGGAAATGGACAGTGGTGATGGCTGTGCAACATAGCGAATGTAGTTGTGATTGAATTGTGCATGTAAAAAATGACAACTTTTTTGTTATATATATTTTACCACCCTCCCCCTACACACATATACAAGGCAGCTGACAGGTAGGGCAATTTCAGAACTAAATAACACAGTACAAAAATGTCATTGGAAACAAGGGTTTTTCCTGTCTCTCTGCTCTGCCAATGCCATCCTATTCCTCAGGTTTTATTATTTATTTATTGTTTTAAATCCTAGGGTCATTGGATGGTTGCTGTTAGAAACCAGAGCTGAACTACCTATTTCCTTGTTCACTTCTGGTGGGAAAGATAGGCAGACTTCTCAAGGCTCATCCTTAAGAGTGGAGAAAAACATTCCCTGAAGCTTCTAGCAAAACTTCCCCTACACCATTTGTCCAGATGTGTATTCACATGTCCACAAATCCATCATTGGGCAGGGTGATGGAATTTAAGTCCAATAGTGAGACTTCACCTGCATTGAGGGTAAGGATGTATACCTAATTAGGAAGAAAACTATCTATTACACATATTACTTTGCATGTGTTGCCCCTAAATATTATTCTGCTTCAGAAGATAGCTCTGGGTGGAATTGGAAGTTGTCCAGTGCTTGCTTACAACACATGGTTGCTAAACAAAAGATTGGCAGTTTGAACCCACCAGCTGGAGGAAGATGAGTCAGTTTTACTCTGCCCTGTAGGGTCCTCATGAGTCAGAATCAACACAATGGTGGTGGGTTTGTTTTTTTCAAAAGCAGAATTTAAAAGATTTTTACTTAAAGTTTAATGAATTTTATAATATTAAAGCCAGGGTAGGTGGGACTGGGGCTTGGAGGCTGCTTTTCGCTTGGGGACGGGTCTATTTTAAGGCCAGGACCGGAGGTAGGTAGACCTGGGGCTGGGGGCTGCTTTTGCCTTGAGGCAGCTCTTCACTAAGGCAGGTGCCTGAGGTACTTGGGCCTGGAGCTTGGAGGCTGCTTTTCGCTTGCGTATGGCTCTATATTAAGGCTGGAGTCTGAGGCAGGCAGGTGCAGAAGGGTTAGGAACAACTAAGGGAGATGAACTTGTCTGTCAGTTTGTTGTCCTGTGGTGGCTTATGTGTTGTTGTGAGGCTGGAGGCCACCACCGTGTTGCAAAATGCCAGCAGGGTTACCCATGTTTGACAAGTTTCAGCGGAGCTTCTGGACTTGGAAGAAGGAAAAGGCAATTAACTTCTCAAAGAATTGGCCAATGAAAACCTTATGAATAGCAGTAAAACACTGTCCAATATAGCAGAAAATGAGCCCATCAGGTCGAAAGGCATTGAAAATTGGACTGGGAAACACCTGACTTCTCAGATTTGAGCTGACCTTAACAATATGGTTAAAGTAAAACTTTCAGGACCTCCACTGGCTGATGTGGCATGACTCAAAATGAGTAGAAACAGATGCAAACATCCATTAACAGGAGCATGGATTGTATGAAATATAAATCTAGGAAAATTAGAAGTTGTCAAAAATGAAATGGAATGTATAAAGATCTATATCCTAGGCATTAGTGAGCTGAAATGGACTGGTTTTGGCTATTTTGAATCAGACAACCATATGATCTACTATGCTGGGAATGACAAATTGAAGAGGAATGGTGTGGCATTCGTCACAAAGAGTGTTTCAAGATCTGTCCTGAAGTACAATGCTGTCAGTGATAGGATAATATCCATACGCCTACAAGGAAGACCAGTTAAAACTACTATTATTCAAATTTATACACCAACCACCAAAGTCAAAGACGAGGAAATTGAAGATTTTTACCAACTTCTGCAGTCTAAAATTGACCAAATATGCAATAAAGATGTGTTGAATATCACTAGTGATTGGAATGCAAAAGTTGGAAACAAGGAAGAGTTACCAGTAGTTGGA
Source organism: Orycteropus afer afer (assembly GCF_000298275.1). Lineage (NCBI taxonomy): Eukaryota > Metazoa > Chordata > Mammalia > Tubulidentata > Orycteropodidae > Orycteropus > Orycteropus afer. The sequence goes on along the minus strand of NW_006921843.1, from coordinate 4,863,435 downwards.
AAATATGGCCTTGGTGACAGAAATAATGCTTGACATTGCATGATAGAATTTTGCAACACCAACTTATTCATTGCAAATACCTTTTTTCAACAATGTAAGTGACATCTGTACACGTGGATCTCACCAGATGCAATTCACAGGAATCAGACTGACTACAACTGTGGCAAGAGGAGATGGAGAAGTTCAATATCATCAGCCAAAACAAGGCCAGGAGCTGATTGTGGAACAGACCATCAACTGCTCATATGTACATTCAAGATGAAGTTGAAGACAATTGAAACAAGTGCATGAGAGCCAAAACATGACCATGATAATATCCGTCCTGAATTTAGAGACCATCTAAAGAATAGATTTGATGCATTGAACATCAATGACCAAAAACCAGAGCAATTGTGAGATGACATCGGGAACGTCCTCCACGAAGAAAGCAAAAGGTCATTAAAAAGACAAGAAAGGAAGAAAATGCTAAAATAGATGTCAGAAAAGACTCTGAATCTTGCCTTTGAGCAATGAGTAGCTAAAGCAAATGGAAGAAATGAAAAGATAAAAGAACTGAACAGAGGAGTTCAAAGAGCAGCTCAAGTAGACAAAGCCAATTACTATAATGAAATGTGCAAAGACCTGGAGTTAGAGAACTAAAAGGGAACATGCTCACCATTTCTCAAGCTGAAAGAACTGAGGAAAAAATTTAAGCCTCGAGTTGCAATACTGAAAGATTCTATGGGAAAAATATTGAATGATGCAGGAAGCATCAAAAGAAGATGGAAGGAATATACAGAATCACTGTACCAAAAAGAATTGTTTGATGTCCATCCATTTCATGAGGTGGCATATGATCAAGAACCACTGGTACTGAAGGAAGAAGTTGAAGTTGCGCTGAAGGAATTTGTGGAGAACAAGGTTCCAGGAATTGACAGAATACCCGTCTCAACAAACGGATGCCCCACTGGAGGCACTCACTTGGCTATGCCAAGGGATTTGGAAGACAATTACCTGGCCAACTGACTGGAAGAGATCCATATTTGTACCCATTAAAAAGAAAGGTAATCCCACAGAATGTGGAAATTATCACACAATATCATTAACATCACATGCAAGTAAAATCTTACTGAACATAATTCAAAAATGGTTGCAGCAGTATATTAACAGAGAGATTCCAGAAATGCAAGCTAGATGCAGAAGACATGGAACAAGGGATATCATTGCTGATGTCAGATGGATCTTAGCTGAAACAAAGAATACCAGAAAGATGTTTATTTATGTTTTATTGACTACACAAAAGGATTTGATTGTGTGGATCACAGCAAATTATGGATAACATTGAAAAGAATGGGAATTCCAGAACACTTGATTGCTCATGAGGAACCTGTACATAGATCAGGAGGCTGTCGTTCAAACAGAAAAGGGGATACTGCACGATTCAAAACCAAGAAGGGAGTGCATCAGGGTTGTATCCTTTCAGCATACTTAATTCAACTTGTATGCTGAGCAAATAATCCAAGAAAGTGGATTATATGAAGAAGAACATGGCATCAGGATTGGAAAAAGACTCATTAACAATGTGAGATATGCAGACAACACAACTACACTTGCTGAAAGTGAGGATGACTTGAAGCACTTACTGACGAAGATCGCAAACTGCAGTCTGCAGTATGGATTACACCTCAATAAAAAGAAAACAAAAATCCTCACAACTGGTCCAATAAACAGCTTCATGGTGGATGGAGAAAACATTGAAATTGTCAAGGATTTCATATTACTTAGTTCTACAATCAACACCAATGGAAGCAGCAGTCAAGACATCAGATTATGTATTGCATTGGGCAAATCTGCTGCAAAAGATCTCTTTCAAGTGATGAAGAGCAAAGATGTCTCCTTGAAGATTAAGGTGCACCTAACCCAAGCCATGGTATTTTCAATTGCCTCTCATGCATGTGAGAGCAGGACAATGAATAAGGAAGACCTTATTCCTTATCCCAACCTCCAAGAAGTGTTGATGCTTTTGAATAGTGGTGTAGAATGCTAAGAGTACCATGCTCTGCTAAAAGGACTAACAAATCTATCCTGGAAAAAGTGCAGCCAGAATGCTCCTTGGAAGCACAAATGGCCAGACTTTGTCTCACCTACTTTTGTCATGTTGTCAGAAGGAACCATTCCCTGGAAAAGGGTATCATGCTTGGTAAAGTGGAGGCAACGAAGGGGAAGGCTCTCAACGAGATGGATAGTCACAGTAGCTGCAATGACAGGCTCTAGTACAGCTGAGATTGTGAGGCTGACACAAGACTGGGCAGTGTTTCATTCTGCTGTGCATAGGGTTGCTATGAGTCAGAGACAACGCACCAGCACCTATCAACAATGACAACAATAATAATAACACTGTACTTTTATTTTTCATTCTTTTATTTCCTTTGAAAATTCATCTTTGACCCATGGATTATTTAGAAGTATGTTGGGCAATTTCCAAGTGTTTTGAGATTTTCCTCTTATGCTATTAATTTCTCATTTGATTCCATCATGGTCAGAGACAGGAAGCTTAGTGGTGCAAGTGGTTAAAGCACTCAGCTGCTAACCACAGGTCAGAAGTTCAAACCCACCAGCCACTCTGTAGGAGAAAAATGTGGCAGTCTACTTCCATAGAGATTTACAGCCCTGGAAACTCTGGCGCAGTTCTGTACTATAGAGTTATGAGACAGAAACTACTTGCAGCAGTGGGTTTGGTTTGGGTTTATGGGCAGAGAACATACTTTATGATTTCACTTATCTCAAATTGTGTTAAACTTTGTTTTCTCTCCCAATATATTGCTATCTTGGTGAATGTCTCATGCACACTCAAAAAGAATTTGTATTCCATATTGGCTGTTGCTAATGTGCAGTTCTACGTAGTTGTTGACTCTGTATCTAGTGGTTCTCTCCATTACTGAGAGAGAGGTACTGAAGTTCCTGACTGTAACTGTTAATTTGTCTAGTCCATCTTTCAGCTCTGGCAATTCTTGTTTAATGTATTTTGAAGCTCTGTTATTTGGTGCACATACATTTAAGATTGTTAAGTCTACTTGTGATCTAATCCTCTGACTTGTGATATGTGATATGCCCCTTTCGGTTCTTGGAAATGTTCTTTTGATCTGAAGTCTACTTAGCCTGATATTAATACAGCCACTCTGGCTTTTTCTTTTAAATTATTATTGTTTGTTAGTATTTTTATTTTGGTGAAAATGGTGTAATGCTAAGGCATTTGACTGCTAACCAGAAGGCTGGCAGTTCAAACCCACTAGCACTCCCCGAGAGGAAGGTTGGGCAATTTACTTCCATAGTGATACCACCTCGGAAACCCAAGGAGGGGTTGCTACAAGTCAGATCTGACTTGACAGCACTGAGTTTGGTTTTTGGTTTTTTATATAGAGCCAAAGGCATACCATTTCAACAACTTCTACATATACAATTCAGTGACACTAATTACATTCTCTAAGTAATGCTTCCATTCTTGCTATCCTTTTCCAAATTATTCCACTACCATTATCTTAAACTCATTGTCCCCAGAGCCTGCCATGCAACCTTTCAAGATGTCATTGTCAGATTTCCAGTAAGATGGAAGAATAGGCAGACAAGCTCCCACACACCCTCTTCAACAAAGAAAACAGAAACCAATTGACAAAGATACAGAAGATAATCTTGCAGCCTTGAGCTTTTAAAGAAGTATACAAAAGTGGATTAGGCACGAACTAGTCATAAAACCTGAACAAAAAACAGTGAGTATTGAGATGGTTGGTGCAGTGGACTGTCAGTTACTCTGATAGAGCCAACACCCTGAATATTTCCAAGTGGTGCTGGGACATGAGAATTGATCTAAAGATCAGCCCTGGTCACCATGGGCTGCAGGGATGACTGTGCTGGTGGCCTTTGACTAGGAAGGGAAACAGCAAGGAGGGAGACAACCTGAGCTGTGGACTTTCCTCTGTCCAGAGGTTGCAGCCATTTTGATTATTTATAAGAGGCAGCCATTTTGGATATTTAAAGTGACCGAGGGCACAGCCATTTTGAAGGTTTTCAAGTGATGGCCATTTTGGATATTTAAAGTGACTAAGGGCACAGCCATTTTGAATCTTTACAAGCAGCAGCAGACATTTTGGATATTTAAAGTGACCAAGGGTACAGCTATTTTGAATGTTTATAAGTGGTGGCCATTTTGGTTATTTAAAGTGACTGAGGGTGTGGCCATTTTGAATCTTTACAAGTGGCAGTAGAGATTTTGGATATTTAAAGTGACCAAGGGTGTAGCCATTTTGAAACTTTACAAGCAGTGGCCATTTCAGATTTTAAAGTGACAGCATTCTCATTCGGATTCCAGGGACCTAAGAATAAGCTCCATTTGCCAAGGACAGCAGGGACATACGGGAGGCTGACAACGGGAAAGGAGACAGGTGGTGAGTGTATAAGTGCTGCCAACTACTGAACAGAGGAGCACAGTACCCTGCTTACTTAGATAAAATTCAAAGAAAACAAAAAATCATGAGGAAGTCACTTCAACATACAATCATCAATTAAACACAAAATACCATAATGCCTCAGAGACAACAGAGCATCATAGAGCACACAAAGAAGATAAAGCAGCAGAAACAAGGGACCAGGATACAGACCCAAAACATTCCCGAGGAAGACGCAGGATTGGAATTCCCTAATAAGGAATTCAAATGAATTATATTTCGGTATCTTCAATAAATTGAGAGACAGATCAAGGAAAACACTGACAAAATTGAGGAAAACACAGAGAAAACCCTAGAACACTTTCAAAAGACAATACAATACAATTTCAAAAGACAATACAAGAACAAAATGACAAAACAAATTAAAAATTAGAAATGATACAGAATCTACACATAGAAATCCAGAAGATTAATACTAAATTTTCAGAAATAGGTTAGACATTGAATGGGCAAAGGAGTAGAATTGAATCAATGGAAGAAAGAATTAGTGAGATTGAAGGTAAATATCTCAATACTTCTTTAGAAAGCAGTCAATCAGAAAAAAGATCAAAACAAAATGAAGAAAGCCTAAGATTCATGTGAGATACCATCAAAAGGAATAACCTACGTGTAACTGGAATTCCAGAATAGGAAGAGACAAATAAAACCACAGAAAAAATAATCAAAGATTTGTTGGGAGAGAATTTTCTTGGTATCATGAAAGATGAGAATATATCCATTCAAGAAGTCCAATAAACCCCAAACGGGATAGATCACAAAAGAAAATCACTAAGACATATCATCATCAAACTCACCAAAACCAAAGACAAAGAAAGAATCCTGAAAGCAGCACAGAAGAAACAAAAAATTATCTACAAGGGGCAACCAATAAGACTAAGCTTGGATTTCTCAGCAGAAACCATTCAGGTGAGAAGGCAATAGGATGGTATATACAAAACCCTGAAAGAAAAATTTTCAACCAAGAATTATGTACCCAGTAAATCTGTTCCTCAAATATGGAAATTAGGACATTTCCAGAAAATCAGAAATTAAGGGAATTTGTTAAAACCAGACCAACCTTACAAGAGATGCTAAAGGGAGTCCTTTGGACAGAGAAGCAACAACAGCAAACAACAACTGACCATTAACACACATAGTGACATAACCCATAAACCAACCCAGCTATGGAAGTATCCAAAGTAAATAGGTCTACAAGATTGTAAACAGGGAACCAGAGACATCAACTGACAAATGAGGACAACTACAAACCAAAAAGAGGGAAAAAGTTGTGTAGTTACAGAATTCCTAAATGGTAGGGAAGTCAAGACAACAACAAGATAGAACAGAGTGTTCTAAACTTGGAAAGAAAACTATAAATCACAGGGTAATCTCAAAGAAAAATGATAAACCTTCACATCAAAATCAAAAAGAGGACCAGCACAAATATTTGTTGTTGTTATTGTTATGTGTCATCAAATCAGACCCAACTAATAGCGACCCCTCCTTGGGTTTCCAAGGCAATATCACTACAGAAGTAGATTGTCCAACCTTCCTTCCGAGAAATGGCTGGTGGATTTGAACAGACAGCCTTCTGGTTAGCAGTCAAGTGCTTTAGGCACTACGCTACCAGAGCTCACGGCACAAATATCTAGCAAATATTAAAACAACAGCAACAAAGGAAGTGATAACATGATTCATAAACAAAATGAGCTCAGCACAGAAAATTATATGGAACAAAGAAAATCAACACTATGAAAAAAGCACATAACAAAATGACAGCAAAAAATTCATACTTGTCGATAATTACATACATGGCAACGGACTTATCTCTAAGATTTATAGAAGATTCCAATACCTCAAAAGTAATTAACAATCCTATTGAGGATATTCAGGTGGCCAGCAAACACATGAAGATGCTCATGATCACTGGCCATCAGAGAGATGCAAATCAAAACTATGAGATACCATCTCACCCCAGCACTGATGGCAAGGTTCAATGAGACAGAAAATAACAAATGCTGGTGGGGATATGGAGAGACTGAGACTCTCGAACACTGCCAGTGAGACTGTGAAGTGATACAACCGCTGTGGAAAGCAGTATGGTGATTCCTTAGAAAGCTGGAATTGGAGATACCATTTGACCCAGCAATCCCATTTACTAGATATGTATCTTAGGAAGGTGAGGGCCAGGACAGGAACAGATACATGCACACCCATGTTCATCGCACTATTTACGATAGCAAAAAGATGAAAACAATCTATGTGCCCATCAACAGAAGAACGGATAACCAAACTACAGTACATACACACGATGGAATACTATGCAACACTAAAGAATGATGTAGAATCTTCAAAACACTGCATAACATGGATGAACTTGGAGGACATTATGCTGAATGAAATAAGTCAATCACAGGACAAATATAGTATTACTTTGTTGTTGTGGAGGGTCAAGGAAAGGTTTATGTATGGAGGGAAATTTTCTTTGTTGGTTGCTAGGGGTGGGAAAGGTGGGGAGGGAACACTGCAAAAAAAAAAAAAAAAAAGCATTGACCCATGTCACTTTAGTTTTGTGTATTTCCCTGGACATAAATTATATTTCAATAAAATGCATTTAAGAAAAAAAGTCACTGTCAATTTGATCTCACAGATAATTCTTCAAAAAAGCACAATATTCAACATTCTAGTTTTTTTTATTAATGTTTGTTCAAGTATGTTTTTCCATTGTTTTATCTTCAATATACCTATATTTTATTTGCAGTAAGTTTCTTATAGATTGTTTTTTAATGGGTGTGTTTAGATCATTTACATTTAGTGTAATTACTAATATGTTACGGAGTACAGCTGCTAACCTAAAGATTGGCTATTTGAACCCACCACCTGATCTGTGGAAGAAAGATGTGGCAGTCTGCTTATGTAAAGATTACAACCTTGGAAACCCTGCGGGGCAGTTCTACTCTGTCCAATAGTGTTACTACGGGTCAGAATCGACCTTACAGCACACAACAATAACGTTGATAATCTGTTAATTTATATGTACTACTTGTCCCCTTGGCTTATGCTCCATTTCCCCTTTCCTGTCTTCCTCTGGGTTACCTGAACATTTGTGATAGTTGGAGCTGTGTGTCAACTTGGCTGAAACACAATTCTGAGTGGTTTAAGTAGTTGTGATGTGGGTTATTCCCATGATGAGATCTGATGCACATGTTTTGAGCAGCCAATAGGTTCAAAGGGCATTTGCCTAAGGGTGTGACTTGCTTTCAATATATTTACAGACATCCTGGGGAAAAGAGACACTCTTCTGTGGATCAGGATCCTGCTGTACAGCCTGTACCTCTCTGTGAGCCAACAATTCACCATTCGGCCTGGAGATCTTGGACTGGTCACTCATTGGACTCAACATCTGGTATGTTGTTGGTGCTATGTTCCATCAAGTTGGCCCCAACTCATAGTGACCCCTCCTTGGATTTCCGAGGCGGTATCACTACAGAACTAGATCACCCAACCTTCCAAGGAGTGCCTGGTGGGTTTGAACCACCAGCCTTCTGGTTAGCAGTCAAGTGCCTCAGGCACTATGCTACCAGAACTCCTTACAGCTGGTATACAGCCTGCCAACCTTGAGCTCATCAGCCCCTGCAGCTGTGAGTCAGAAAAAGCCTCCAGCTTGATGTTTGAGCCAAGAACTTGGGACTTACCAGCTTCTTTAAGTGTGTGAGCCATTTTCCTAAGATAATTTCTCTCTCTATATATAAGCTTTACTGGTGTTGCTTCTCCACAGAACCCAGCCTAACACAACATTTTTAGTATTCCATTTTGATTTATAAATACTGTTTTTGAGTATACCACTTTGTATAATTTTTTTAGTGGTTGCTCCACGAATTATAATATGTATAGGCAGCTTATCATAGTCTACTAGTATTTTTCCATTTTAAGCGGACTGTAGATACATAAGCACAATTTAGATCCTTAACCCTCAAGTCTTTATGATATAGTTGCCTTAGTATTTCCTCTACATACATCGAGAAAATCAGACACATGTCATTTCATAACTCTTGTGCATCCATTCCAACATACATATACTTTTTCCCACAACTGACATACTAGTCAATAGCCTTTTTTCAAAACAAAAACAATTATTTCTATGAACATAATTTTTTTGTAATATTTCCTGGGTATTTGGCAATCAAGGTTTTTTTCCAAGTCAAGGATAAAAACCCAGAGTAATTAACATATATAATAATAATAAAAGTATACACAGGTTAAAAATATGTTATTTAATATAATTTCTTAATGTGTACGTGTGTGTGTATATATAAACCAAAAACCAAACTCACTGCCATCGAGTCAGATCCAACTCATAGTAACCTGTCCTTGGGTTTCCGAGGTGGTATTGCTATGGAAGTAGATCACCCAATCTTGCTTCCGAGGAGTGGCTGGTGGGTTTGAACTGCCAGCCTTCTAGTTAGCAGTCAAATGTCTTAGGCACTAAGCCACCAGAGCTCCCTATGTGTGCATATGCATATATATTTTATTTTCAATCTTTCCTTCATTTAATTTTTAACTATGAATATGTAAGTGACATAAGCAGTCATGGGCTCCATAGTGTATTTTGATGGTTTTGGGCTTTTAAAGTTTTATTTTTTTGTTGTTGTTGAGAATACACACACACAGCAAAACATACACCAATTCAACATTTCTATGTTATGATGGCATTCTTTGACTTGTGCAATGCTTCTCAACTTCCTTTTTTGAGTTTTTCCTTCCTCCTTACCGTAAACTCACTGCCCCCAGAGGTTCCTATCTAATCTTTCAAGTTGCTATTATCATTTTGAGTCTTAATTGTTTTTGATAAGAATTTTTTAGATCAATTAATTTAGTTTCTTGCATATATAAATCAAGCTTGCTCCAGTTCCACAAGGACTCCACCACAGTCTTTGGGATGGAGAAAAATGACAGGTTTTCCATGTGCTCCTATTTTGGCCTCTTCAGATAGACAACGGATCTTCTTTTTTTTCAAATCCATCACAGCTGCATTTATGTTACTCACCTTCAGAAAAGGAAATAAATAAGAATAAGGCTGAGATCATAAAAATATTGAATTATAGAAGAAATATTGATAACTCATGTGGCCTATCTCCTCTGCTTTTGGTCAGGACCATTATTAAACAATCAAAAACCCTTAAAACTTCCAGAGAGGAAAATGAAATTGCTAAATATTCTGAGGTGACCAACTGCAATGCTTAGTAATAATTTTCACAATTAGTAACTGTTTCTCCTTACAACCTGTATCATGTGTGCTATACTTTATAACATTTTCTACTAGTTAAAACAGAGCAAATTGGTTTTTCCTCAGAGCCTTGTGATTCTCATCTATAAGAGGGAGACAAGGCCTACTACTATGTAAGTGAGATTTATTATTACATTAAAATGAGGGACTAGATGAGAAGCTTTTAGTACGGTTTATGGCACATACTGGGTACTCAACAAATATGAGTGTTCCTCTGATCCTCAAACTCCCTTAATCTAGTTATCATCTTTAAGATTATAACTTCAATATATGAAAATAACTATCATCAATATGTGTTTCTCATGCCTAAAAATCCAAACTTTTATAATTTAGTGACTCTCTTCTAAATCATTTCTATCTTATTTTCAAAGAGCCAAGGACTATATACTGGATTCTAAAAGTGGCCAAACAATTGATGAGGACACTAAATGTTGTTGTCAGGTGCCATCGAGTTGTCTCTGACTCACAGCGACCCTATGCACAGCAGAACAAAACACTACCTAGTCCTGTGCCAGTCTCAAGATCCTTGCTATACCTGAGCCCATCGTTGCAGCCACTGTGTCTATCCATCCCGTTGAGGGCCATCCCCTTCTTCGTTGACCCTCCACTTTACCAAGTATGATATCCTTCTCCACAAAACTCACTGCCATTGAGTCGGTCCCAACTCATAGCAACCCCCCCTTGGATTTCCAAGGCATATCTCTACGGAAGTAGATTGCCCAACTTTCCTTCCGAGGAGTGGCTGGTGGGTTTGAAACGCCAGCCTTCTGGTTAGCAGTCAAGTGCCATAGGCACTACACTACCATAGCTCCTTTCTCCAGGGAATGACAAAAAAAAAAAATTTATCAAGTACCAATTTTTATTTAGCCTATGTTTACAAGAAGCTCTGTTGGTGCAATGGGTAAGGCATTTGGCTGCTAACTAGAAGGATGGAGGTTCAAATTTACCACCTGCTCTACAGGAGGAAGATGAGGTCATCTATTTCTGTTAAGATTTACAGCCTTGAAAACCTAATGGGGGCTTGCTCTGAGTCAGAATCGACTCAGTGGCAGTGGGTTGTTATTTTTATTTATTTATTTATTTTCTTTCTACATTTACAAAATCTGGATAGGTTGGCTATTCTTCCATGCACTAATGCAGCTCATTCCCACTTCTGGAGATCTGAAAATAAAATTACTCTGGAAGCTCTTATGGCATAGTGCTTAAGGCTTTTGACTGCTAACCAGAAACCTAGCAGTTCAAACCTACCAGCCACTCCTTGGAAGGAAGACTGGGCAATCTACTTCTGTAGTGATAACACCTCAGAAACCCAAGGACGGGTCACTAAGAGTTGGATCTGACTTGACGGCACTGAGTTTGGTTTGGTTTTTAGAGCTTTGAGAAGTTTCATACAATCTCCTTTTGTTTAGGACACATTAATTTGTTGATGGTTATCCACTAACCAGTGATCTTTGAGTTGACCCTGTGTGTACAAAGTAGAAGCACTCTATAGGCTTCTCTTTTTTAAAAAAAAACAAAAAACAAAAAACTTTATTTTGATTTGGATAGAAGTTTCCAGAGCAAATTCATTTTCTATACAGCAGTTCATCCACTTTGTCTCATGACACTGACTGCAATCTCCCACAATGCAACAGCTCTCCTCCCACTTCCTCCCCATAGCCACCTCTTCCCTGTGTCCTTCCTTCCCATGCACTCTTGCCCCCCAAGCTGTCTCCCTGTGCATACACATTTCTTCTGTTCTCCCATGACTGATCTCTCCAAGGAGTGTACCTACCTAACGTAAATGTTCAGCTCATATGCCTGTCTTTTGTTTGGCTGGAAGCCACAGGAGTGGGTTCAATTCCACACCTTAAGGACAGCTAGGGACCAGTCTCAAGCGTTCCACCAGGCTCTATCAGACCAGCAAACATGGTCTTTTTTTTTTTTTAGTAATTTTGAGTTTTGTTCCACATTGTTCTCCCACTCTATCCAGGATCTCTTACATAGATCCCCCCTCTCCACTGGCTGACAGTGGTAGCCAGGTACTGTCTACTTCTTCTGGTCTTATAGTCGTATAGGCTGAGGATCGTATGGTGTACTAGTCCCTTGGACTAATTGTTTCCATGCGTCTTTGGTTTTCTTCATTCTTCTTTGCTCTGGATGAGGAGAGACCCACTGTTGCATCTAGATGGCTGCCTGCAAGATTTTTATTTTTAAATTGTGATTTGGTTGAAAGTTTACAGAGCAAATTCACTTTCCATATAGCAGTTCACACACACATTGTCTCATGACATTGACTACAATTTATCACAATGCAACACAGCTCCACTCCCATCTCCTCCCAATGGTTACCTCTTCCCAGTGTCCATCCCTCCATGCACTCCTGCCCCCTGAACTGTCTCCCTGTGCATAAACAGCTCTTCTTTCTCCCATGATTGTTCTCTCCAAGGAGTGTATCTACTTCAGGTACATGTTCAACTCATATGGCTATCTTTTGTTTGTTTGGAAGCCACAGGTGTGGGTTCAATTCCAGACCTGAAGGGCAGCTAGGGGCCATAGTCTGAGGGGTTCCACCAGGCTCTATCAGACTAGCAAACCTGGTCCCTTTTTTTTTCTTTTTCCTCCAAATGATTCTGACTTTGGTTCCACATTGTTCTCCCTCTCTATCCAGGATCTCCTACATAGATCCTACATAGATCCTCCTCTGAGTAGCCAGGCACCATCTAGTTCTTCTGGTCTCATAGTCATATACTGCCTGCAAGCTTTTTTATTATTTATTTATTTGTTTTTTATTGTGATTTGAGTGAAGATTTACAGAGCAAATTCACTTTCCATACAGCAGTTCACATACACTTTGCCTCATGACATTGACCACAGTTTACCACAATGCAATAGCTCCCTTCCCACTTCCTCCCCATAGTTACCTCTTCCCAGTGTCCATCCCTCCATGCACTCTTGCCCCCTGAGCTGTCTCCCTGTGCATAAGCAGCCCTTCTTTCTCCCATGATTGTTCTCTCCAAGGAGTGTATCTACTTGAGGTACATGTTCAACTCATATGGCTGTCTTTTGTTTGTTTGGAAGCCACGGGTGTGGGTTCAATTCCAGACCTGAAGGGCAGCTAGGGGCCACAGTCTCAGTGGTTCCACCAGGCTCTATCGGACCATGCCTGCAAGCTTTTAAGATCCCAGTCACTACTCACCAAAGCAGGATGTTGAACAACGTTTTCGTGTACTATGTTATGCCAGTTGAGCTTGATGTCCCTTGCGACCATGGTCCAAAGCCCACAGGTTCAACTAGTTGCTCTCTCTGGGTAGCTGGCTGTGGCAAGAAAGGACTACACCCTTGTCCCTTGTTAGCTCTGCTATATACCTGGAAATTCTTACAGAACACACAAATACACTCATAGAAACATTATCTGCCAACCCTATACATAGTCATGGGCACACTCCAACCTGCATAGACATACCTAATCGTTCAGCCTGTCCAGCCAGCTATCCACCTATATAGATCAATGTTTGCCATCACTGACAATGCAATACTAGATGTGCGAGAAGATTCATCTTTGTCGTCTGTACCTCCCATGCACCTCTCTATGTCTTCCTCTTCCTCAATTCCACCATGTTGATTACTCACATTTGGTACATTGCCCTCCCCTTCACCCAAATCAATACTTGTCTCTGGCCATCTAGCAGTGTTCCCTCCCCCACCCTCCCATCCTTGGTAACCAATAAAGAAACTTTCCTTCCATATATAAACCTTTCCTTGACTTTTTACAATAAAGGACTAATACAATATTTGTCCTTCTGTGATTGACTTACTTTACTCAGCATAATGTCCTCCAAATTCATCCACATTTTGCAGATTCTACGTTATTCTTAGGGTTGCACAGTATTCCATTGTTGTATGCACGATAGTTTGGTCATCCATTCTTCTGTTGATGGGCACCTAGGTTGTTTCCATCTTTTTGGTATTGTAAATAGTGCTGTGATGAACATGGGTATGCATATATCTGTTCTTATTCTGGCTCCCAGTTCTTTAGGATATATACCTATAGTAATCGGATTGCTAGATCAAATGGTATTTCTAATACCAGCTTTTTAAGGAATCACCATACTGCTTTCCACAGTGGTTGAATCATCCGACAGTCTCACCAGCAGCGTATGAGGGTCCCAATCTCTCAACATCCTTGCCAGCATTCATTATTTTTTATTTTGTTGAACTTTGATACTAGTGCTGGGGCAAAATGGTATATCATTGTTGTTTTAACTTGCATCTCTCTAATGGCTAGTGATTGTAAACATTTCTTCATGTTTGTTGGTTGCCTAAGCATCCTCTTTGGTGAAGTGTCTATTCATGTCTTCTGCCCATTTTTAAATTCAATTATTTGGCATTTTGTTGTTGAGGTATAGGAGTTTTCTATAAACTTGAGAGTAAGTCCCTTGTCAGATATGTCATTGCCAAATATGTTTCCCAATATGTAAATTCTCTTTTGACTCTTTTAGAGAAGTCTTTGAAAGCACATAAAAATTTAATTTTTAGAAGGTCCCATTCATCTAGTTTATCTTCTGCTGTTTGTGCATTTTGGGTTAAGTTTGATAGTCTATTCATGCCATATAATAGGGCCACTAAATTTGCCCCTAATTTTTCCTTGAGGAACTTTATAGTTTTAGGTTTCACATTTAAGTCTCTGATCCATATGGAGTTCGTTTTTGTGTATGGTGTGAGGTACAGATCTTGTTTCATTTTTCTGCAAATGGATCTCCAGTTTTGCCAGCACCATCTGTTAAGCAGACAATCTCTTCCCCATTTAATGGATATTTCAGCCCTTTGTCAAAGATCAGCTGACTATAAGTCAATGGATCTATTTCTGGGTTCTCAATTCTATTCCACTGCTCCATGTGTGTGTCATTGTACCAATAACAGGAAGTTTGACTACTGTGGCTGTATAGCAGGTTTTAAGATCCAGGAGTGTGAGATATCCTACTTTGTTCTTCTCTTCAATAGTGCTTTGCTTATCAGAGGTCTCTTTCACTCTACAGACTTTTGGAAGTAGATCACCAGGCTTGTCTTCCGAAGCATGTCTGAATTGGTTTGAATCACCAGTCTTTCAATTAGTAGTCAACTCCTTAACCATTTGAGCCACCTAAAGACATCTATTGATGGCCACAGCATTTTTAAAACATGTCCACAAATTCTCTGATATACTTCCCATTGAGAGGCAGCATCTATGTCCCCTCCCTTGAATCTGTCTGCATTGAAGACTTGTTTATGACCAATATCCAGCAGCAGAAGTGCTATAGTGGGACTTTTGATGGTAGGTCAGAAAGGTCAGGTAATTCCCACCTGATTCTCTTGGGACATTCACTCTGGGAGGAAGTCAACTGCCAAATAAGTCGTCCAACTATCCTCAGAACTACTTTTAAGTCGTAATGCTGAAGAAGTGGTACGTAGTGCTCCTCAGTCCCTATGTGCCAGCTAGCATCCAATGGCAGCCAACATGCAGCCCTGTCAATCCTTTAGGTAACTGCAGCTTCAGCTGACATGTGACACTACCACATGAGAGACCCCAAGCAAGAACCATCCATCTGAGCCCTTCCTAAATTCCTAACCCACAAAATCCTAAATAAAACAGTTATTCTTTAACACTGTAAAGTTTTGAATAATGTATTACATAGCTACATTAACTAGAACAATGATCAAAGAAATTTTCACTCAACAAAAATGCATTTCCTACCCATCAGCCACTCCTCAGAATGAAGACTGGGCAATCTACTCCCACAGAGACACTGCCTCAGAAACCTAAAGAGGGATTGCTATGAGTTGGAATCGACTCAACAGCAGTGAATTTGGTTTGGTTTGGTACTGAAGAGTAGGCAAGAAATTTTATTTCATCTGGTGATTTAGAAATCCAAGCCCTCTCCATCTCATGAAACCACTGTCTCACAGATTACTGTAGCACAGGAAGGAATAGTTCTCAAATACTTCCATTTTGTAGCATGCCTTCATTCTGAAAACTGTCATGCTGACAATATCATTTATTAAAAAGAATCCAGTGTGTCATAGACTGCTGGCCTCTAGTAGTCATTTTTCTTTGCTTCCTTTTAGTTACAGCAACCCAAAAGTTTTAGCCAGGTACATAACTGCCTAGCTATAGACTTACTTCCCAGTGTTCCTTGCAAACAAGCATGCTATATCACCAAGCTCAGGTCTATAGGATATGAGTAAACATGATATGTGTAATTTCTAGATCAACTCCACATTCTCAAAGGCACTTGCTCTGTACTCTCTTTGCCTTGCCTTCCCACTGGCTAGCAAATGGTGATACCTGGAGTGACCCTATAAGTATGTTATGGAAGCAGGGCTCCCCTATTAGTTCAAGGTAATTCACTTATATACTGTGAATCTGGAAAAAAAAAAACAACTCACTGCTATCAAGTCGATTTGACTCATAGCAACCCCTCCTTGGGTTTCCGAGGTGATATCTCTACAGAAGTAGATTGCCCAATCTTCCTTCTAAGGAGTGGCTGGTGGGTTTGAATTGCCAGCCCTCTGGTTAACAGTCAAATGCCTTAGGCACTACACCACCAGAGCTCCCAGACTGAGAACAGGAAAACAAAAAAAAATTATCTATCTATCCACCTACCAACCTACATTAAGCCATTCAATATATCTTTTTGGTGGAGAGTAGGGAATGGTGACAGGAACTGTCATACAAAAGTAACAACTAACTAACCTCATTTCACACCTTCTCCTATTACATACTTTCCTTTTATACTCATATACGTATACATTTTCATTTCCTCCCTTTAATCTCTACAAGTGAATTAGCTATAACATTACTGAACTTCCACTTCCTTTAGCTAACTGAACTTCTACCCCACGTAGCTGGTTTCCTTTGAATGCATGGGCTCTCTTGAAGTAGAACACAGGCAGTGTAGTATAAGAGAGAGGAGAGAGGATTCAAATGCAGATGATGCTGCTCCTAATCCTGAGGCGCCTTAGACAAACCTCCAAATCTACTGAAATAAAGACCTGCGGCCAAAAGTAACCTCCTAAAAATATGTATTTTATCATCCTCCATTATTTAAATAATAAAGGCTAAATATTAGGTCCTGTTAACTCCTTGACCAAATGTATAGCTTTCCCACCTCATGTTTTAAACTCAGCCATTAAGGTGAAGGCAATCTAGCATTATGGCTGAGCATAGATCTTGCAATGAGAACAAACCTGGGTTTGAATCCCAGCCCTGTCACCTACTACTAATGTGACTATAGGTAAGCTAACTTCTCTGTCAAAGTCAGTATTGTTCTCAGAGGGTAGCTATAAAAATTGAAAACTGAACTTCACATATTTCCAGAGGACTCAATAATTATTAGTTGCTTTGATAACTACTGTAGTGCCTAAGGCACTTGACTACTAACCAGAAGGCTGACAGTTCAAACCCACCAGCCACTCCTCAGACAGAAGCTTGGGCAATCTACTTCCATAGTCATACCGCCTCAGAAACCCAAGGAGAGGTCGCTGTGAGTCGGGTCTGACTCACGGCAAATAACAAGAACAACAACATAACTCTATGTCCTTCCGTGTTATTCCCTCTGACTGGAATACCTTTCTCTTCTTGTCCACTGAGGAACTCATTCACATTCCTTACAACTCATGCCCTGTAATGCCTTCCCAACCCCCTGACCTGCCCAGAGCAATCAATCTCTCCTTTTGTGCTACTGAGAATATGTTTCATTAATTCTACTTATCACATGAATTGCCTATTTAAATATCTGCCCCTCGTCACTATAGGCATGCTCCATGTCTTACTCATTACTGAATCCCATGTACTTAGTGTAGTATACAGTGCAGGTCCTCAAATATTTCCAATAATTGAAGATTTATAATTGAAGGATTTACTTGAATTCATGCTCTAATCAAGCTAACTCTTTTTAGACCACAAAAAAGGCCTCTTAATTATATTATCCTTTCTTTCAAAAGAATGGTCTTATCAAATTAATTAACTGAAGCATAATTGGTATTGCTGATATTACCAAAGGCAGTTATATGAGCATGAATATCTACAGTTATAGCCCTTCTAATGAGAATGTTCTTGTCTAACATTTCTTCGTGTTTTTTCCCCCCTGGGGATTGCTTACAGATACAATTCACAACATCTTAAAAATCATAATCAGTAATTAAAAACATATTGCTTTTATAATGATCCAGTGGTCTTCATAGTGGCTGTTGAATCGAGACGTCAATAAAATACATTAATATTGTTTTTTATGGATCTCTAGAGGGAAAGTATGTATCTCTGGATCCAGCTTTGTATATGGCCAAAATTATCATTCCCCTTAGAGAACTTAATAAAAGTATCTGATAACAGTGATGATAGTCTTAAAAAGTAAAAGATAATTTTGTAAAAGACAGAATTAAAACATCAAGCATTAAAATACTTAAAATACCTCAATGCAGATGTGATGCATTCCTCCAGCCTTGTTTTTCTGCAGAAAACCTTTAATCGGACTGTCATTGCCCAATGGATGAAGCAGTTCCATCTTGGTATTTCCCAGGTTGACAAAAACAACAGATACTCCATGTTCAGGAAGAGTGACCGCTTTGCTTACCTGGGCCCCCAGAATATTCTCATAAAACATTGAGGCCTTTTCCAAATCCGGCACTGCTATGGCTACATGATTGAGTCGACCCAGATTCCATACAGAATCTGACATTTTAAATGAGGACTGTGACATGGACAAAGTTCTTACTGTTGGAACTGTAGTTTGGAATCTGGAAAAAAGCCCTGTAAAGTGAACAGGATTGGTATCATTCTTTAGAAATTACACTTCTAGAGTTAATTTAAAAAAATAAAAAACTGAAGAAGTAATACATGCAAAAATTATATTCTATCACTGTATTATAGACAACAGTAGTCATAAAAGAGAAAAATGCTCTGCTTTAATTTGTATATAGCAGTTTTGTTTTATTCCAAAAGTCAAATCAGGGTAGTAAGTAGAAAAAGTTAAGCCAAAATCACCTACTCTGGTCTATTTAAACAACTGTCTATAAGTAAAAAAAGCTAACTCTGAACTTCAATTAGATTCAGAAGAAAGATATTTTTCATAATTACATTTACTGCTACTGCTTGAAGGATAGTTATGTATCATTAACAAATACTTGCTACCCTCTATATTTCACAAAATTTTAATGTGTGTGAAACAACTTAGATTTAATCCTGAGAGAAAGCCTTCCCTACCAAAAACCAATTTTATCCCATATTGTGTAAATTCATTAAAGGTATAACCATTTAGTATTTTTTAACGTGTATTTGATTCAAATGACACCAATTAAGGAAAATATGTAATGGTTGGGGGGATAAGCAAAGATCAAGAAGGTATTGAAAATGATTTCTTCTAAGATCAGAATTTTATTTTTTATAATTTTGAAGGGTTTGAGGCATGACCACTTCTGAATGTGAAGAAACCATTTCTATCGGTAACTGAAAGAGCTGTAATATGTTCTCCTATGTATTCCTAACTGACTGCTTTGGAACAGCTAAGGGAGACCAGAAAGTGAGACACTGGCAGTTTGGAACAGCTAAGGGAGACCAGGATGCAAGCTGGCAGCGGTCTGGAACACCTAAGGGACACCAGGAAGCGAACCGGTGGTGGTTTGGAACAACTAAGGGAGACAAACTTGTTTGTCAGTTTGTGGTACTATGGTGGCTTGTATGTTGCTGTGAGGAGTGAGGCTGGAGGCTATGCCACCGGTGTTTCAAATGCCAACAGGGTTACCCATGGTGGACAGGTTTCAGCAGAGCTTCCAGAATAAGGCAGACTCGGAAGAAGGAAGAGGTCATCCACTGTTCAAAGATATGAAGAGCAGAGAAACACTGTCTAATACATTACTGGAAAACTTTATGAATAGCCCTAAAACATTGTCCAATATAGTGCTGGAAGATGAGCCCCTCAGGTCAGAGGCCAATCAAGATATGACTGGGGAAGATCTGTTTTCTCAGAGTAGAGCTGACTTTAATGATGTGGATAGAGCAAAGCTTTAATGACCTCCATATGCTGATTTGGCATGACTCAAAATGAGAAGAAACAGCTACAAACATCCATTAATAATTAGAACATGAATGTACAAAGTATGAATCTAGGAAAATTAGAAGTTGTCAAATATGAAATGGAACGCACAAAGACCGAGATCCTAGGCATTAGTGAGCTGAAATGGACTGGTTTTAGCCATTTTGAATCAGACAACCATATGATCTACTATGCTGAAAATAACAAATTGAAGTGGAATGGAGTGACTGGCATTTATCACCACAAAGAATGCTTGAATATCTATCCTGAAGTACAATGCTGTCAGTGATAGGGTAAGATCCATACGCCTCCAAGAAAAACCAGTTAATACGACTATTATTCAAATTTATGCACCAACCATCGCAGTCAAAGATGAGGACATTGAAGATTTTATCAACTTCTACAGTCTGAAATTGACCGAACATGCAGTCAAGATGTGTTAATTATCACTGGTGACTAGAATGTAAAAGTTGGAAACAAAGAAGAATCGACAGTAGTTAGAAAATATGGTCTTGGTGATAGAAATACCACTGGAGATCACAAGATAGAATTTTACAAGACAAATGACTTATTCACTGCAAATACCTTTTTTCGACCACACAAATGGCAGCTATACACATGGACTTTCCCAGATGGAGTACATAGGAATCAGAGTGACTATATCTGTGGCAAGAGGAGATGGAGAAGCTCAATATCTTCAGTCAAAATAAGGCCAGGAGC
Source organism: Orycteropus afer afer (assembly GCF_000298275.1). NCBI lineage: Eukaryota > Metazoa > Chordata > Mammalia > Tubulidentata > Orycteropodidae > Orycteropus > Orycteropus afer. Next base: position 4,842,919 of record NW_006921843.1, on the reverse strand, counting down.
TGATTGTGCAACAGACCATTGTGCAACTGTTCATATGTAAGTTCAAGTTGAAGTTGAAGACAATTAAAACAAGTCCATATGACCCATGATTATACCCCAATGAATTTAGAAACCATCTAAAGAATAGATTTGATGCACTGAACACCAGTGACCAAAAGCCAGATGAATTGTGGGATGACATCAAGAACATCATCCACGAAGAAAGCAAAAGGTCATTAAAAAGATAGGAAATGAAGAAAAGACCAAAGTGGATGTCAGAAGAAACTCTGAAACTTGCCCTTGAATGAAGAATAGCTAATGCAAATGGCAGAGATGACAAGATAAAGAGCTGAACAGATGATTTCAAAGAGCAGCTCAGGAAGGCAAAGTCAATTATTATAATGAAATGTGAAAAGACCTGGAGTTAGGAAACCAAAAGAGAAGAATATGCTTGGCATATCTCAAGATGAAAGAACTGAAGAAAAATGTTTAAGCCTCAAGTTGCAGTAATGAAAGATTCTATGGGCAATATACTGAATGATGAAGGAACCATCAAAAGAAGTTAGAAGGAATACATAGAGTCACTGTACCAAAAATAATTGGTCAAGGTTCATCCATTTCAGTAGGTGGCATATGATCAAGAACCAATGGTACTGAAGGAAAAAGTCGAAGCTGCACTGAAGGAATTAGCAAAAAACAAGGCCCCAGGAATTGATGGAATACCCATTGAAATGTTTCAACAAACAGATGCCACACTGGAGGCACTCACTATGCTATGCTAAGAGATTTGGAAGACAACTACCTAGCCAATGACTGGAAGAGATCCATATTTGTACCCATTCCAAAGAAAGGTGATCCCACAGAATGTGGAAATTATTGAACAATATCATTAACATCACACACAAG
>NW_006921843.1:4833899-4841179 GCF_000298275.1 Orycteropus afer afer | reverse complement strand
GTAGTGATACTGCCTCGGAAACCCAAGGAGGGGTCGCTATGAGTCAGGGCTGACTCGACGGCACATAACAACAACAACAACAACCCAAGCCATGGTATTTTCAATCGCCTCTCATGCATGTGAGAGTAGAACAATGAATAAGGAACACCGAAGAAGAGTTGATGCTTTTAAATCGTGGTGTTGGAGAAGAATGCTAAGAGTATTATGCTCTGCTAAAAGGTCTAACAAATCTGTCCTGGAAGAAGGTTGGGCAATCTACTTCCGTAGTGATACCGCCTTGGAAACCCAAGGAGGGGTCGCTATGAGATGGGTCCAACTCGATGGCACATAACAACAACAGTATCTATCAGGAGCTCTAGTGGTGTAGTGCCTAAGGTATTTGACTGCTTAACCAGAAGGCTGGCAGTTCAAACCCACCAATCATTCCTTGAAAGGAAGACTGGACAATCTATTTCCCTAGAGACACCACCTCAGAAACCCAGGAGGGGTCACTATGAGTTGAATTGCCCCAAGCAGTGAGTTTGGTTTCTGGTTTTTATGCTACTACTGTAGCTGTAATAACAAGAATTCTACCCCTGCATTCCTAAGATCATAAAACTAAGAAAGGAACAGCTCACAGGACAGGGCAACCACATTACTCAGATCCCTAGACTAAGGAAGGGAGACTGCAAAAGAAATGCAAATGCAAATTTACTACTTAAATGGCATTTCCTCACAATAGGACATTTTTGAGATGTCTTCTAGCCTACTACCCTTGTGGTCAGCGTTTTGTAGCCTGTGCATTCCTGCTCTCTTTTACAGCCTGATGAACTAAGAAGGCCAGTGTAAGATGAGACCAAGACTGCAATCAAGCAAACAGCAGAATACTGTGCAGAAGAGCTCCTGGCATTCATATTCAAACACACAGACTCTATTACTTAGAAAGAGACTGCACATGCACCTAGCCTGACGGAAGCTGAGGTCTATCGAAAGACATTTATCACGGCCTTGTTCCCTTTCCTGACTTTTGCAAAAGGGTTAGGATCTTACCAGTAACCTGCCTGTGTAATGTCTTTTGAAATCATGTACCACGGCCTTAAAACTATTATAAAAATCCCTAGCCTGTAAGGATCAGGAAGACACACATGGTGTTCGATGCCTCTTGCCCCGTGTGCCTCCACCTTGCAATGTTACTATGTTGTTGTTATGTGCCGTCGAGTCGCCCCGACTCATAGCCACCCTTCCTTGGGTTTCCGAGGCAGTATCACTACGGAAGTAGATTGCCCCATCTTCCTTCCGAGGAGTGGCTGGTGGGTTTGAACCGCCAGCCTTCTGGTTAGCAGTCAAATGCCTGAGCCACTATGCTACCAGAGCTCCTAATATTACTATACTCTTATTAAAAATTTCTCTCTGTGCTACAGCTAACTTTCTAGTCATTATTTTGGAACTCGACCTACAACAACCTTTTATATTCCCAGTATGGCACCGGACAAGCTAGTAGGTCAGCGTTAATTTTTCTTTCAGAACTTGGCCATCGTTTGGTTTCTTTTAGTCTTTTCCTATGTGCAGTAAATAATACTCACCGTCCTCTTGCATTTACCCCTGTCCTTCCCTTACCTAACCGCCTGGACCAGTGCCCTCGCCTATCTGGGCCTACGTACCAAATGAGGCAACATCAACGGTGTCCACCTCCCAGGTGCTGTGAGACTTTAATACAATACGGAAATACCCAGGGCAATCTGAGACTTTAGTGGAAGGTTACCTTATGCCTGGAGGTGCAAACAGCAGCCGCGGAATGCAATTCTGGAGCGATAGTGCATTAAATAAGGGCTTTAATCTCGCGGCTTCTTCGGTCCACTTTCGCCCCCCGCCCCGCTTCGCCCCGCCACGCCCTGCGCCACCTAATATTCACCTACGACGTACGCAGCCGCCATTGCCTTCTGTATGTGCGCCATCTCGGGATCCCCGAATCTTGAAAAGTTCACACAGCCTCTTAGGCCGAAACACCAGCCATGGGTGCAACAACCTGGGTAAGAACACGTGATGATCTCCAAGGGCCAGGCAAAAGGCCGTGGGCGGGGCAGACGTGTTTAGTGGGTGTGGCGAACCTTCAGAAGACAAAGATACTGGCTGACCAGTTGCTATTTTCGGTTTCCCGCTCCGCCTCTTTACGCCAGCCGCGAGAAAATTCTAGCGCTGCAATTGGCTCTGGCTGAGGGGTGTGTCCGGAACTTGTGAGAGTCGGAACCACTTCTCTCTGGGTTTTAGCTTCCACACGAATGTTTTTGAAGCACTGTTTCCGGCGGCTGTCTTCCCTTACATGCGGTGCAGTATCGGGAGCTTGTGACAGCGATGGCGCCGCAGACGTGGCGTCGAAGGACTCTGAAGCGATGTCTGACAGTAGTCAGTAAAGCGGCGGAACGGCCAGAGTGCTTCCTCACGTAAGTGCGCACAGCCAGAACTTGGGTGTCACGTGGGCCCGGGCTGCAAGCCCTAGGCTAATTCTGGAGTAAGGGAAAGGAAGACAAGTGTGGATCACCTTTCCCAAAATTTTATGTGAAATTTATGTTCCCCTAAACTATGAAATTTGCTCAAGGAGAAAGCGAGGCAGACAAGAATCCATAAGGAAGGACACGGGGAAGGGGTAACCACGGAGAGGAAGTAGAAGCAGAGCTGTTATATGTTGGGGATTGTAATCAGTGTCGCTGAACAAAGTTTGTATGAACTGTTGCATGTCAAATGAATCTGCTTTGGAAAATTGCACCCAAATCACAAGGAAAATTTTATAAGTTTTGTTAGAAGTTTTACAATGCAGATCTCCCAGTTGTAAGCGGAGTTACTGACGCCTAGAGACCTTCCTGACGCCTAGAGACCTTCCTGAGGAGCTCTGGTAGCATAGTGGCTAAAGCACTTGACTGCTAACCAGAAGGCTGGCGGTTCAAACCCACCGGCCACTCCTCGGAAGGAAGGTTGGGCAATCCTACTTCCATAGTGATACTGCCTTGGAAACCCAAGGAGGGGTCGCTATGAGTCGGGGCCGACTCGACGGCACATAACAACAACAACAACAAAGACCTTCCTGGAGGTCTACGCCTCTCACCCCCCGTACATGGCTCACTAGGTTGGTTTTTTCCTCCCCCGTCCTTCCAAAGCACCCATTGCTTACCCTCATCATTCTTTATTGAAAGTGGTAGTATGTCAGTTGTCTAGCCAACCTTGCAACTGAGTTTCTTGAGATTCAGAATGTCTTTAATCTCTCTTCCAGCACAAGCTCTCTGTGCTGTGATTTGTTGAAGAATTTCAAAGACAGTCCATGAAATTGTGACTTCCAGATGTTTCAGACACCATACTTTTCCCTTGAGCTCCAAACTCACAGTAACTACTTCCACTTACTCTGAGCATTTTAAATTCAGTGTGAGTCGGGTCTGCTTGACGGCATATAACAACAACAAATGTCTGAAATAGAACTGTTGGTTTGGTTCACCCTTTCCCTCACCTGAAATCCCTTCTCCACATTTCACCATCCAGGCCTTCCCTATCTCAATTATTGGCATCTCTGTCTTTCCAGTAGGAGCTCTGGTAGCATAGTAGCTAAGACACTTGAATGCTAACCAGAAGGCTGGCAATTCAAACCCATCAGACACTCCTCGGAAGGAAAATGGGGCAATCTACTTCCGTAATGATACTGCCTCGGAAACCCAAGGAGGGGTCACTATGAGTTGGGTCCGACTCCATGGCACATAATAACAAACAACATCTTTCCAGTTGCTCAAGCAAACAGCTAGGCTGTTCCCTTGATGTCTTCCTTTTTCTCAATTCTGCATATAATTCTTTAGCAAATCCTGTTGGTTTTATCTCCAAACTGTATTTTGCATGCATTATTTCTCACTAGCTCTACTGCTTTAACCCTAACACAGGCCACTATCATCCCTTGCCTGGATCACTGTATCAACCTCCTAATCATCCTACCTTCATTATTTTTCCTCCATAGACTATCTTTTGTATGCATAAATCATACAATTTTATTCCTCTGCTGAATAACTCTCATTACACTTAAAATAGCATACTGTTATCTCTGCATGATTTGACTCCCACCTGCCTTTCCAACCTCACTTGCTACTTACTTCACCACATTCCAGCCATCCAGATTTTTATGTTTCTCAAGCTCACCAAGTTGTTCCTTTCGCAGGAAGTTTGTTCTTGCTGTTTCTTCTTCCTGGAATATATGTTTTCAGATCTTTGCAAGGCTGTCTCTTCGTCTGTAGATACCACCTCAGATGTCACCTTAGCGAGCTCTTTCCTGACCACTCCAGGCAAAGCAAATGTTGACTATTAACTGACTGAAAGAAGGAATGACATATAATGTAGCAGATTTGAGAATTTAAGGCTCAAATTCACTGTATATCTCAAGGCAAATACATCTGTGATGGTGTTCCTGCTGAAAATCTATATAGCAGATTCACAGATACTTAGTAGATAGTTTCTGTGTTTCAGGGTGGCTCTCAAGAGGAAAATGTTCTTGTAGGTCAGAGTCTATATATAAAATAACACCATTCAAATTAGATTTCCACAAGAGTTCGGCCTTTTTTTAAAAAAATTAATTCAGAATGCTGTGAAAATATTGCCTATAATTCTAAATCTCATTTAACTTCCTTCCTCTCTCCCTTAGGATTCAAGATGCATTGGCATCAAACTTTATCTCTTTAACAAAAATACTTTATGACTTTCATAAAATACTAGAGGATGGTAGTATGCGTGGAAGTCCTTTGAAACAACTGGTTATTAACAATTTTGATGATGAGCAAATTTGGCAACAACTGGAACTGCAAAATGAACCAATTTTACGGTACTTCCAGAATGCACTTAGCAAAACAATTAAAGATGAGGATATCAGTCTTCTCCCAGAGATGGAAGAGCAGGAGTGTGAAGAAGATGGCTCAGAGATGGAGACTAATGGGCAGGAGGACCTAGAACAAGACTTGAGGGAGGGAGAAGTGTCAGATCTGAGTGTTGATGATCTTGAAGGACAAGAAAGCATGAAACACCTGAACAAATTTGATCTGAGGAAAAGCCCAGATTTTAGTGACGAGGATTCAGACCGTGACTTTGATATCAACAAATTGGAGCAGCAGAACAAGGTACAAAACAAAGTGCCTAGAAAACCAAGAGAGAAGTCAATAGTAGATGATAAATTCTTCAAACTATCTGAAATGGAGACCTTTTTAGAAAACATAGAAAAAGAAGGAAAACAAGAAGATGATGAGGAGGAAGATATTGATTTTTTTGAAGATGTTGATTCTGATGAAGATGAAGGAGGAGTATTTGGAAGTCAAAAACTTAAGGTAAAGTTTTGGGAAGGCAAAGGAAAAGAGTACGTTTTTCTTTTTCTTCCTTTTTTTTTTTGAACTGTGATTTGGGTGAAAATTTACAGGGCAAATTCACTTTCCATACAGCAGTTCACATACACTTTGTCTCATGACATTGACCACAATTTACCACAATGCAACATTTTCCCTCATATTTCCTCCTGATAGTTATCTCTTCCCTGTTTCCATCCCTCCATGCCCCCTGAGCTGTCTCCCTGTGCATTAAGCAGCCCTTCTTTCTCCCATCATTGTTCTCTCAAAGGAGTGTATCTACCTCAGGTAAATGTTCGACTCATATGCCTGTCTATTGTTTGGCTAGAAGCCACAAGTGTGGGTTCAATTCCAGACCTGAAGGTCAGCTAGGGACCATAGTCAGTGGTTCCACCAGGCTCTATCAGACAAGCAAAACTGATCCCCCTTTTTTTTTCCTCCAAATGACTTTGAGTTTTGTCCCACATTATTCTCCATCTCTATCCAGGATCTCCTACATAGATCTCCTTCCAAATGGTTGACAGTAGTAGCTGGGCACCATCTAGTTCTTCTGGTCTCATAGTCGTATAGGCTGCAGATCAGATGGTGTACCAGTCCATAGGACTAGGTGTTTCCATGAATTTTTGGTTTTCTTCATTCTTCTTTGCTCTTGATGAGGAGAGACCCAACATTGTATCTAGATGGCAGCTTGCAAGCTTTTAAGATCCCAGTTGCTGCTCGCCAAAGTAGGAGGTGGAACAATGTTTTGTGTAGTATGTTATGCCAATTGAGCTTGATGTCCCCTGCGACTATGGTCCCGAGCCCACAGGTTCAACTACTTGGTTCCTCTGGGTAGCTGGCTTAGACCAAGCAGTGACTACAACCTGGCCCCTTGTCAGCTTTACTATACACCTGGGAATTCAGATCATACACATAAACTTACAGGACCATTGTCTGCCAACCCTATACATGTTCTTGGGTACACTCCCCGCTTCATAGACATACCTACTAGTTCACCCATCTATCCACCAGTATACCCACCCATGTTTGCCTTCACTGACGACACCATAACTATTTCTGCAAAAGGCTTCATCTTTGTTGTCTGTACCTCCCACATACCTCTCTTTGTCTTTGTCTTCTTCAATGCCACTATATTGATCACTCACATTTGGTACATTGCCCTTCTCTTCACCCAAATCAATACTTACCTCTCTCTGTGTAACAGTGTTCCTGCCTTCCCCTTCCCTCCCACCCCGGTAACCAACAAAGAAAATGTCCTTCCATAGATAAACTTTTACAATAACGGACTAATACAGTATTTGTCCTTTTGTATAATGTCCTCCAAGTTCATCCACGTTATGTTGTGTTTTGCAGATTCTACATTATTCTTTAGGGCTGCATAGTATTCCATTGTATGTATGTACCATAATTTGCTTATTCATTCCTCAGTTGAAGGACACCTAGGTTGTTTCCATCTTTTGGCTATTGTAAATAGTGCTACGATGAACATGAGTGTTCATATGTCTGTGCTTGTCACGGTTCTCACTTATTTAGCATATATACCTAGTAACGGAATCGCTGGGTCAAATGGGATTTCTAGTTCCAACTTTTGAAGGAATTGCCATACTGCTTTCCACAATGGTTGTACCATTTTACAGTCCCACCAGCAGTGTATCAGAGTCCCAATCTCTTCACATCCTCACCAGCATTTGTTATTTTCAGTCTCTTCGAACTTTGCTACTAGTGCTGGAGCAAAGTGGTATCTCATTATTGTTTTGATTTGCATCTCTCTAATAGCTAATGATCATGAGCATTTCTTCATATGTTGGTTGGTCACTTGAATATCCTCTTTGGTGAAGTGTCTATTTATGTCTTCTGCCCTTTTTTAATTGGATTGTTAGTCTTTTTGTTATTGAGGTGTTGGAGTTTTCTATAAATTCTCGAGATAAGTCCCTTGTCAGATAT
>NW_006921843.1:4821614-4829808 GCF_000298275.1 Orycteropus afer afer | reverse complement strand
TTTTTTCTGTGTTTTCTTTGGTCTGTCTCTCAATCCTTTGAAGATACCTAAATATAATTCTTTTGAATTCCTTATCAGAGAGTTCCAATGCTGCTTCTTCTTCGGGGATGTGTTCTGGGTCTGTATCCTGTTCCCTTGTTTCTTCCATTTTATCTTGCTTCTTTGTGTGGACTGTGATGGTCTTTTGTCTCCGAGACATCATGGTATTGTATTTAGATCTCTGTTAACTTTGTGAAGAGCAGCCAAAGGTGATTCAGGCTCTTCTTGGTAGTTTTTCATTGTTGGCCCCTTGGTGGAGAAGGAGGTGGTGGCTCTCGCTCAGTAAGTGACGTTGCAGTGGTGTAGGTGTAGTTTTATTTTAGGGGGATTGTTGTATCTCCCACTCAGTTAGACACAAATTACAATTGAACAACCATCAAAAAACTAAAAGCACATGGGCAAAAAATACACCATGTAATCACACAAGAACAGTAACCGAAAAAAGGGGAGAAAAAAGAAGAAAAACAACAAGAAATCCTACAATATTTGGGGAGAGAGCACTTAAAGAAGGTAGAGAAGGAGACTAAGGAAGAAAAAAATGGGAAAAATGGAAAAAGAAAAACAAGGAAAGGTGTTAACCACAAGAAAAAAGGAGGGAAAAAAGAAATTAATTAAAAAATAAAAAATTTTTAACCAGGAACGGCAAAAAGAAAAAAGCTATAAACTAGGACCTGGGAGGGGAAGAATAAAGAATAATAATAAAAAGGACAAAAGTATTATTAATAATGTTGTTGTTGTTATATGCCATCAAGTCGGACCCGAATCATAGCGACCCCTCCTTGGGTTTCCAAGGCAGTATCACTACGGAAGTAGATTGCCTCATCTTCCTTCCGAGGAGTGGCTGGTGGGTTTGAACCGCCAGCCTTCTGGTTAGCAGTCAAGTGCCTTAGTCAATATGCTATCAGAGCTCCCATTATTAATAATAGCAGTTTTAAAACAGACAAATATAAGCAAACTAAACACCAGAGAAAAGAAAGAGGAGAAAAAGAAAAAAATCAGTGGAAGACAGGGCAGGGCACACAGGCTCCGTCCAAGCACATAGACTGGCATGGAGTTCCTGTGGGCCCAGAAGGTGAGTGGGAGTGGGGGATGGCCACACCTCCATTCACCAAGGGGTGTGGGGTATAAAAGTAGCAAGAGGAATGTCGCGCTTTTTCAGTGGGTGCAGGTCTGGAGTGCCCTTGGTATTACTGACAAACAGAACCTGTTCTTAAGCCCCTGGAATCTGGTGGAGGGTTGTCTCTTTAAATATCTAAAATGGTCAAGGCACTTGTAATCATTGAAAAAGGCGGCACCCACCCTCCAGACTGGCAAAAGTCCACAGCTCAGCCTGTCTTCCCCTTCACTGCTGTTTCCCCTTTTATTCCACAGCCACCAGAGCAGTCCTCCGTGCAGTCTCTGGCTAGCAAGGCTGATTTTTAGGTTAATTCTTAGGTCCTGCCACCACTCGGGAATCTCCAAGCTGTTTGTGCCGTTAGGATCACTGCCAGACCACAGCTCCGTATGTCTCCTTTTTTGGTATTTTTGTGCAAATTCTTCTGCTAGTTGGGGTTTAATCCGCTTCTATATCCTTCCCTTCAAGGCTCAGGGGTCCAGAATTATCTTCTGTGTCTGTGCTAATTGCTTCCCCTTTTCTTTGTTGAAGAGGGTCTGTGCAGTCTTTCTGTCTATTCTGCCATCTTGGAATGAATCTCTCTAGGATAGTTTTAAAGTATGTAAAAATTCACCCAAACATAAATGAAATATTTAGGCCAGCTGAAAAAAATTGTCTGGGAAAATTAAACTGAAGGTATTACTTTCTTAACACAAAGCACTCTTGTTATGTAGCTTAAGAGCCAGAACCACACGTGAGAAAGACTCAGAATTTCCCCTGAAACATCTTTTGATCAAGCAAAGGAAGACATTTGTATGCTTTAATTTGGACAGGGCTGTTTCAGACATGGGAACTCTGGTAGCATAGTGCCTAAGGCACTTGATTGCTAACTGGAAGGCTGGCTGTTCAAACCTACCAGCCACTCCTCGGAAGGAAGATGGGGCAGTCTACTTCCATAATGATACTGCCTCAGAAACCCAAGAAGGGGTCGCTATGAGTTGGGTCCAACTCGACGGCACATAACAACAACAACAACATTTCAGAAATATTTTTAGTTAAGAGATTTAGAGATGGAATCTTCTCTATCTTATTAACTATGCATGAATCTATGCCCCATTTAGTTTGTTTTATTCTGGTTCTTACAGTTTTATAATAGTGTTAATAGTTACCAGTTTTCCTTATTAACTATTTTTGGTTAGTAATGGGAGCTCTGGTAGTGTAGTGACTATGGCACTTGACTGCTAATCAGAAGGCTGGCAGTTCAAACCCACCAGCCACTCTTCAGAAGGAAGATGGGACAATCTACTTCCATAGTGATAACTGCCTCGGAAACCCAAGGAGGGGTCGCTATGAGTTGGGTCAGACTCAACAGCACATAACAACAACAGTATTAAATTAGAGCAATGTAAATACACTCTGTTGTATGTATTTAAAACATTCAACACGTTTTTATGTGTTTTCCTGTCCTTGTATTAAAAGTTTTATAATCCTTTTTTAATTTTAGTTAGGCAAAAGTTCTAGAAACCTGAAATACAAAGATTTCTTTGATCCTGTTGAAAGTGATGAAGACATGGCAAATAATCATGATGAGCTTGGTTCAAACGAAGAAGAAATTACTGAAGAAGAAGAAGAAAGCATTTTTGAAATGTGAGTACTATGAATCATCCTTTATACTGTTAGCTGGAGCAGTCCAACCATGTAGGTACACTCGTAGCTGTCAAATACATTTGTCTTAAGAAGTGAGATTTTTTAAGATGGAATAGTGTCAAGATGGCTAGAATAAAATCTGAATTAACTAAATAATGTTGGAATATCTGAAATTGTTAAATGTTTAGTTGCATTAAGTATGCAAAACAACTTTTATTACTGGAAAATTTGTTTTATTTTTATTGTGAGCTCTGGTGACATAGTACCTAAGACATTTGACTGCTAACCAGAGGGCTGGCGGTTCAAATCCACCAGCCAGTCCTCAGAAGGAAGATTGGGCAACCTACTTCCGTAGTGATACCACCTCAGAAACCCATGGAGGGCTCGTTATGAGTCAGATCCAACTTCACAGCAGTGAATTTGGTTTTTAGTTTAAAGAAAAGTAATGTATTTCTTTTCATAGGGAGCTCTGGTGGTGCAGTGCCTAAGGCATTTGACTGCTAACCAGAGGGCTGGCAGTTCAGACCCACTAGCCACTTCCTCAGAAGGAAGGTTGGGCAATCTACTTCCGTAGTGGTATTGCCTCAGAAACCCAAGGAGGGGTTGCTTTGAGTCACATCTGATTCCATGGCAGTGAGTTTAGTTTTCCTTTCATAAGTTTCTTTGATGTTACAGGGATGAATATAATGAACTTGAAGAAGGTGAAGACAGTCAACATCGTAAAGAAGGTTTGAAAAAAGTAACCTTTGCTTTGCCAGATGATAAAGAAACTGAAGACACAAAGCTAAATGTAAAGCAAAATTCTGATGAAGTTAAATCATCTTTTGAAAAAAGACAGGAAAAGGTAACTATTAGGAATTTAAAGAATTTTTTATATATTTAACATGGCTGTGGATTAAGATTCATAGACTACTAACTGTACTTTTTCTTAGTGGAACTGTTAACCATCCTTTTTTAAAAGTTCAATAATTAGCCAGAAGAACTAGATGGTGCCAGGCTACTGTTATCAACCACTCAGAAAGGGATCAAACTATAGATCCTGGATGGAGTGGGAGAAAAATGTGGAACAAAACTCAAAATCATAAAAAAGAGCAGGCTTACTGATGAAACCCATGAGACATGGCCCCTAGTCACCCTTTGGGTTTGCAATTGAACTCACTCCTGTGGCTTCCAGCCAAACACTAGACAGGCATACAAGGTGAACATTTATACCAGGTAGGTACAGTCTTTCGAACAATCAATTATGGAAGATCAGAAGGGTAGTATTTGCACAAAGAGATAGCTCAAAGGGCAGGCATGCATAGGAAAGAAGGACACAGGGAAAAGGCAGCCACAGGGTAGAAGTGAGAAGAGAGCTGTTAAATTGTGGGGATTGCAATCAATGTCATGAAACAAAATGTGCATGAACTGTTGTATGGAAAATGAATTTGCTATGTATGTTCACCCAAATCACAATTTAAAGAAAAGTAATAAACAGTTAAAAAAATCTTTTATTTTTAAAAGCAGGCTGTATAGGGATGGCCATGTGAAAAGCAGCTAATTTGCAAAAGTCAATGCCTGTCTTTCCCAGCCTATGGCTTTCAGTTTGGATGCCATGTTTAAAAGCCATGTCTCTTTATCTCTGGGTCCCAATACCTGTGGCATGTCTCCCTTGATGATCTGTCCTGTAAGCCTTTCCTTATGTCTGTTTCATACTGCCTGTCTCTTTGTGACTTTGGTGAGTGCCACACCACCTGAATTTTAATTCGCACCATCTCAAACACATCTTCCAAACCTGATAAAAAAAATTTTCCTTTTCCACTTTTTAAAATACTGCTTTTACACAAGTTTAAGACTAATTTTGTTTTCCTAAGTGTATCATAACTCTTTCTCTTAGATAAATGAAAAGATAGCATCTTTAGAAAAAGAATTGTTGGAAAAAAAACCGTGGCAACTTCAGGGGGAAGTGACTGCTCAAAAGAGACCAGAAAACAGCCTCCTGGAGGAGACCCTGCACTTTGACCATGCAGTCCGGATGGGTACGTGTGCCCATTGAACTTCTCCAAGTGTTTGTTTCTATATTTTTTCATATCCTAGAAAGGTTTGAAATGGTGTTCCTTTTCCTCAAACTTTTTATTTGAAGAGCTTGCACACATATAGAAAATTGAGAAATCGTACATTGAACATCTGTATCCCTTCAACTAGATTAACTAAGTGTTAAGATTTTGCCACATTTGTTTTCTCTCCCTTATGTGCGTGTGTTTAACTTTCACATGTATTTTCTAAGCATTAGGACATTCTTACGTAGAACCAAATACTACTAATACACCCAAAATATTTAACTTCTGTATGGTACTGATGGCTAGTGTGTAGTTCATAATTAATTTATTTATAAGGCTTACCTGCTGTCCGTGTCCACTGATTACATTTTGAACTTCAGTTAGAAACCCTGCTCATCAAATTGAGTTCTTCTTTCTTGTACCCTTTAAGTCAAAATGAGTTTCCATTTTATTTCAGTGGAGGAGAGAATGAAAAAAAAGGGAGAGGGTCACCAGCTGCCTGGGTTAAAGCTTTTAGCATTTATTTCCATATGCAGTTGTCTCTCAGTATGTGTAGGGGATTGGTTTCAGGACTCTCTCTGGATGTTGTTGTTGTTGTTATGTGCCATCGAGTCAGACCCGACTCATAGTGACCCCTCCTTGGGTTTCCGAGGCAGTATTACTATGGAAGTAGATTGCCCAACCTTCCTTCCGAGAGTGGTTGCTGAAGTCCCTTATGTAAAATGACATGATATTTGCATATAATCTATGCACATCTTCCTGTGTACTTGAAATCATCTCTAGATTATAATACCTAATACAACATGAATGTTGTGTAAATAGCGCTTTATACTTGCCTTTGAGGGGTTGGTAAGATAACTTAGTTGCTTCCACCTCTACTGTATTTTTGATCCAAGGTTGGTTGAATCTGCAGATGCAGAACCTGTGGCTACAAAGCCAACTGTATACTCTAGTTTGTGGTTCTCAAACTTGAGTGGTCATCAGTACAGCTTGTTAAAACACAGATTGCTGTCTCTTTCTCCCCACTTTCTGATTCAGTAGATCTTGGATAGAACTGCAATAATTTGCGGTTCTAACTAGTTCGCAGATGTTACTGATGCTACTGGTACTAGGACCACTCTTTGAGAGCCACTGTTCTCATTTATAGATGCTCTGGTGGCCTAGTGGTTGAAGCATTCAAGTCTGCTAACCAAAAGGTTCATAGTTCAAACCTACCAGTCCCTCCACGGGAGAAAAATGAGGCAGTTTGCTTCCATAAAGATTTACAGCTTTGGAAACCGCAGTCGGGCAGTTCTACTCTGACCTCTAGGGTCGAAGAGTCACAATTGACTCTATGGCAATGGGTTTGGTTTTATTTGGTTCTCATTTATGTATCTGCCTATGTATTCCATGTTATTTTTTTAGCACCTGTGATCACAGAAGAAACCACCCTTCAACTAGAAGATATTATTAAGCAGAGGATAAGAGATCAGGTCAGAAAGAATTAAATTTAACTTAATTTAAAATGGAGGAGCTCTGGTGATAACAGTGATTAAAGCATTCAGCTGCTTACCAAAAGGTCAGCAGTGTAAACCTACCAACTGCTTTGCAGGAGAAAGATGAGGCAGTCTACTTCCATTAAGATTAATGGAAACCCTTTGGGGCAGTTCTGCTTTGCCCCATAGGGTAGCTATGAGTTAGAATTGACTCTATGGCAGTGAGTTTGGTTTTGATTTCATTTAAAATGCACTGAAATCTTTTGAAATAATTATATTGGGAGTAGAAAGTTTCATTTTCATGAAAGTTTTGTTTGTATCACTTCTTCATTTAAAAACCTGAAGTCTAGATGAAAGGTATTCTCTACTTGTTGTGAGGCTTTGCTCTTCACTAGTGCCACAGAGTTGTGGTTGAGGAGAATTGTGTGGCCAGAATCATTGCAAGTCTCCTCTTAGATTTTATGACTTTTGGTGCTGATGTGGTGGCTGGTGTTGGACTTGACGTTGTCCCTAAACCATGGGACCCATAGTTTAGGCACAGTATTTGCTCTGACAGATGAGGTGTGTACTTTTTCAAATGTTAAACCCTATGAAGAGTTTTCTTTAAGAACTGATTTTATTTTATAAACTTAAAATGAAACTTACATACACGACATGTACAAAGCAACATGGTTTCATAATATGTGTAAACTTTGCTTACACTTCTATGTCTAAAAGTGTTTGAAGAATGGGTACATATGGAGCATAGCTTAAAATTTGAAATAAGACAAGCTCTAGGCTTGATTTTTAAATAAACAATGGTAGAGAAATATATAATGAAAGGTGATAATCAGGGAGAAAGATACATTAAAAACAAATTTTGTACTTTCTTTGCTTTTCATAATATTTATACATTATGACTTCAGTAGTTGGACAGGTTAAAAATTAACTTTGTTTTTGCTTATAATCTATTTACTCTGGAATGATAATAAATACTGAGAGGAAAATTGTTAGGTCACTCTAGAAATAAATTGCAGATTTTATGTTCTACCCACGTTTTATATTTCAGGCTTGGGATGATGTAGTACGTAAAGAAAAACCCAAGGAAGATGCATATGAATATAAAAAGCGTTTAACACTGGACCACGAGAAGAGTAAATTGAGCCTAGCTGAAATTTATGAACAGGAATACATCAAACTTAATCGGGTAAGGAAGCCTCTAAGGCAAAGCCATTATTAAAGGAAGAGAAATAGAAAACCAGTCTTCTTGGAACTGTTGAAATTCATAAAACAGAAATCTTGTGCCCATTTATCAACTTATTTGTGAGTGAGACAGAGTGCTAAGGATAAAAGGATTGTCCAGTCACTGAATCTGAAGGGTTGCGAGCAGGCTATTTTGCAGTTAGACATTGGTCACTTATACTTTTTGGCTAGGTACTCACTTTCTAGCCATTATTACAGTAATAATACAATTTCAAAATAATTTCTCAGTGTTACTTTTGAAGTTACATCTTTTGTAAAATTTCTGTGAATTCATTCTGATTTTTACATTTGATTTTTTTTTTTTTTTTCTTAAATGAATTCTAAAATGTGTCTTCTGATTAAATAACAAGACAAGGTCGTATTCTCTATAGGTGGCCAAGAAGTAATTCTTGAATGATTTTTTTTTTTATTGTGATTTGTGTGAAGATTTACAGAGCAAATTCCCTTTCCATACAGCAGTTTATATATACTTTGTCTCATGTCATTGACCACAGTTTACCACAATGCAACAGCTCCCCTCCCACTTCTTCCCCATAGTTACCTCTTCCCAGTGTCCATCCTTCCATGTACTCCTGCCCCCTGAGCTGTCTCCCTGTGCATAAGCAGCCCTTCTTTCTCCCATGTGTTCTCTCCAAGGAGTGTATCTACTTGAGGTAAAT
>NW_006921843.1:4819214-4821103 GCF_000298275.1 Orycteropus afer afer | reverse complement strand
GTCCCTCTGGGTAGCTGGCTGTGACCAAGCAGTGACCACAACCTTGCCCCTTGTCAGCTCTACTATACACCTGGGAATTCTGATCATTGAATTATTTCTTTACGTTTGATTTGCTAGAGGATGAGATCATATTTTTATTCTGCAAAAGACATTTATGATTCCTGTCAGATTTTGTCAATATCAGTTGGTAGCAATGGCTAAAAGGACAGGGCTGAAAAGCTGGAGAAATTTGAATTAAAATTGAAAAGTTGAAAAGCTGGAGAAATTTGAATTAAAATTCTTCTTGGCTGCCTTGTCAGGAACTACTCAGGGTGGTAGTTGAAGAGAGACATGTACAGAGTCAGTCAATGCTTATTAAACATCTTCTGTCTACTTTGAGGAGATTCTGTAAGTATGGAAATAATGGGCAGCAGTGAGAGTTAAAAAATGTAATTAATTATTTAATGGGACATTTATGCTAGCTTGGTAAATGTTACTTTTATTTCTATCTTGGAAATCAGTGGCCAGTTCAGGAATTTTCTAGCCTATTAGAAAATCTGTAGGCTATCAGAAGCCCATCATAGATTTAATCTAAATGTTCTAGGCTAATTCTAGACCTGCCTCATTTTCCCTGAGAGTTACAGACTGAGGGTGAAGGGTTAGTATTTTCCAAAGTTGGTCCCAAACTAGAGGAAATAAGTGAGATGATGATGGTAAACAGCATACAAATGAACATTACTCATCCTTGTGTATTTAATGTGTATCAGGAAAATACTATACATCAAATGTATGATTTCACAGGAGAGGAGTCCCTGGGTGGCAAAACTGGTTAAATGCTTGACTACTACCCAACAGTTTGGTGGTTCAAATCCACCCAGAGGTACCTCAGGAGACAGACTTGGCAGTCTACTTCTGAAAGATCACAGCCTTGAACACCCTATTGAGTAGTTCTACTCTGTACATGTGGAGTTGCCATGAGTTGGAAATTACTTGATAACAATTAAAAAACCAGCATTACCTAAGATAGGGAAGTAGTGGTTCAGTGGTAGAAATCTCACCTTGCATGCAGGAAACCTGAATGTTTAATTCCCAGCCAAAGCACTTCAGGCATAACCTGAGTACTCAGGTAGTACCCATCTGTCAGTGGAGGCTTGTGTGTGGCTGTGATGCTGAATAGGTTTCAACAGAGCTTCTGGACTAAGATGACTAGGAAGAAAGGCCTGAGAATCTGCTTCCAAAATTCAGCCAATGAAAAACTAGTAGACTCGTAAACTTTCACCCAAACCACAGTAAAAAATGAAAGAAAAAAATCAGCCAGTGACAACCCTGTGGATTGCAATTATCTGATCTCATTATGCCTGGTGTCATCATGAGTCAGGAACAGCTAACAGTAGCAGTATTACCAAAGATGAGGTGAAGGGACGCATTCAGGGTGTGGTAGTTACGTTTGTGTGTCAACTTGGCTGGGCCTGGTTGAGTGGCTGGGCACCTGGTGGTAGTTATTCTCCATGATGAGACTGGCAATCCACTCCATAGTGGGATCTACCACAAGCAGCTGATTAGCTGCCTTTAGGATGTAGTCTGCTTCCTGTATATAAGGAGAAGCCTTGGGAATGGTCTCTAGCCTATGGCACACTTGGACTGTGCACGTAGCCATGTCGTTGCTCAGCAGTCTGCTATGCTCTGCCAACCTTGGAATTTACAATGGACTTAAGTTAATGGCCTGCCATGTGGTTTGGTAACATCAGGACTGTGCCTTTTTACTTGTCAACCTTGGGACTTCTCAGCTTCAGCAGCCAGCAGCTGTCTGAGTGAAGAAACACTTCTAGCTCCAGTGGGCCAAGAGCAGGAGGCAGAGCTGGACCCCAAGGTTGAGGGGCTTTCACCAACCCCCTAGAGCCTGGCACTTG
>NW_006921843.1:4817481-4818754 GCF_000298275.1 Orycteropus afer afer | reverse complement strand
GCTTCCTGGTGGAGTGGGTTGCCTTCAGGCATTAATTGGTAGAAGAGACCAGCTTGAAATGGAGTAGCAGGTTGGCTGGCCCATGGAGCAAGAAAGCTAAATGTCCTTTGCGGCAAGAAGATTCCTGGCGGAGTGGGTTGTCCTCGGGCATTAATTGTTAGAAGCAGAGACCAAGGAAACGGAAGCAGAGCTGCCTCAGACTAAAAGGGTAGGACCATGGTCTTTGGGGGTGGAATGATCACAGGCCCCTAGGTTTCAAAGAGCCAGGCCTTCACCAACTTGATTCTGGAGTATGGGGCTGTTCATTCATGTGAGCCAGTGGGATGGAGCCATAGTTGCTGCCCAAGAGTGAGGGGGCAGGGCTGCCATGCCCCAAGAGGGAAAGAGTAACGGGGTCTACCAGGCCAAGGGGGTGAGGTCACCACTTAGAGGAACTAGGGGACTGGAGCCACCCAGGGGAGGGAATCTGTACAGATGCCTTGGAATGGCCTCTAGCCTATGGCATGCTTGGACCCTGCATATAGCTGTGTCATTGCTCAACAGCCTGCTGCTATGCTCTGCCGACCTTGGGATTTACAATGGACTTAAGTTAATGACTTGCTGTGTGGTTTGGTAACATTGGGACTGTGCCTTTTTACTTGACAACCTTGGGGCTTCTCAGCCTCAGCAGCCAGCAGCTGTCTGAGTGAAGAAACACCTCTAGCTCCACTGGGCCAGGAGTAGGAGGTGGAGCTGGACCCCAAGGTTGAGGGACTTTCACCCAGCCCCTAGAGCCTGGCACTTGAACTTGGACTTAAAGCCTCCAAATTGTAAGAATAAACTCCTGTTTGTTAAGGCCATCCCATTTGTGGTATAGTCTTGTCAGAGTGGCACCACGTACCCACAACACAGGGTGAATTTTTTTAAAAGTGAGTTCAGCTAAGACAGTCAGCAGTAATAAGTGGTGCAGGACATGGCTGACAGGTGAGCACTGACATCAGATGTTGAAAACAGACCCAAATGAGATTTTGGCATCATGGTAATGGAGGCAATGAGCCAGTTGCTTCCTATTACTGTTTTTTTCATGTCTTAATTTAAAAAAGAAAAATGGTCTTGGTCTTTAAGACTAAGCATCTTGGGCAGGGCATAAAGAGAATTTTGAAATTTATCTTTTTTCTCTTGTTGTTAATGTGCCATCAAGTCGGCCCCGACTCATAGCGACCCCTCCTTGGGTTTCCGAGGCAGTATCACTACGGAAGTAGATTGCCCAACCTTCCTTCCAAGGAGTGGCTGG
>NW_006921843.1:4814375-4817246 GCF_000298275.1 Orycteropus afer afer | reverse complement strand
CCACCAGCCACTCCTTGGAAGGAAGGTTGGGCAATCTCCTTCCGTAGTGATACTGCCTCGAAAACCCAAGGAAGGGTCACTATAAGTCGGGCCCGGCCCAACGGCACATAACAACAACAACAACAACAATTAAATAGATATTGAATAATTTCACAAAGTACACTAATACTTCAGTTCTTGATGGGAATGAATGCCAAATTAAACTATATGTTCTAAATGGTAGAAGTAATTGTTCCTACATTTCCTAAAGTGCACATTTCTTGAGTAGGTCCTGGCACCATGGGGTATTGGTAAGGTTAATTTTGCTTTTGGAATGTTTCTTTGTAGCTGAAACCTTGGTCATGAGAAATTACAGATCCTCTCAGTGGCTGATAGTGTTTTGTCTTGTGATTTGCGGTATTAAGCTGTTTTGTCTGATATTGTTGAACTTACTTCCTAAGGAAAAAACAACAGAAGAAGAAAATCCAGAGCATGTAGAAATTCAGAAGATGATGGATTCTCTCTTCTTAAAATTGGATGCCCTTTCAAACTTTCATTTTATACCTAAACCCGTAAGTATGCTAATATGTAACATACAACTGATAAGTACATAGAGCAGGTGTGACTGTAAGTCCCCTGAGCTTTTGTGGCACTTGCTCACTCTATTTGGTTTCAGGTTATAGACCTGCAGTAGTTTCCTGTCAGTTCCAAACAGTACCTCCTATGGAGAAGGGCTTTTGTCTAGTCATTCTCCTACCTACTGACCCAACCTGATCTCCAGTCAGCCCTTCCAATACCTCAGCTTTAACCAGCAGGGCTCCTCATTTCCTTACCTTCTCTCTTTATTCAATTGTCTGCTGCATTTTCATTGTGAGATGGTTTTGGAGGTGCATGTGGGTGTCTATTCCTACCATTTATTGAGCACCTGCTATATGCTAGGCACTGTGTATTAGATCCTTACATACATTAACTCTTTTTTCTTTTTTTTAAATTGTGACTTGGGTGAGTTTACAGAGCGAATTCACTTTCAATACAGCAGTTCACATACACTTTGTCTCATGACATTGACTACAGTTACCATAGTGTAACAACTTCGCTCTCACTTCCTCCATATAGTTACCTGTTCCCTGTGTTCTTCCCTCCACGCTCCTTCCACGCATTCCTGCCCCCTGAGCTATCTCCCTGTGCATACACAGCCCTTCTATTCTCCCATGATAGTTCTTTGCAAGGAGTATATCTACCTAGTGTAAATGTTTACCTCATATGCCTATTTTTTGTTTGGCTGGAAGCCACAGGTGTGGGTTCAATTCCAGAGCTGAAGGGCAGCTAGGGGCCATAGTCTCAGTGGTTCCATCAGGGTCTGTCAGACCAGCAAACTTGGTCCCTTTTTTTTTCCCAAATCATTTTGAGTTTTGTTCTACGTTGTTCTCCCACTCTATCCAGGATCTCTTACAGAGATCCCCCTCCTAGTGGTTGACAGTGGTAGCCAGGCACCATATAGTTCTTCTGGTTTCATAGTCATATAGGCTGAGGACATGGTGTATCAGTCGCTTAGACTAATTGTTTCCATGAATCTTTGATTTTCTTCATTCTTCTTTGCTCTGGATGAGGAGAGACCCATCATTGCATCTTGATGGCTGCTTGCAAGCTTTTAAGATCCCAGTAGCTACTCACCAAAGTAGGAGGTGGAACAATGTTTTGTGTAGTATTTTATGCTAGTTGAGCTTGATGTCCCCTGTGACTATGGTCCCAAGCCCGCAGGTTCAACTACTTGGTCCTTCTGGATGGATGGCTGTGACTGAGAAGTGACTACAGCCTTGTCCCTTGTCAGCTCTACTGTACACCTGGGAATTCTTACAAAACATAGCAGTGCACTTGTGGAAACAATTGTCTGCCAACCCTAAACATGGTCTTGGGCACATTCCCCCTTGCATAGACATACCTAATAGTTCAACCTGTCTACCCATCTATCCACCTGTATACATACATTAACTCTTTTTTTTTTAGATTTCATATTTATTTATTTATTTTTTAATTGTGATTTGGGTGAAGGTTTACAGAGCAAATTTACTTTCCGTACAGCGGTTCACATATACTTTGTCTCATGACATTGACCATAGTTAACCACAATGCAACAGCTCCCCTCCTGCTTCCTTCCCATAGTTACCTCTTCCCTGTGCCCATCCCTCCATGCATTACTGCCCCCTAAGCTGTCTCCCTGTGCATAAAGCAGCCCTTCTTTTTCCCGTGATTGTTCTCTCTAAGGAGTGTATCTATTTGAGGTAAATGTTCAACTCATATGCCTGTCTTTTGTTTGGCTGGAAACCACAGGTGTGGGTTCAATTCCAGACCTGAAGAGCAGCTGGGGCCAGAGTCTCAGGGTTCCACCAGGCTCTATCAGACCAGCAAACCTGGTCCCCCCTTTTCTTTTTCTCCAGATGATTTTGAGTTTTGTTCCACATTGTTCTCCCTCTCTATCAAGGATCTCCTACATAGATCCCCTTCCAAGTAGATGGCAGTGGTAGCCGGGCACCATCTAGTTCTTCTGGTCTCATGGTCGTATAGGCTGCAGATCAGATGGTGTACCAGTTGCTAGGACTAATTGTTTCCATGCATTTTGGTTTTCTTCATTCGTCTTTGCTCTGGATGAGGAGAGACCCATCGTTGCATCTAGGTGGCAGCTTGCTAGCTTTTAAGATCCCAGTTGCTACTTGCCAAAGAGGAGGTGGAACAATGTTTTGTATAGTATGTTAAGCCAATTGAGCTTGATGTCTCCTGCGACTATGGTCCCAAGCCTGCAGGTTCAACTACTCAGTCCCTCTGGGTAGGTGGCTGTGACCAAGCAGTGACCACAACCTTGCCCTTTGTCAGCTCTACTATACACCTGGGAAT